>NC_092043.1:9868802-10214658 GCF_003086295.3 Arachis hypogaea
TAAAGTAATAACCACTAACTACTAAGAAAAAGTAAAGATTAATACCGATATAGGATCCACATCCAGGTAAAAAATTCGAAAATCTTTGTGCCTCATACTGTGCTAATGGTAACTTGCAAACACAGAAAATATAAGGAGCAACACATGCAAGAGATGAAGAAGAAAAGGATTCAATGAAGCATATATAATAGTAGATGTTAAATAACTAAGAACATATAAACTATGCTAATGAAAAATTTGACAAAAATAAAATAAGAAAACAGATGTAACTGAGGATGAAAACTTATATCATAGTTTAAGCAAAAGTGATGAGTGAACAATATATCAACTGCAAATGTGTATATATAAAGGGGGAGAGAGAGAGATTGATAGAATAGTATAATTAGTGTTCTGCAGTTTATATTAACATTACTTGTAACTTTAGATGTTTTAAATGAATGAATTAATTGTCTATGAAGTAGGATGCCTAATGCATTTACTTGAATGTGATCTTCTATATGAAGTAATGATTACAATCCATAAATATGACTATCAATAGAAGTAAAGTAGTAAAACAATAAATGATACACGAAGCATGCAACTTAAAAAAGTTGGATTGAGGAAGCAAAAAAAAACCCCTTATAAAATTGAAGCAGTAACATGATGAGCTACTGTATAAATACGTCCAAAGTCTGACAAACACAATGTACATTTGTTGATAGGAAAAATAATGTAAGGAAACCATGAGATTTCTAGTATTTATGATGGATTATTAAAAGTAGTTCACTATAGGTGTAAAAGAAGCATGGTTTCCAACATTTGTTAGTTTCTGCATAAAAATCACGAAAACCAGTCTCATTAGAAATATTATATTAATTTTTTTCCTTCTAAGATAAGCATGATTATTGTCATACTTAATATTCTATAAGACTTGAAAATTGAAGGTTTAATTTGGTTGAACCTAAATGAAATAAGTATCGTGAATTAGCCATCATAACTTATTTAAAAGTCAATAATTTTATTTAAAAGTAAATAATTTGAATGTAACTAAAAGATCTATTATTAAGAATATGGCAGGTTGATTAAAATAAAGATTTAGTTGAGATCTATGTATAAACTCCTGAATCACAAAGACACGTAACATACAAAGTTTGAATATATGGAGTACAAAAAACATGTCACTTTTTTAAAACATATAGAAAAATAGATACTTATACTTACATTTAATGCATATTTGCTATATTATATTATAGTTAGGTATGAATAATAATAATAATAATAATAATAATAATAATAATAATAATAATTGAAATCAATCCAATAAACTAACATGTAAAAGTTAAATATAGTATGACATCATTGAAACTAAAGTGTTGAGCTAAGATAATAAGTTGCAGATTTATAACTAAAATGAATCTGAAAAATATAAAAACAATGCTAATTGAATTTTTGAAATAATTAATAAAGATAAATTTAATGCTTAATTTGGTTTTACATTGATTGATGCATAATAACATACCAGGCATAGTGCATCAAAGCACAATTACATAACATTGACAGTCATAAATTAAAATATAATTAAAACACACTAAAATAAACATTCCATTAAACATGAACTAAAAAGGGTCTTTCAAACACACTAAGGCACTAAACAGGCACTTAACAGTATCTACAACTAAAGCTACTTAAAGCTTAATCACTTTAACATACATCACACTCTCATCTCCAATTGCAACAGAAAACTTTAGCAATGTTCCTTCCTTGAACCTATGCATCTTTGCAAATTGCTTCCAACCCTTAGTCAAAAATAGTTGCAATTTTCTGGAATCATTCCATCGCAGCCCATCCTCAGTGGACTGAATTTGCCAAATCTAACCTCTACAGTTTTAAGCCTGCTTGGAAAGGCATTCATAGCAAATACATTGGGAAGTATCTGAGTTGACAAATGAAAAAATAGAACTAATTAAAAATAGAACATATATAAAGAAAGTATAACAACAAAAAGGAAAATAATTAAAGATAAATTAGTGAGAAAAAGGTTTAATAAATAGAACTTACTATGTAGCAGTTAGTAACCTGGCTATCAGACAAAAGCTTTTGGCATGAAATAAACTCTGGGGTAAACTGAACGCCACTTCTTGAACCAAGTTGCATAGGGGTGGATAAGGGGATAGGATAGTAAGAATTATTAGCAGTAACAGGAATATATTCATTAGTGCTTGAAATATCACCATGTCCACCAATTTTTCTTGCAATCGGATTAGTGCATTCAAATGAGACAGTTAATGGAGAGTTAACATTAATATTGGATACTGAATAAGGAAGACAATTATGGTGGATAGGGGCATTACTACTAAGGATAATCTGATCAGTATCAATGTTTGGGATTGTATGTGGCAAAATGGTGCTAGAGTCAGTGAACAAAATATCATTATTTTGTGAATGGAAACCAAGATGAGCAGAGTTAGAAGTAAGTGAATCAAATGACACAGGATTGACAACCGAATTATAATTTTCTCTCAACACTGAATCAAGAAGTTTTGGTAGCACATCTGATTGAGAATGAATATCAACGTATTTAGCAACAGAATTAATCTGGTTTGTGGAGAGAGAAAAACCATTGACATTAAGAGTTGAAAGCTTAACATCAAGAAGAAACTTAACAGGAGGAGAAGGAAGGGTCTTAGAAATCATTGTTGAATCTTTCACCTTGGTAATTAAGAAAAGATCCTCCCCAATAAACATAACCTTCATCCATCCTCCTTCTTTCAGTTCATAGAACTTAACCAGTGTATCAAAACCAGCCAAAATGTAGGCACATGAGTGACCTTTTCCAATCATTACCTCTACTTGGTTTTGATTAAGGTCAATGAAAAACATCCTTTGGTTCAATTGATCCTTGTACTTTCTATAGAAAATTGATGGTATTTCAGGCAATATCTATCATATAAATAAAGTGAAACTACCTTTAGAATAATGAATCATTTTTTTAAATAGATAAAAATGAAAACTATAACCTAATAAAAATATTTGATATTGAGATGAACTAACCGAAACAGGATCAATCTGCATGTAAAAAGTTCGGTCTTCATCAAAATCTTCGGGAATGTAGGAGATCTTACTTAAATCTGTGCAAGAGAATTTAATTACTTGATATGATAGATTAAAAAGAACACAACAAATTTACATATCATGATAAGGAAGCTATAACAATTAAACTAAAACTAAACTAAAAACTCACTTTGTTCGCACCCTATTTCTGACATCCTGGTTTGTTTATACTACTTCTGGTAAAACTATGAAGGCCACTATAATGATCTATTTATAAATGAAAAGAAGTTTAATATCAAGCACACCTAACATGAGGAATGAGGCAAATAATAAATAAGCTAACACATACAAATAGGTAGTGTGATAATAAGTTCAACTCACATAAAAGGCAGTCAGAATACATGCAAAAAGAACCTCAGACAGTTAATGAAAAATGGAAGCATAATAACTCCTATAATTAATGCAGGTATTTGAAGAAAAGGTAACTTGCCGTTACACAGTATTGAATAAAACAATAATAAATGAAGGTTGTTAGTGATAAATGCTGAGATAAATGATCAAGGCTATCTAGTCTGATAACTATATAAAGTACACCTTAATAAAATAAGGGTGAGCTATAATTAGAAACAATAAAAAGGATACAACTTCTGTTCTTGTATAAATAAGAGGGAATGACAGCTAAATTTTTGGTATAAGTAATATCACATATTATAGATAAACTACTATTGATATAAATAGATATTAAAACTAAAAGCCACCAAACTTCTAATAAACAAAAATTCATGATATAGATAAAAAGAGGTATAAAACCATACTATCAGGTGAATTAGATAAGTGCAATATAAGAACCAATTGCTTGTGTGACTACAGTATAAAATCAAAGCAAGATTAACCAAATAGTAATGCTTGATTGATAATATTGTAAATGAATAAACTATTGCCCACATCATCAAGTTTTTACATTGGAGGCGGAAGAGTGTTCACATTTGATATACTAATATAACAAAATCAACCTATAGAACAAAATCTAAATATGAATTTAAACAGCTTCATTGCAAATTCTAACTGGATATTTGTAGAGCACAATGCCAAATTAGTCTTTTCAAGTTTCTCAAAACATTACATTTCTCTAGATTGAAGAGCAATGTTCTTGTGAATAATAGTGAAAAAAAACTACAAAATTAAGTCTTTAGCCAAATGATAAAACAAAATTGATTCATCTAGGTGGTAGGTGAGATGATTAAGCAAATGGCAAAAGTACTCAGCTTGCAAAGAGTTAGAACTGTAAAACAAAAAAAACTAAACTATGGTTGATATAAATGAGTAAACTAAAAACATGATGCGTTGTAGAAATTAAAGTGGAGACTAAGAATATATTATGTTATATGTTAGCATCTTAATGTTTTGGAATTTGGAAATGTATAAATTGATTTATTCTTATAAATGAGTAAACTATAATTATATTAAGATTTGAATCAGTGACTTAATTTAAAACTTATTTTGATGTATTGTAATATTGAATTCGCAGGCAGTTGATTTTAAGCTTTAAACATTCATACTTACATATAGTTATGGTTTTAACTCGAAGTCAATCTAAAATTATATCATGGAAAAGTACTCAAAATGCATCACTAATTCTTAGTTTAGACAACAATAATTCAAAATTCAGTAATAATATTTGGCTTCTAATATAACATGAAAAGTATAAAAATTCAATAAAACCTTTTTCCTATGACTCACCCAAATCAAGCCAGAAAACTATAATTTAAGTGCATTAGTTAAAAAGGTGTTTAGCTGCCCATCTATTATTTAATTTATTCATAAGAACATAAATCTGCTTATGTATGCTTAACTTAATCATGTTTGCTGCTAATTGGATTCAAATAATCTTAAAAACAGTCTAGCATCTCCAGGCAATAAGGATGACGAATCAAAAGTCTGCAGTAACTTTATCAATGGAGAAAAGGAAAAAATTGTTAGAACTATCAATGATAAACAAAGCTAAGCAATAAACAAAATAGAAATTTCATCACGATATATATTTTAAAAGAATAATAATTATAAATAATAAAAATAAATATAGAGATGGTTACGGAACATATTTTAAAACTAAAAAAAGGTGCAGCATAAAGTTGAAAGAAAGTACCATAAAATAATCAATCAGAAAATTTGATTTGTTCTCCCTATAGAAATATTTAAAAACTGGAAAAGATAAGAAAGAAGAAAACAAAACAGATCAAATCTAGAAAGTAAGTAGATGAAGGTTTGAATTATATATATATATATATATATAATAGCAGATTCAGAACAGATAAAAAAAATAACAAAGCAAATTTAAGAATAACAAAATGTACATTTCTAACTGGACAATAAACTTAGAAACATTGTTACAAAAAAACACATTGTAACAAAAATAAATATTTAATTATTTTATTTTGAGTGAGATTTTTTTCACAATATAAACACTAATTAACACCAAAATGCTAATAAAAAAATAAAAAATAACTGCAACTATCACACTTTCAATGCTAAGGGTAAATTGATAGAGAGTTTGAGTACATAGCATAAAAGATGAACAACTAATATATTATAGAAAAATTTAAAGCTATGAAAATAAGATTATACTCATGTGCCACATAATATTCATTGTTAACATATCTTGAAATGAGTACTTTGATAATCAGAATATCTTTGAGAAGTTGTTTTTCTTTATCCAACAAATAGAAATTATGATACTGAAAATAATAATAAAAATAAAAATTTAGTTCACAGGTTATCCATTTTCTTTTTTAATGCAGTGATTGCTAAATTATTATCTCCAGTTAAAATTGTCAATGCAAATGCATGAATAGTCATAACCTCAGTTTTTAGCAAATGAAGGATCCGAAGAACAGTGTCAGGAACAGAGTAAGTGGCTATATTGGATGACTGAATAAGCAAATTCTGCTAAACACTAAAATCTTCATTTGATGGTTCAAATTTATTCTATTTATCTGTATTACATAGTTGTTTAAGCTAAAAACTAAAAGATTATTTAATGAGAACAATGATCAAAATTATCTAATTTAATAAGGGTGAGTTATAAAGAAAAAATCAAAGTATAAAACTACTATCCATATATAAATGAGAGGGAATTACTGTGAAATTTCTGGTATAAGTAAGATTAAAATTTATAGATAAACTACTACTAATATAAATAATTATTCAAGGTATAAAACCATACCATTGAGTAAATGTGGTATCATTCAACTCACTTTAAAAGTAGGATACATAATGAAGGCATAGCCTAATTACAATCCATTTTATTCGACATAAAGACAAAGCATGACACCTACACATAAACTTTAACAAAAAAACAGAAACAACTACTGACACACATGGCACACAAACTCAGTTTATTATTAGTTCCAATTAGACTAATTGGAAACATGAGCTATCCATGGCCTTTAATTTAAATAAAAACACACAATAAAATCATTAGATTAACCCAAAATACATAGCAACAACAATAATATAGTTGGAACCCTCGTGATTAATCAACATGCTCTTTGACAAAGCTACAATCAGACTCCTTGGAGAGCTTCCGACATTTGGATGATGAAGTAGTGGCATTATCCGGGAAAATGTCCAGCAAATTTTTTGCCGCTACACCAACTATCATACCTCTCTTAGGAGTTACAAAGTCATCATTGCCATCAAGAGAAATAATTTCGCAAGACTGTGAACTAATCTCCTGAAATTATAATTGTACTAAAATATGAAACTGGTTTAGATATTGCTATTATAAAGAGGAGACCATTACTATTAGATAATACCTTAGAATTATCAGTAGAATCAGTTTGCAAACTCTGCAACTCAGTATTTTCGATTGGGGTGTTCTGTATTTAAAGTAGTAATTTAAAATAAAGATTATAAAATAAAAAATAATTACTGATTGCATAAATAAGTTATATTATTTTGCATACATCAAATGTCTTGTACTTGGAAGAAAAAGAAGTGAGCAGATTTGGATCTTCAGTCAACTTCAAAACAGTAATCTTGCATGGCTGGAAAGCATTGATATCATCAAGCTTCACAGAAATCTTGAATAGAAACTTCTTACCCCTAAATGAATTAATCTCAACCGGAAATTCATCCTTGCCGCAACCCTATAATTTAGAATGGAATACATAGTGATAACAAACTAAATATATAAAGAGAATAACAATACTATGAGAATTTATTATACCTTTGATATCTGTCTCAAACGAAGCTCAGAAGCAGATATCTCAAGAAATTTGGAGGCTTCCTTGTCATAAACAATAAATGAAGCAGAGTCTATCTCATCTGATACTCTCATTTGAATGCAGAAACTAATATGTGTAAAAATGGTAACATGTTAGCATGGTATCTTGTTGATAAAATTAGTCTAAAACAATGGAATTGAATTAAAACAAAAATATTACCGAGGAACATGAGTATTAGGATAAATATCACATTCATGGCAATAATATGAATTCTCATCTTCTTTAAGTGAATGAAAACACATCTTGCACCCTTTGTACCACCAACCTAGTCTAGTGTCAATAGAAATCACAGTTCCAATGGTAACAAATATTCCACCCTGATAATAAAAAATGGACCTCAACAAATTATTAAAGAATATTAAAGATTTAGAGTTCATAAAGATGAATGATAGAATACTTATTACAACCTCAGTGCTCTCCTTAAGTTCGCTTATAGACTTGTAAGGAGTATGGTTAATAAGATCTTGCTCAAGGGAAATCAATGAATCAGATGCAATTTGAGAAAGCTGGTTAGATGGCTTGTCATTACCCATGATAAACCTAATGAAAAAAAAAGGTATGTAAAATTGGGAAAATGAGCATATCCATTACCATTTGCAACGAAAGTAACAAAAAAGTAAAAAGTGAAATCGATACCTTTGTCTAAATTCCTTAACTTCTTTAAGATCAGCGTTAATGTATAAGGTAGAGTTGTAGTTTGTATTAGATATGCCCATGGTTCCTGAAGCACAGCATGACACAATTAGAAATTAAATGAAACAGAATAGGAAAGAATTAATAAAAACACGTTAATAAATAAAGATAACACTTAATAAAAAAGACAATGATGTAACATGTATACCCTTGAACAGGTTAAATTTGGCAAACTGCACAATAATAATGAACTCAGTATTAGGGTACTGCTCCATGTGCTTCACCAGTTGAGTAGCAAACTCCTCCCACAATGTACACCTTATCTTACCCTTAGATCTATAAATCCAATCATGTAATGACAAAAAAAAATATATGAAAATTTTCAAATCAAAAACAGAAAGCAGGAAATAGATGTAGAAAGAAAAAAAAAGAAAATATAAAATACATACTGCATGTCATCAAGCTCAATAACCATGTATATGGACTTCTTTCCATTCTTACTGAACTCTATTATATCACCCTTTCCAGTCAACAACCCAATAACATCTACATTAAACAAAAATAAATGAAAAACTCATATTCCTACTGATTGATTTTATACGAACATTAGTAAAAAAATACAAACAATTATCACATTTTGTATGTACCTATCAAGTGAGACTGAGGATTATCATGATTAAGTATCATTTCATTGGGCACAAAGTGAAAAATATTGTTTGGGAAATTAATATCGACTAACACACGAATCTGAGATTCCCTTTTAAAGAACACACGCAGAGTATGATTGGTTGGCTTGTACTTTTGATCATTAAGTTCAATAGAGAAGTTAGCAACAGAGTACACATTGCCCTCAACTAACTCCTGCTCAAATAATCTCCTCAAAGGATTCCTTACAGAACATTGTATCCGATCACCCTGAGAAATAAACAAAATAGATAGCAACAAATCAGCATGTAGCATAATTGGTCTATTATATACATATTTGAATGTAATAAAATCTGACAAATAAAACTTACTAATTCATCCATAACAACCATCTCTAAGTTAGGTCTCCTGAACTTCTCTTCGCCTAAATTAATAGACCATATTTTGATGACACGCACTTTGATACGCCAAACTTGATTAGCAACAGCAATATCAAGATCCTTAATCATGTTGAATGAAGTAGCCATTTGTGTATGATGAGAACAAAAGCTACTAACTATAAAATTATATAATGAGTTTGGATATTACGCAAGGTAATAGAAAGACTAATATATATAAGGATTGAGAGGTGATAAAGACTTTATATCGTGTGAGGAGGTATATGAAGACATTAATAAGAAGGTATTTCTGGTAAGATAGAAATGGTAGATGGTGAACAATACTTTAATGCACTTAATAATGAATAACACAAACTTTGTATCAGAATATTAATTACAACATTAATTCTAGCTTTCTGAAATGGTAACATAAAGTTCAATTTGACCAATGCATGTTGGCCATGAAGCTTATGAGGAGCACATCACCTAGGAACTCATCAAACACATTAAATTTTTAAACCAAAATGAGAACCATATCAATTATTATTTAAAATCTTTAAGCTGAAATGGTGAGCAATAAGAGAAACCATGCAATAAATTTCAGGTAAAAATTACCGGAAGTAAGAACAACTTGTCTGATCAGGCATCTTAAATGAGATTTTTTCATACTTGCTACATATATGATATAATTTGAGTCTTAAATTCATTAGACATTGAAAAAGTTACTTCTAATCCAGTTTTAAGAGGGTATTACATGTTACCTTCGGCATACTTATTGCATTTATATCAATTAATATGTTTCATGCATAATATTAGTGGGTCTTTGAAGACAAAATCTAATTATGTTAGTTATATTACAATTATAAATCAATACTACTTGTTAATTTAGTCATATATATTGAATGCATTTATGACACCCTGAATATCCTTGAACACTTATTCTTAATAAATATATTCTGATATTCTGAATGTCTTCTAAATATGATAGTTTTTTTTTTTGAAAAATAAAAACCAATATTACAGATCTAACATGATATAAACAAAAAGATTTTACAGATTATAGTAAGATTAAATTTATAATTGGATATTACTTATTCAATTAGTAATATTAGGTGAATAGAATTATGACTTGATGCAAACAGATTACGTTTGATCCTTTGGAAAAGTTCAAAATTAGATATTGCTTGGAAAAGTTCAAAATTAGATATTGCTATCAAACTTATGATGGTCATGTTAGATTAAATGTCCCTGCAAATACTTTTATTGCAAATGGAAGTCATTCATCCAACACTTATTCTTAAAATAAACTGAATGTGTTCTAAACATGAAAGCTTTTTTGACACTAATAACATATCTTAGTCTATTCTAAAGGTTCCAAATTTAATGAATTAAATTCCAACCAAAATTGAATGTCTACACCAAACTAAAACCGGGACAAAAGGCATGCACAAAAATAACATAAATAATTTAATAATTAACAAATATTATTAGACAAAGGCACCTAGAAGGCATTGCAAAATAAAATAGGAGTTATGATCTCCTATCTTTGTGGATTAATTTCATGGTGAAATGATAATATTCTCATATAAAATTTGATTTTGAGAGAATAACTATATGGTTTTGCAATAGAGAGGTAGAAAAAGGTATAACATTTGTGACAAAAAGCAATATATGATAATATAAACATGATATTCAGATTATACTGGAACGTAACATTTAACTTGATGAGCTGAGGTAAAAGCCAAAATTTACATAAGACTACATATTGCAAATTCATAATAGCCCAGATAGAAAGTTATTTAAACTAACGACGGAGTATAGCAATACTCATTACAGTCTCATCCTTATAAGACACACTAAACCTAAGAACACTACCACCCTTCAATTTACTTCTCTTGCAATATCTGGACCAACCCTTAGTGATAAATACCCCATTATGCCTCTCAGAATGCCATCTAAGTTTCATCACGTAAAATAAACCGCAATGCTGTTTAACCTTGACCTTATCAAGCTTAGACGGAAAAGCCTTCATTGCAAATTTTGCTGGCAGCAGCTGAGAAATTAGAAATAAAAGAAAAGGTAAGACTTAAGGCATTCAAAAAGAACAAAAAAAATTGTATTGGACCAAATTTTAAGCTGGTTACTTTGGTCAGAATACATACCATTGCATAGTGATTAGCCTGGTAGCGTGTTACAACCTTAACAATAGAATAAACCAAAGCAGTTGGATTTGAGGGAGTCGAAGGAAATAGGTTACCTGAGTGAAGATTCGAATGATTGTCTGCAACTGTTACTTCCAACTGATCCAATATAGCAGGCATGCCTTCTAAAGATATAGCATTATTCTCGTCTACTACTTCTACAGATGGAGTAAATTGATAAATGTTTACATTATCTTGAGTTTTGGCTACATCCTGCTTCTGGAAATCGCCTAATAAACAATTCATATCTCCTATGGAAAATCCTAAAGACTTCATGACTGACATATCACTCTGAATAGTGATAGGAAGTTCCTTGCACACTGTTGATGACATGAATAATCCATTTCCATTATTAGGATATAGAAACGATTTCATAAAGATGTCAGGAGACGGGTTTGGAAAAAAGAAGGGTTGATTATATGAAGGAACATATGGGCCAACATCACATAATGGAGAAATATGTTCACTTGCAGGAAGATTGATATCATTAAAGTTATAGTTATTTTTGTCCAATAAAGACTTCAAAGGAACTATATAGTTGGAAACTATATGCATGTTGTGGTCGAATGCTTGATCAATAAGAAATTTGTCACGACCAACATATTTCACTTTCAGCCAACCACCATGGTTAAGACGATATCTCTCCAAAAGTTGTTTATATCCTCGAACAATCATGGCGGTACGATTACCTTTTTGAATAGTTATGTCTATACCATCACCATTAGCATCAATAAAAATCAAAGAGTTGGAGATAACATCTTGGAAGCTCCTACAAAAAAGTGCAGGAATTTCTCCAATTTCCTGAATGTACATGATAAAAGTTAAATATAACTTCAAGATGATGACAGAAATATCTTTAAAAAAAATAAAATGCTATTCAATAGTAAGAAGTAATTGATAGATTTATAGATTTAAAGATATGGACTAAGGAATAGTATATTACCGTATCAGGATTGATCTCAAGAAAGAAAGAAGGAGCATCAAAGTAGTTACCATACATCGTAAGAAAGACAGAGAGAGTGAATGAACTTTTGGATAAAGAAAATGAATGATAAAATGTAATACTTTTCTGCTAGATAGTAGACATTTTAAAGGATGAAACCATGATAACAACAACTTGTTGTATTAATGACATCTGATTGCATTTAATAAAAATGTGTAGTAGTGGCCTTTGTATGAGATAATGGCCAATACCTGAAAATGGATAAGGCACGGGAGAAAAAAGAATTGATATAATCGAAGAGGAAAAAGGTGTACAGTATGAATATATGCAAAATCCCTATAAAGCATACATGGGTATATTAATTGATATCAAATATATTGTAGAGTACATGATTGGTTTGGAATGAAAAATGGAGGTTGTAAGTAACAAAGGCCGGTAGAGTCTATAGGCAATGATTATGATATACTTATTAACAGAGATTAGCAGAGTAGGTAGGCAATGATTATGAAGTGCATCATAAATGATAGTTACCATGCGTATTTAAATGCAATTTGAAAAAGTTAGACTTCTTTTTGCTGTGAAGATAGAAATATAATTACATAAACAAAGCAATGAAGGATAGAAAATGGAATGAAACATAAAATAAGTTATTGAAAAAATTATTGCTCTAATAATAAAACAAATTAATTAGCTACCATAAAAAATTATTGCTTCGTTGAAATATTGATAATATGCATTGTAAAACACATAATGCATCATGATTTATAAAATTAATTATTTTTATAAAGGTTAAAAGAATTAGATGATAAATATGTATTATTTTTTAAAATATTAAAAAGATAAATTACAAAATATAAATAATTTGTTAAATATTACAACCATAATTATTAGAGTACTAAAATATGTATTCAATTTGTTTTATTTATTTCAATCTGATAAAAAGAACTGGTAAAAAAATGCAATATGAGAAGAATTAAATATGAGATTGAATTATTAGAGAACGTTTAAAAATTTACTGAAAACCGAAAAAGATTATTAGAATGATGAATTAAACCTTTTAATTTTTTTAAAATAAATTAAAATATTTAAATATTCAATGTTATCAATCAAAAAGAGATTAAATAATACAAAAACTAAAGCATTTGGAAATTAGATTGAAATTAAATATAATTCTTTGAATATAATTATCTATAA
The DNA here is from genome assembly GCF_003086295.3 of Arachis hypogaea. Lineage (NCBI taxonomy): Eukaryota > Viridiplantae > Streptophyta > Magnoliopsida > Fabales > Fabaceae > Arachis > Arachis hypogaea. Next base: position 9,882,112 of record NC_092043.1, read on the forward strand.
CACATATGCCTTATTAGTCAGTGCGCACACACATATGGACGGAGGAGTAGAATTTATTGGGTAGATACATAGTACATGCATGAAATAATTTGTTTGGTTTAAAAAATAATGATTAGAGCTTATATAAATCATAGGTAGATTTAAATAAAATGAAACTGATCAAAATGTCACTGACCATATTAAAAATAAACACAAAAGCATGGTATTCCATTTTATTAATAAGTAGATTCAAACTAAAATATTAATTTTCGTGTAACAATTACTTAATATGACAACAATTTACTTATATATTGTATAAACTTTAGAAATAACATTGGTCTCTCATTAGATTTACAATAAAAAATGGATGATACAACAAATTTAATCTATATACACAGACTAATTCCTAATGGATTGAAGTTGAGAAGCCTCTCAAAGTACTTTTTTGGGATTCCATTTGTATCACTTGTATAACAAATCGTTCAAAAGGATTGAAAATTACAACTTTCCTGCATCCAAGTCTGAAAAAGGTAAGTGCTACCAAACTAAACCTTCCAAAAAAAATTAGAATAAGCTTGCTACCGAACCAAACCTGTAATCCAAATAAGCAGATAGTGGATAAATTTGATTTCTATAGATTGTTATAAACAAAATGTCTCTTGGCAAAATGTAAAATGACATGTATGGTTCAACTAAATTATACAAAAAAATATATATTTAAATAGTAAACACACCAAAAATAACATGAAGATAAATTATAAATTCTAAAGCAAACATAAAATCCAAGAGAGGTATGAAAAAAGGTGGAACTAAGATGATAAACAACATGGATTAAGGTGCTAAAGATACATGTGCTAAATTCATTTTCAGTTTATCAAATCAACAAACACCATATATGCATTCCAACATCAAAATTTAAGTTTTATAGCTACTAGAAATATAGTATACACAATAATAACACAAATTGACATTCATCATATCACAGAAGACTTAAGAAGCAAACCCTGCTTCATCCACTTTACCATAAAGGATAACCATTTGTAACTTCCATTTTAATTGAGGAGTGTCGATTACAAAATCTGCTGCATATTTTATATTTCCATGTCAATTAGCATGATTATGAGAAAAGAGTGTATAGATCCCATCATTAGTTGTGAGAAATTAACAATTATCATTTAAAGCGTAAAATAAATCAATTAGTGAGAAAGTAAAGAAATGATATGTGAGAGATAGCTTATGCATTTTTTTTAATCCAGAATCATGAAAAATTATGGTGTAAATGTTTCTGTAATAAGCATTGAAGCTAATTAAATAATATAATAATCAAAATGATTTAAAACCAAAATTAGATACCTTAAATGGAAAAAAAAATCAAAACACAATGTATAGACAAACCAGAATTAGCACACAACTCTTCAAAAACATATAAGAAACAAAAGGCAGATATATAGAATCTTTTTACCCACTTAATTGCTCAAAGATTCTATCATATCAGATTTATTAATCACATGAGCAAATCTTTTAAGAACTTCTTAATCTTATTTCATTTTAGAAATATAAATGGTTACTTTTTTAGAAAGTTGCATGCACAATGGCAGCCTAAATTCTTTACCTAAGATCACTATAACATATAAAATACAGAAAAATCAGAGTTATACCTTATAGATAATAATCCAACACAATATTTTTCTATCAACCGGTCCACTAAATCTCCAAAATTCACAACATTCCCTAATTATCTAGTTTATGAATATAGATATAGTCAAGCGCACACAGAAGCACCAAAAAAGGGAAAAAAAATAAAAAAGCACAACTAATTACCAATCACAAACATGTAATGTGAAAAGTCTATCTTCAAATTGCACCATTTTAAAAAAAAAAATTTGCTCCAATAATTTTTTTTGTACTAATTCCTGAACTTCTTATTCACATCTCTAAAGTATATTTATTAGGGAAAAATAATGTTCCAAAATTTAGAAAAAAAATGCTATTTCAGCAACTGAAAGAAGGAATAGTAGAATAATCATGAAAGAGATAAAATTAAAAGTCAGGAAGAAAATGAGAGAATTTTGTTAAACCATTAAATTTCATATAGCAAACAAAATATCTCAACCACAAATTTCTAAATCTATAAAAAAAGAAAAACAAAAACAAAAATATTGAATCAATAAGTCAATCAAATTGCAAAACAAAAAGATTCTAAATGATTAATTTTTCAAATCCCAAATCTAACAAAACGAATGGCAGATCTGTCAACAGTAATACTTATCTCACAGAACTTGGGGTCAGTCGGTTACAAAATGCCGAGAAACTCCTATAGTTTTAGCATGCACGACAAACATTGCATCCTCCACTTTGTTCATCACCAAAATTGCATCCTTCTACTGCAACGACTTTTCTAAAGGTTAAAGCCATCAGGTACTGACATGAACCACCTTATTGCTAAAAAATATACCCTATAATCTCCACTTTCAAGTCAGAATATGAAGGTAAAAAAATTAGAAAAAGTAGAATCAGAGAATTGAGAGGGCAATTGAAGAAGATGAGAAAAATATACCTTTTTTGCTGTGATTCAAATTTTACATTTTAAATTTTACCTTTTTAGTATTTGTTAGGTGACAAAAATAAATATTGATGTAAAGAATCAAAATAAAAATAAATGAGAGAATGAGGAAACAGGCACAGAAGAAGAAAATTAATTGAAATAATGAAAGAGAATAAAACTTTAATAACTGAGAGAATGAAAGAATAGTGATGCAGAATAAATGAAAAAATAAGAGACTATAGATGGACCTCTGCAAAGAGAACACTATAATTCATCCAACTTTAAAGGTCTCTCCTTCAAGACACGTTGGATTTCCACTACCTGACAACCTTATATTAATGGTTTAGTATTAGATAAATGTCGTTTTATTGAAGCATATTCTAGCCGTATCCATATGAAGCCAAAGTAATCAAGGAAGTAAACAAATTAGACATTTAATAATAAATAAGATTACTATTATATAAGTCATTTAATTTGAAATAGCATAATTATATGTATTGTCACAAATAAATTAAAAAATTAAATAATTTTCTAACAATAAGAATCACAAAATTGAGATAATCCTTCCATCAATTTTTTATCTCTACAAATAAAAGTAAGTTTTTGCATTATAACATATTTTTATTGATTTAATATGGATGATCTGGATTAATAAAATAATTTATTTTAACATTAAATATTATTTTAATATTATTTTATTTTTTATTTTTGCATTATTTTATTCTTTGGTTTAGAGTCCCTTATTAATAAAGAAACGCAGCCAACGAATTTTTTCATGTTAATCATGCACAGTGGTGATGAAACAGAGATTAAACACTGACCAATGCTAGGAGGTTAGCAATTTTTGTGATTGTTAGTCATCAACTAGCCATCAATGATGATTTGATGGTGTGAGATTGGTGTGAGATTTCATCCAATGACTCATCTTTTTTTTTGCTGGTTACATGTTGGACAAAATTCAATAAAACTGCTGCCCCCTAAACTTTTCCTTAAACACCGATGTATTAATATCACTCCAAGATAAATAATGCTTCATGCACTCCTCGTATTCTTCACAGTTCACACATTTATGCAATAATTAACTGCGACTTTCCTCTATAAAATAAATAATACCGGTTTCCGTAGGACTAATGTAGCTGGAGCAACAACAAACCGGTTTATATAGACCTCATATAGCTGGAGCAAGATAAGCGTCAATAATTAATTAAGATAGATATTCCCATGATGACATCTTCACGTGAAGATAGTATTATGAGCTATTAAATTAACTATTTAAAAATCTATAATGTCATCTTCATATAAAGGTGTCATTATATGAGTATTTTTTATTAATTAATTATTGTTACTCTAAGCTATTCTTTAAGCTATTATAAATAGCTTAAGCTCACTTGTCGAAGGCCACAGCAAAACACAAAAACACAAATCAGTTTAAGAGGCAACCAATTAAGCATTCCAAACTCCAAAAGTTCTTGTAATTTGCAAGTGAGATTTCTTTTATAATTTTGAGTATCGTTGGGAATATACATTACAATTTGATTATATTTTCAATACTAAAAATTATAATAGGAGAGAGCCTTATTATGATATATTATTATATTAAATTTGTAGAAGAGAATAAATATAACAAATTGTGTTAATTATTTTCTAGTTTCAAATTATCCCTGGTGGTACAGGAAAAAATTTCAGTCCAATCAAACCCAAGTGACACTACTGCTGAAAATCAAATGGGGAGTTTAGGAGCAACTCAAGAAGGAAATGGAGCAAAGGGTGTGGCCACAATCCTAGCAATTGGTACTGCAAATCCACCCAATATCATTCGCCAAGATGATTACCCTGACTTTTATTTCAGGGCCACCAAAAGCAATCACATGCTCCACCTTAAGGAAAAGTTCCAGCGTTTATGTAAGTTTATATATTTAATTAATGTGCCTATTTATCTGGATATGCGTTAATATGAAGTTCACAGTTTAAATATTAATACATATTATATTAAGTAACTTAGTAAAATATATTAAATCATATATGTAACAATTTTAAGTTATCATCCTTGAATAAAAATATTTTCACGTGACTAAATTTTACATTATGTGTGTGTTTAAGTTGCTACAACCCTTGTCATAGGTGCGAATAGTTTTAAATTTTTGGATTAATTATGATTCTAAAAACTGGTCATCGCATTATTTTAATTCAAAATAAAAATTACTTGTTAGTAAATCGGTCAAAACTTAATGTCAAAAAGTAAGTTAATCAGTCAAATTGGTGCAATTTTATATTATATATAGTGCAATTTTAATTAGATATTGATTAAATTGTTTAATCGTTAAACTTCTAACTCTATTAATTTAATGACCGATTTAATTTTGAGAACTACCTTCAATAGAATTGTTTAATCATTCAAATTTGGATACTTGTGCACCTGCTACATAGTTAACAATAGTTATGCAATGCAAATAAGACAACTTCGTTGTAAACTTTGTACTAATAATCCATCATAATTTAAGACTTGTTTGGGGATACTTATAAAAAAAAATTTAAAGTTATTTTTTTAAAAATATTTTATAAAAAAAATAAAAATAATTTTATATTTGAATATTTCATATAAAAAAAATTTTTATTTATCAATTATGTTTGAGTATAGTCATATAAAAATATTTTTTATTTATTTATTACGTAAAAAATACTTTTTTTAAAAAAATATATATATATAAATGATAACTTCTCAAACAAAATTTTTTTTATTTTTCTAATACTTTTACTTTTATTACTAAAAATTTACTAAACACACTAAAAAAAATTTATATGTTGACATGGCAGGTAAAAACTCAATGATTGAGAAACGACATTTCCTATACAATGAAGATTTACTCATGGAGAATCCAAACATTGTTACTTATGGAGCTTCCTCACTGAATACTCGACAAAACATACTCATCAAAGAGGTCCCAAAACTTGGCAAGGAAGCAGCATTGAAGGCCATAAACGAATGGGGTCAACCATTGTCAGAAATCACACACCTCATTTTTTACACAACTTCATGCTTTGGAAACATGCCCGGTCCGGATTACCACCTTGCCAAGCTTCTTGGCCTCAAACCAACGGTTAACAGGCACATGATCTTCAATAACGGTTGCCACGGCGGCGGCGCGGTCCTTCGTGTCGCGAAGGACATCGTTGAGAACAATGCTGGGTCACGTGTGCTTGTAGTGTGGGTAGAAACCATGGTAGCTTCATTTCATGGCCCTAACCCTAATCACATGGATGTTCTTGTAGGACAAGCCCTATTTGGAGATGGTGCAGGTGCCCTTATTATTGGGACAAACCCTAAACCTTGTATTGAATGCCCATTATTTGAACTTGTCTTGGCCTCACAAACAACTATACCTAACACTGAGAGTTCAATCAATGGAAATATACAAGAAATGGGGTTGGTTTATTATTTAGGAAAAGAGATTCCCATTGCTATATCCGAAAACATTGACAAGTGTTTGATAAATGCATTTAGAGAGAGTAGTGTTGATTGGAATTCCTTGTTCTATGCTATTCATCCGGGTGGACCATCTATTCTGAATAGGATTGAAGAGAAGCTTGGATTGAAGAAAGAGAAATTAAGAGCAAGTAGGAAAGTGTTAAGCCAATATGGGAATATGTGGAGCCCTGGTGTGATTTTTGTGTTGGATGAGTTGAGGAACTGGTCTAAGATTGAAGGAAAGAGCACATGTGGTGAGGGAAAAGAATGGGGTGTGTTGGTAGGGTTTGGTCCAGGTTTATCTTTGGAGCTTCTTGTTCTACGAAGTTTTTGTTTTGATGGCTAGTTAAATTTAATTAATTAACGAACTTCCATATTCATCAAATAAGTTCTAAGATTAAGTTGAATTCGGTGTTGTGTGTTGAGTGTTGAAGAGTGAGTATCTCTCAGTATTTATATTATGCAATTGAAATAACAAATTAGAGATGATTGTTGCTACTCTTAATTTTAGCATTTGTCTACTAAATGTCATATTATTAATAAATTAAATGGTCTTTCACCGGCTCCAAGTATTAATTTGATTTAAACTTATATCATATATTGTCTTATATTAAAATGTCTTTTTAGTTAATTATGAAAAGATTAATTGTTTTATTGTGTTAGAAATTAAAATTAAAATTTAATTTCAAAAAGACTAACAGAGTTCATTATATTTTTAAGATACTAAAATATATATTTAACATTATAATATCACACCACTCATAGAGTATAGAGGTTTTCTTGGAATGAATTTGTGGTAGATCATGGTTATTTAACTTGAATATTTTAGTCTTTTTAAAATTTAAAATCAACCGAAAGGTTATTTTGTTTTAATCTTTTTAAAATCATATTAAATTTCTAATATAATTAAACAAAATTAATATGAAAAATATTTAAGTCTTTTCTAATATATATTGTTAGGTATATATATTATGGGTTTTGCTATACATTATATCCAAGCATTTTTCTATCCAAGTTTTATCAAAGTAAGTTCAATACCAACAAAAACTATTCTCATTAAAAGAGCGTCATTACACGCGCTTCTTCTTCTTCTTTCAAATACACGCATATGTCATCTTCTTTTTCTTTCAAATTCATGTATACCTCATCCTCCTCCTCCTTTACGAACGCAGATTCTTCTTCTTCTTCTCCTCTTTCAAATTAGTCATCATCACTAACAACACAAACATTATTTTTTCAATTGAATTGAATAGACACAAGTATTCTGAATTTGAATTGAATTGAATTGATAATCTCTAAATTGTAGACAAAGGTGTTTCGAATTTGATTTTATATAATGAATTATATTTCGTTCAGTTTAGTACTATACAATTGTTTCACCATGAATACATGTTCGGTTCATTATGCAAAAAGTTGTTCGAATTTAATTTTATATAATGAATTATATTTCGTTCGCTCAATACTAACTATTTTTATCTAAGTCAATAAGTCATGATAGTCAACTACCTTTCATTGATTAGAATATACGTACTCAGCTGCATATTCATTTTTAAGAAATAATTTATACTTAGTTTGCACAATGCACACGTCTCATCCAATCAGAACACATATATAAAACATTAAGCGTTCTTTAAAAATTATTTTTTATTCAATTTAAAAAAATAAAAAATAAATAACTTTTTAAATTTTTTAGATAACCAATACCGTAAAAATGAATATAAAAAATTAAAATAATATATTATTAGATTTAAAAATTAACTAAAAACTAAAATTTATAGGAGAAGTAACATTTTCAAAAATATTATTACTCATGCATGAATAAGGTGACCTAAAGGTAAAATGCAAGGGATGGATATATGCAAATACAAATCTATTATTCTAGTTGAATAATAAATTAGAGTTGTTTGAGATATTGATTATACTATATTAATTAAATTAATTTTAATATAAAATATATATTAAAATATAAATATACATTAAAAATAAATTAAAATATATTATATTTATATGTAAATATATTAATACCTAATTTTAATAATTAATTTTAATATATAAATAACATTTTTTCAGATGGATATACTACGAAGCACTATTATCTCCAATGATACCCCCGGACCAAAACCTGCCAAGACACCCCACTCTAACCCTTCACCAGTTGTACTCTTCCCTTCAATCTTAGACCTCTTCCTCATCTCATCCAATACGAAAATCACGCTAGGACTCATCATGTTTCCATATTGGCTCAACACCTTCCTTGACGCCCTTAGTTTCTCTTCCTTCAATCCAAGCTTCTTTTCAATCCTATCTAAAATAGCCGGCCCACCTGGATGAATAACATGAAACAAGTTATTCCAATCCATTCTATCATTTCTCATCATGCCAGTGGAATCAAATGCTTCAATTATACACTTCCCTATATTTTCAGACACAACGGAAGGAATCTCTTTCCCTAAATGATAAACCAAGCCCATTTCTTGTGGACGGAAACTGAGTACACTCTCGGTGTTTGGTATGGTTGTTTGTGAAGCAAAGATAAGTTCAAAGAGAGGAACTTCAGTGCAGTTATTAGGATCTGCACCAATGATGATAGCAGCTGCACCATCTCCAAATAAGCCCTGCCCTACAAGTACATCCATGTCATTGGAATTAGGACCGTGAAAATAAGCCAGGGCAACCTCTGCCCACACGACGAGCACTCGCGATCCGGCGTTGTTCTCCACGATGTCCTTGGCAACGCGTAAGATGGTCCCGCCGCCATGGCAACCGGTGTTGAAAATCATGAGCCTGTTCACAGTTGGGCTGAGGCCAACAAGTTTGGCAAGATGGTAATCCGGACCGGGAGCGTTGCATAAACATGAAGTTGTGTAGAAGATGAGGTGTGTGATTCTTGATAAGGGTTGGCCCCATTCTCTTATCGCATTCAGTGTTGCTTCTTTGCCAAGTTTTGGTATCTCCTCCATAAGCATGTCTTGTCGTTCATCCAAAGAAGGAGTCCCATAGGTAGTGATGTTAGGGTTTTCCTTGAGAAAATCCTCCGTATACACAAAGTGTCGTTTCTCAATCATTGAGTTTTTACCTATATATATATACAAATAAATTAAAAGTATAAAATAAAATGAGTATAGATTAATATAAATATTCCATGAGTTTAATTTAATAAAATTTATATTCATGTAATTAAATGATTTTTAAGGAATATTTTTAAAAATAATTCTGTTAAGTAATCAATTAAGGTACCAGTCAATTACAGCTAACTAGTGTATGAACTGCCAAAGAAGTCTAATAAAAGAAACAAAAACCCTAAATCAAAAGTAACTCTAATCTCACTTTGACTTTTATTTACAGTAAAAAAAAAAAAAAGACAACTACAAAATTATCCTTCTTCTTTAATTTACGTATGTATCACTAGCGTCAGATCCGCACTATCAACAAGCATCTGCGCGTCCTCCACCATCAACGACATGACCTCCCATGCATCACCAGCAGCCGCACGTCCTCTTCCGCCACCAGCAATCGGCCGCGCATCCTCTTTCGCCACCAGCAGCCGTAAGTCCTCCACCGTCACAATGCATCACCTTCCGTCACTTGCAGCAGCGCGTGTCATTACAAATATAGTAAGGCAAACCTCTCTTCTTCTCCTTCTTCTTATGTTTTAGGTATTTTTTTTAGATTTTGAATAATTTTTTTTAAATAATTTCAGAGGTATATTTTTTTAATTTTTAAATTTTTTTATTTTAAAAACAACATTTAAAATTTAATAAAAAATTATTTAAATTTATACAAAAAAATATTTAAATTTATTAAAAAAAATCTAAAATCTAACAAAAATATCCAAAAAAAATATAAAAAAAAAATACGAAGGGAGAGGCGAAGAAAGCGAGAGGCGCATGTTTTTTAAACATAAGACAAGTTTTTCAAATTTTAAAACTAGAATTTTTTGAAAAATTGGCTATTTAGCTATATATAGAACTAGTTCCATAAACTTTCTCTTTTAAAAATTAATTATTTTGTTAATATAGTAATATATAATTAATAATTATTTATATAAAACTTTATACTCACTGTATATAAAAATTAAATTAATATTTTATTTATAATAAATAATAGGATTTGGATTTTCTAAAGTTTGAATTTCACTTTAGAGAGTAAAGTATGATTTTCTACCTTTGAATAGTTTCTCTTTCATATTTATTCTTGGTCCCACCTATGAAATCAATGGTGAGAGATCACACTTTACTTTTTAAAGTAAAATTCAAACTTTAGAATATTTAAATCCTAAATAATATATAATTATAAACAAACTAGTTATTTTACAAGCCTAAATTGAGTTTATCTAAATTCAAATTAAACTCGTCTCATGTAATATACGAACTCAAACTAAATTGTTAATGAATTGGATTCGAATTCAAGTCCGCTAGGCTTATTTTTAACTTGACATTGATTATAAAAATTCTGAAATTATATCATGTAAAAACGAATAAAAAATTAATTTAGTCTTAAATAATATTTCTGCTTAAATTTAAAAGTGAAGTCAATATAATTTATTATTTTTATATAGTAATTAATTAATAGTTTAAAAATATAGATTGAAAATATATTATTAGATGCTAAATTAAAGAAATTAGATTATAATTAAAAATATTGATAAAAGATAATAAATTCTGCTGGTATTTCAAAATTTTTTTATTAAAGTTGTTTCTAAACACATTCTTATTATATACGGCAAAATTTGCTTCAACGAATACAGTAAAAATGTCTCAAACTCAAATTATGGCACTTACATATGCGATTGAACTTTTGTTTCAAGTCTAGCATGTGGTCACTTCTAGTTGCCCTGAAGTAAAAATCAGGATGTTCATATTGGAGGATGATATTGGGTGGATTTGCAGTACCAATGGCTAGTATTGTGGCTACACCCGTTGCTACACTTCCCATTTGATTCAGTCTAGTGTATGAGGGTTAATGATAGTTATTTGATTGATAAGAAAAGTGAAAGTTTACAAAATGTTGTAAATAAGGTTTGAAACATTTAAATGAATTTTATAGCTGCGTGGTATACCGGTAGCATTAATTAAAGTGGGTATACCTGCTGTTGAATTAATTAAAGTTTGGCACTATATAAATGGTACAGCAAACACATTTTTTGGGCAAGTTAATATTCAATTTACTCAGAATTTTGTATACGAGTTTTAATTTAATTTTTTAAGTTTTAATTATCTTTATTTAGTTTTTAAATTTTATAAACGTAATTTGTATTAGTTTTTAATTATACAATTTTTAGCACACAAATATTAAAATATTAATAAAATGTTGATATTAACAATTAAATATTACATTAAAACTTATAAAATAATACAGTTTAATTTTAGTATTTAAATAACTCAAAAATAACTTCATATCACTTATTTAAAAAAAAAGTTTCAATAAATATTATTTATATTGTTTTTGGCCTATTTGCCAAAACCTCATTGGTTCTTTGTTGATATAGTGGGGTTTGGAGGTGGGTGAGACAATCGGATTTTAGGCAGAGTTGTTGAGGAATTCTAAGACAAAAATTAAAATAGATTAAACAAATAATATTATTTAAATATTATATATAATTGGAGAAAATATTTTGAAACCTAATTGAAAAAAGAAATGTGCAATTTATAAGAGAGGTTAAAAGGACATGTTGAATGCTGGAATTATATTATTACCGGCGAATTCTTAAACTGGATCCAACATTATAGTTAATCTAAGAATGTCTCTCCTGGAAGTATATTGATTCATAGAGAACATAATTTGGATTATATATATCCACACAAAATTCCTATATATTTCGCACAGATCTCTATCCGAATCTTTTAAGATAGTCTTTCTAAACACTATACATAAAAGGCTTAACAAACATCTAAAATATATTATCTATTTCTAATTATTATTGTATCTCTTACACTATATTAATTTAAGTATTAGAATCTCCTCCGGATACATTTTAATCTACCTGGAATAAGAAGATTTACCAAAGCCTCATGTCCTAATTCTATAAAATACTACAAAAAGTAAGCCTAATCTTACGTCTAGGACGCATATAATTGGCTTTAATTCCATTAGAGAACCAACTAAAAAGAGAGTCAATTAAAGCTAATTAGTTAAAAGATAAATTATCTATTATAAAAAAGAAAAAATAATTCTTTAGTTATTATTTTAATTTTTTAAATTTTAAAATAAAAAATATAAAAAATTAAGTTGAGTTAATTTAGGTTCTAATCGGTGAAAGAGTTTAGCAGTAGAAACAACACAAATATTCAACACAAAAAATAATATGAAAGTACTTACAATATAATATGGTAGCAACTATAACAAACAAATATAATAAATAAGACAATAACAAGAACACACCGAAATCTTAACGTAAAAAACCCCTTCAATGTGAAAGGTAAAAACTATGGATCGTCCAGACCAATGAAATAGTTTTACTATAATCAAATGAGATACAAGAGAGTCTCAAATAAAGCACAAAAATGTGCATATAACCAGCCAAAATAGTAAATTACCAAAGCTTACAAATGAGAAGCAAGAAGATGAAATATACCCAAAAAATAGAACTGCTGTTGAAGCCAATTTTTTCCTCTAAAGATCTCTAATTAAAATCTCCACCGTTCAAAATGAAGAACAAGATAAGAAGAATCTGCAGTACAAATTTCACGTCGATCCAATGGTGAAAGAATGAAAAACGACTGTTCAAATATTGCTGCTCTGTGTAAAAACGGAAAATCTATTTTCTCTCTTGCAAAGTCAATTTCTCTCACTGAAAACTTCCGATCAACATCTCAACCGAACAGAATAAAGAACAAGATGAGAAGAACACGTAATTCAAATTTCAAGCCAATCCAACAGTGAATAAATGAGAAACTGCTATTTAAAAGTTACTGTTTTACATAAAAACAGAAATTCTATTTTTCTCTCTTTTCTCACTTGGTGGTTACAATCTCTTACTCTCAAAAGACTCCAAAATCTAATTAAGATTATGATATAATAAGTACAAAGAGATACTCTTAAAATATTAGACTTAAACCTTACAAAAAAAGTTTGACTTCACACATTTTTAGAATAACAGAAGAATTCGTAACAGTTGCATAATCGTTTTTAAGAAATAATTTATGCTAGCTTACACACCTCTCATTCATTTAAAATACTTAATTATTACAAACTGAAGACATACATAAACATTACTTATGCATAGAATAAAGTGACGTAAAGATAAAATGCAAGCTAAGGGATGGACACATCCAATTACAAATCTTTATTATTCTAGTTGAGTAATTAACTAGGGCTATTAGACACATATACCACGAAGCACTATTACCTCCAAAGATACCCCTGGACCAAAACCTGCCAACACACCCCACTCTAACCCTTCACCGGTTGTACTCTTCCCTTCAATCTTAGACCTCTTCCTCATCTCATCCAATATGAAAATCACGCTAAGACTCATCATGTTTCCGTATTGCCTCAACACATGCCTTGATGCCCTTAATTTCTCTTCCTTCAACCCAAGCTTCTTTTCGATCCTATCTAAAATAGCCGGCCCACCTGGATGAATAACATAGAACAAGTTATTCCAATCCATTACATCATTGCTCATCATGCCAATGGAATCAAATGCTTCAATTATACACTTCCCTATGTTTTCAGACACAAGTAAAGGAACCTCCTTTCCTATATAATAAACCAAACCCTTTTCTTCTGGACGTGCACGGAGTACACTCTCGGTGTTTGGTATGGTTGTTTGTGAAGCAAAGGTAAGTTCAAAGAGAGGAACTTCAGTGCAGTTATTAGGATCTGCACCAATGATGATAGCAGCTGCACCATCTCCAAATAAGCCCTGCCCTACAAGTACATCCATGTCATTAGAATTAGGACCGTGAAAAGAAGCCAATGTAATCTCTGCCCACACGACGAGCACTCGCGATCCGGGGTTGTTCTCTGCAGTGTCCTTGGCAACGCGTAAGATGGTCCCGCCGCCATGGCAACCGGTGTTGAAAATCATGAGCCTGTTCACGGTTGGGGTGAGGCCAAGAAGCTTGGCAAGATGGTAGTCCGGACCGGGAGTGTTGCATAAGCATGAAGTTGTGTAGAAGATGAGGTGTGTGATTCTTGATAAGGGTTGGCCCCATTCTCTTATCGCATTCAGTGTTGCTTCTTTGCCAAGTTTTGATACTTCCTCCATGAGTATGTCTTGTCGTGTATCCAAAGAAGGAGCTCCATAAGTAGTGATGTTAGGGTTCTCCATGAGAAAATTCTCAGTATAGAAAAAGTGTCGTTTCTCAATCATTGATTTTTTACCTATATATATACATACAAACAAATTAAACTATTAAAGGTATAAAATAAAGATAATTATTATGGTATTTAAAAAGTGGTATTTAATTTGTTAAAAAAAATAAATAAAAATTAATATTTAATTTTAAAAATATAAAAATAATTAATTTTTTAAGTATCTAAAATTTACTATAAGAGTTATAGAAGGTAAAAATTAAACGCCAAATAATAGATATTATACACTATAAAATTGGCAAAAATAAAATGAGTAAATATAATAAAAATATAAAAATAATATATACACAGAAAAAATTAGTCATTAATATGTATTTCTGTATTTTATATTTTAATATGTTTAATTTTTTTAATATATATTTTATATTTTATACCAATAATTAATTAACTAATTTTTTATGTATAAATAATATACTTATTCAAAATATATATCAGAATAAAGTATATATTATTTTGATCTTTAATATTCATGCCAAATACTAATTTGATTCCTAACGTTTCAAATATTTTATTTTTATCTCAATAATTTTTAACAGATTTAATGTTTTTCTATCATTAAATTTGACACAAATAATTAAAAAAATAATTGACTTGAATGTTAACAATATTATTATTAAGCCAAATCTTCTTTCATATGTTAAAAAAAAAACAAAACCTTCTTCTAACTCTTCTTTTTGTTGGTCTCCTTATAAAGAAATCTCAAATCTTATCAATCAATCATCAACTATCCAAAAGAAAAATAAACAATTGTACAATAATAATCGGTTAGTAGATTAATTTTATTGACTCTTCAATATACTAATTATTCGTGTCAAATTTAATTATAGGATAACATCAAATACATTTAAAATTTTTGAGACTGAAATAAAAAATTTAAAAATTTTTAAAATTAAAATAAGACTTTTGAAACATTAAATACTAAATTAAGACTTAATTCAAATATTGAAAGCTAAAATAATACTTTATCATATATATAATTATAAACAAACTAGTCTATGATCCTGAGCTGAATTTATCCCATTTCAAATTTAAATTCATCTTATATAATATATGAATTAAAATTCAGCTTATCAAGTTGTTATTAATGAACTGGTTTAGAGTCCAAGTCTGCTAGATTCACTTCTATCTAAGATTAAAAATAACATTCATAATTTTATAAAAAAAAGTTTACAATTTTAATTTGCATTGGCGCAATAATATGGTGTGGTTGCGTCATTCTTTTTTGTTTTTATCATTTTATACTCTTCTTTTTCTTTTATTTTACCAACAACTATGATTAAGAATATAAAAACAAAATTATTCTAGAATTTGTCAACCAATTCATTAGTTATTTTTATCTTACACTTTTATTCCTTTTTCATTTTTCCTTCAACCAAATAAACGTACTTTATATAAAGCTACTTATTTACAAAATTTCCGTGAACAAAAACAGAAAAAAATGACTCAAACTCAAATGGCACTTACATATGCGATTGAACTTTTGTTTCAAGTCTAGCATGAAATACGTGTTTGTGCACAGTAACTTGTTCATGCCAATATGAAAGAAAAACGTCGCATAATTCCAAACACGCAATATTTGGAATGATATGAAATGAAGTAAGGGCTAAGGCCCCTTCCAAAAGTGGAGTCGGTTACTAATGAGATCTATTTTCCAAAGAAGGAGCCCCATAAGTAGTAATGTTAGGGTTTTCCTTCTCACTGTAGACAAAGTGTCTTTTCTCAATCATCGAGTTTTTACCTATATATACATACAAACAAATTAAAGCTATAAAATAAAAGGGATTATTATGGAATTTAGAAGTGGAGTTTAATTTGTTAAAAAAAGAATACAAATTAATATTTAATTTAAAAATATAAAAATAACTAATTTTAAATATTTAAAATTTATTATAAGAGTTATGTTAGATAAAAATTAGACACCAAATACTATATACATTATAAAATTGGCCTAAATAAAATGAGTATATATAATAAAAATATAGAAATAATATATGTATAACAAAAATCAGTCAATATATGTGTTTGTTTATTTTGTATTTTAACATGTTTAATTTATTTTTAATATATATTTTATATATAAATTAAATAATATAGTTGTTTAAATATATATTAAGATAAAATACTATTTTGATATTTAATGTTTGAGCCAATAAAATTTTAATTTGGCCTCTAATCTTTTAAACCTTCTATTTTTATCTTAAAAATTAAACAGAATCAATGTTTTTTATCATTAAATTTAATACAAATAATTAATAAAAAAGTATAAGTAAATAAAACAAGCGTAGCACTTAATCGACAAAAGAAAAGTGAATAATTTCATTACATTATTGAATAAAATTTTATACTATTAAAAACATTAATAATAACTAATTAATAACTATATATTACAAAACTTGCTATCCTTAAGACTCCTCATTAAATTTATCCAATTTCAAAATTTAAATTCGTCTTATATAATATATACATTAAAATTCAGCTTATCAAGCTGTTATTAATGAACTGGACTAATGTCCAAATCTGCTAGATTCACTTCTACCTAAGATTAAAAATAACATTCATAATTGTATACAAGAAAAAAGTTGACAATTTTAATTTGCATTGGTGCAATAATATGGTGTGATTATGTCATTCTTTTTTTTTTATCATTTTATACTCTTCTTTTTCTTTTATTTTACCAACAACTATCATTAAGAATATAAAAACAAAATTATATCTGAAAAAAAATGTATTGTAAATGATCACATTTTTTTAAATAAAAAGAATTTAAAAATTATATTTTGTTTTGAATTTTTTTTACATCTTTTAAATATTTATTCACAAAAATTTAGATTAAACAAATAAGTTGTTTGTTAAATATAAATTTTTTTTGTTATTTATAAAATTTAAAATATTTATTAGCTTTTTTGTATTTTTAAATTATTAAAAACTGTTTTATTGATAACATCTTTTAAGAATTTTTTGTCGAGGACTAAATATTTTTAGTATCGAATTAGTAGTTAATTTTTATTTCATATGAAACTTATTTTAAACCTTTTAAGCCGATAAGTAGAAAATTATTATATCTAACTAAAATTCAAATTAAAATCACCCAACGTATATAAATTCAACAACTTCAAACGAAGTCATCCAAGAATATGTATGTAGACAGAACATAAGGTTTGCCATTATTTATTAAATAATTGATATCAATAAGTGTTTAATTAAACTAACAAACTAACAATATTAAATTTCTGAGGTTTATTTAATTCAGAAGCCCCATAATTTTATTAAATTTATAAATAGATACTTACATTTCAAATATATATAATTGGACCATTATATTTAAAAAAATTAACTTATTACAAATTATCTAAATTAGATGACCGTGTGCTATAAAACTCTTTAATACTAAGTTAATCAAAATGAAGTTCATAACATAATTATATATAAAAAAATAGGTGACTTTAATAAAGACATTAAAAATATCTTTTTTTTAAAGACGTTTACATGTGTCATATTATTATTGGATATCTTTATTAAATTGATTAATAATTTATTTTTTAATAAATAAGAATAAAATTGATTTATTATAGTAACAATAATAAACCCAATTGTCGACATTATAATTATTAAACCAAATTTAATCTGGTCGAATTATATCATTTAAATCGAATATCTTTAAATTTTTTTATAAAAAGGCAAATATATCCCTGACTTTTTGTTTTGCGAACATTTAAATCCCTACAAATTTAAAAATACAATTAAATTCCTAAAAAATAGGTTTATTGTTATTGTTATAAAAAATAAATTTTATTTTAATTTATTAAGAAATTCAAAAATAACCGATTCATTAATACATCTAATAATAATACGACACGTAAACGTCTTTATAAAAAGACATTTTAAGCGTCTTTACCAGAACATTCCCCATAAAAAAAAAGGTATGTTTTCAATCAAATAACATAATTCTCTTACATTACACTTTAATTTCTTCCTTTTTCATTTTTCCTTCAACCAAATAAACGTACTTTTATATAAAGCTACTTATTTACAAAATTTCCGTGAACGAAAACAGGAAAAATGACTCAAACTCAAATGGTACGTATACTTACATATGCGATCGAATTTTTGTTTCAAGTCTAGCATGTGATCACTTTTGGTTATCCTGAAATAAAAATCGGGATATTCAGATTGGAGGATGATATTAGGTGGATTTGCAGTACCAATGGCTAGGATCGCAGCCACACTACTACTCCTTGCTACACTCCCCATTTGATTCGTTATAGTATGAGGGTTGATGATAGTTATTTGATTAACAAGAAAGGTGCAAGTTTATCAAATATTGTTTCTAAGGTTTGAAACATGTAAATGGCTTTTATAGCGATCGATGTGGTATATTCTGGTACGATTAATTAAAGTTGGTATGCCTCGGCATCACTATTTGTACAATTATTGAATTACTGTGCATGTTTGGAAGTTTGACCGAAGAAAAAAATTTTGAAACGTTATTATGTGGAAAAACCGAAAAAGTGAATTTTTTTTAGAAAATGAGGTGCAAAACGTGTTTGTGCTGGTGCACAGTAACTGAGTTACGATATAAAAGTTGAAAACACAGAAAAAAAAAAATATACAGTAAAAATTATTGTGCAATATTTGAAAAATAAAATAAATCTC
The DNA here is from genome assembly GCF_003086295.3 of Arachis hypogaea. Taxonomy (NCBI): domain Eukaryota; kingdom Viridiplantae; phylum Streptophyta; class Magnoliopsida; order Fabales; family Fabaceae; genus Arachis; species Arachis hypogaea. The sequence goes on from NC_092043.1 coordinate 9,901,074, forward strand.
GCCTATAAATAACACGAGAATTTTGTTAAATTTTTCATATCCGTGAGAGATAGAAGCAACTAAATAAACTATTGACAGATTTTTTTTTTTTATAATTCACACATATACTCGACACAAGGTATAAGGATTCAAAAAATTAACCCACTACAAAATAAAGCAAAAAATAAAAAGAAAACACACATACACAACACAAACCATCTTGAAACAGAATTTATTGCACTACCATTACAAAAAATTAGTATTTATAATAAAAAAAAAAGTTGCAAAAAATATGAATTTTGAAACAAAAAAAAAAAATTATAACAATAAAGGAGATGTTGCAATATATTCTACCACATAAAATTTTTGTAACAAAAAATAAAACCGTTATAATATAAAATAATATTTTGTAACAAATTTTTTTAATATAAAAATCAAAATTTATTACAACAAGAGTGATAACAATCTTTTACTTTTAAAATATTTTTTATAACAATATAATTTTTTCTATCACAAAATTTTGTTACAAAATATAATTTGATTTTGTAATATTTTTCATTCCTTTAATTATAAAAGCACAATATTTATTTTGTAACAATTTTTTAATATAATTACACACATAATTTGTCAAACTGTTTTATTTTTTAATTAATTGATATATTCAAGGTAATAATAAACACATAGTTTTTATCTCGACTCGCTAAATTAGTTCATAATCGTAATTCGTTGAATCATAAAACAGAACATAAACGTACCTCATTAAATACAAAAATTATAAAAATTTTAATAGCAAAAATTAATTTCACAAATAATAAAATAAATCTCAAGTAAACCAAATTATCCAATAGGATTATAAATAATATATACCATAACAAGTCAAAAGTCACAACTCATAACACAAATTCACAACTCAACTCAAATTAAAATATAAATTCACAACTCACAAATTTATACGATACTAAAATAAATTCAAGTAGCAAATAAACTAACCAAACTACTATAATGAACAACTAATTAACTAAAGTCTAAACAAATCATTTAATAGTCATTCTATTTTTCATCAATCATAAAATCTTCACAAGTTTCGCAAACTTTCGCATTACCATCTTCATTATCAAGAGCAGGAGGAGGAGGCTCTTGTAAAAAGTTCTTCAAACTCATCATTATCAAGATAAGAAATTGTCAAAGTATAAGAACAAAAATTCAACAATTGAACTTAGTGCAATAACAAAAATTCATCACTGTAGTTCATGATTAATAAAACATATAAGGATTAATTTCAATAATCACCATTCACCAAAGTAATATTCATGTAAACAATAAAATTATCATCTCATGCACAGTAGCAATAGACCAACAGCAAATACACTAACCTTTTTTTCTTTTAGTTCCTTGTTTCTCTTTTTAATCGAATGAATATTCAACAACAACAAAAAATGTCAACAACAATAAAAATTTCATCATTTATTTTAATCAATCTAAAATAAGATACAAAACAAATAAAATTCAACTAAAAAATTTAATAAATAAATTCAGTTCAATATAACAGAAAATATTCAATCATACAAAAATTTAATACAAAATAAGTATCACAGATTGGATTTATAAATAAAATTTAGCAAAATCATGGATAATACATCACAAACATATTCAGAACAAAACAAAAAAATAATATAGTACAAATACAAGATATTAAATATTAAAATGAAGAGGATAAAAGGGAGGTCCTTACCTGAATTGGCAGCGAAGGGGAGGAGAAGAGCAGAAATAATGAGCCAGAGAGGCCAGAGAGTGAGGGGAGAGGATAATGGGGGAGAGAGAAGAGTGTTCTTAAAAGTAAGGGGTGAGGGTCGTGCATTTTGGATTTAGATCAGGTTTACCGTCGGATTTTCTGACAAATAAATCCCACGGTAATGCATTGCGTATGACCAAAACGCAACGTTCCATTAATTGAGCTTCAAATCTGCCGGTAATTTTGATGGTAATTTTTGCGTCAATTTTTGTTTTTTTTTTCTCTCCAAATATTACCAGCGGATTTACAGTAAAAAAAATCTAATCTGATGGTAACTTTTTTACCCGACGAATTTATTGCCATATGATGGTAATCAGTGACTAAGAGAAGGGGGGTTGAATTTTAGCCCATTTTTGCTGAATATTAATTTCTGTTTTTTCAAAGAAACTTCAGGAGATATTTCTGCTTTTGTCTCATAACAAGTCAATAGACATTTTCTTTTTGTCTCGTAACGAATTAGGAGATATTTTTCATTTTTGTCTCCAACGCAACAGAAACAGAATAGGAGTAGAAGAGAAAGAGAGAATCACACCCAGATGTATCCTGGTTCAGCTGCTAAGTTCAATGCAGCCTACATCTAGTATCCATCACAACAGTGACAGAATTTTACTATAATCATCAAATTACAAACACCAATTCTTTCCTAGGATCTACCCAATTCTATCTGGGACAAATCCAGATTCTATCCCCAAATCTGAACTTGACTTGGACTTCTACCAAGCTTTCAACTGCAATGTGCTAACCCAACTTGTAAAGAAATCCCCACGGAATCATGAAACACAACATACAGATGTACAAAGAAACTCTGAGACATCTATGGCTTTTTCTCTAATATTGATCACTGCCTTTTTCCTTTCACTGGCTTTTTTCTTACAAACCTCACTATGTTTGCCATTTTCACTATGAGACTTAGACAGACAATACTAAGAATAAGAAAACAAAATGAACACCATTGAAGGAGAAGAACTCAGGAAGTTTGGGTAACTATGAGAATTCTGTGCTTTTTCTTTCTCTCATTGATTCCAACCTTTGGCTGTTCATCCTTAATATAGAAGGGGAAGCTTCCAAGGTTGAAATCGGTACAACCAAGCAACTTCTTCTCTAACCAAAAAATAGCTTCACTTCGGACAGAGAAAAAAGAGAGGAAAAACCAAAATCAAACTAATATGCATGTACCTCTCTCAACCCTTTTCATCAAGCTTCTTCAATCTGAGCCTTTGATCTTGACTTTGGCTCCAAGAAAGAACTCTGACCCTTGATGAATCTCTGACCTAGGAGTGCTTCTTTCCTTCCATTTTTGCTTCTTCATATCCGTAGCTTCAGAGGCTAGCTTCCTTCTCTGATAAACAAAAATAGAAATGAATTTTTGCAACTGAGATCTTCTTCTCTGGTCGAGGGAGAACTTTTCTTTTCTTGGTATTAAGATCTTGAAGCCCTTCTTCAAATCTTGCCTTCAATGGCAAAGATCTTGCCATGTCTTGCTTCGAATCTTCCTTTTTCAAATGCTAACATCATCCTAGCCTTTTCTTCTTCCATAGCTTCTCTGATTACTTTCTCTGATAACTTGTATTTTCTTTTTTTCTGATTAAAGTGACCGAATACAAAGAGAGAGGAGAAAGAAGGGATAAGGAAGAAAGTTTTTGGTAGAAGCATTAAGTGAAATTAAATCAAATTGAATTCCCACTTCCATTCCCCAAGACATGTAAAGCTTTCAAAGCACATTAAACTCAATTGAATTTTAGCTTTCAGTTACCAAGGCATAAAGTTATGTGTCAGACTTTTGGCTACGAAAGAATAAAGTTAATTGAGTTGAAAATAACCAAGGCATGGAGCAACGAAGCATGCTTTTGAAATCCTTGCGCCACTTTAAGTTTCTTTGCCTTTTAGCCACATGAAGTGAACAATTAATATTGGGTTTTGAGAGACTTGGGCTCCTTTGGTTTTCTTTCTCTTTTAATATTCAGTCACTTGAAGAGAACAACTATTATTGGGCTAAGCATGTTTAGTAACCAAACTGGACTTTCATCACTTGGGCCAAGATAACAATTTTATTTTTCTTCCTGAACACTAACAAAAATATCAAACAACTCATTGGAAGCTATTACATAAGACACTTAATAATAATTTTAATAATTTTAATAATTTTTTAATTTACATTTTAATAATGTTTGATCATCATTTAATTAAATATAAGTTTTTCAAACTCAACAATCTCCCCTTTAATGACAAACATTATTAAAATTGAATTGAAATGGTTAGGATTAGAAAACTTGCCTTTGAAGAATATTCAAAATCTCTCCCCCTTTCGGTGAGCTCCCCCTTAATGTGTACCTAATTTAACATGATAATCAAGGAAACAATACTTATATCCATGCTCAAAAGAGTTCCAAAAGGAATTTTTAAAAAAAATGGAACTTTTAAAACAGAGCCAGATTTTTACAAGTGAAAAGGATTATCAAAATATCTTAATATAAATTCATAATCCATCACACATGCACTTGAGCAGATTACTATACTCAATGCTCAGATGAAAATTAATCTATTAAAATAAAATACTTAACACAATAAATTAGAACATAAAAATAGAGCAGAGCATATCAAAGCATGGCTTAAAACAGATCATAAAACAGAGCATATACAGAGCTCAGCTCAAAAATAATGAAACAGAGCACAAAATAATAATAAATCAGAGCTAAATCAGAGCAACCAGCAGTCCCAATTTCAATTTCAGTTCAGCCCTTTTTTAATCTTTTTCTTCTCCTTTTGTCATTAAGGAGGGACCCGGCAAACAAAATAGAGAAAAGCAATGCAGTCCATAATAATTCAAGCATAAAACATAATAGCATCAAAGTTAAGTTTTGTAAAGTCATCCAAGACAAATGAAAATAGTTCTACTGAGTCAATTACACAGAGAGCAAAATAATATAGCATTCAACAACAATAGCGACAGGGAGTAAACTTAGGCATCAGAATTTTTTTCATTAGATTCCAAAACATCATTTTCTTTCTCGAAAGGAGCCATGTCCTCATCCACTGAATCCAAATACTTTAAGAGCAAGTTTACCCTTTCATGAGATTTTAACCAAGCCTTTTTATTTTGCAATGCAAGCTTTCTAGCTTCTTTGCTGGATTTTATCATTTGCTTGGTCATGGTAGCAAACTCCAAGAGAACATTTTTAACCATTCTAGAGAATAGAAACTTATAGGAATCAGATGTTCCAGCAACTGAAGGAGAGGGGAGGCTTTCATCCTCACTTTCAAACATGGCCGAGGCCTTAGTCCCTTTGACATTTTTACCCTTTGCTTGTTTCGGTACACCACCACCTTTGATTGTGGACACTCTATTATCAACCGACTCATTGCTCAAATCAATATTAAAATATTCAAACACATAAGTCAAAAACATGCTATGTGCCTCTTTTAAAGGTAGGAAGTGGGAGAGAGAAAGGTTAGGAATAAAAACTGTCATTAATGTTATGTGCAAACCTTCTCTTTTAAAGCAAAATTATTAATGAAAACGGTTTTTAAAAATTAATTTGGATTCTTAAAACCATGAAAGCTGAAAAGACAAGTTATGAGGAATGATGAAATATTAAAATTGTCATGACTTGAAATGGAACGAAGTGATTACATGTTGAAAAATTATTTCTAAAAAATTAAAAGAGTTTTATGATTTAAAAATAATGACCCCATATCATGTGAACAAAGTTTGTCTTACATAGGCTCAAAAAGTGGTTTCAGCATGGTGGACAATAGGGCACAATTCTCTATGTTTAATTCACAAATTTTCTGGACTTTATACAAGTCTTTCTTTGAAGATTTCATCACTTGTCCAGATTTGTCTCCCTGTTGCCTACGAGACAAAAACAAACAGAGGTATGAAACAAAGATTTTATTCAATAGAACTTAAATCCATAATCTCTAATCTATTTCTCAAAGAACAAAATCTCTCTTCACACAGAGGTTTAGTGAAGATGTCAGCAAGTTGCTCTTCGAATTTCACAAATTGGATATCAATAGTACCCTTTTGCACATGTTTTCTAATAAAATGATATCTCACTTCAATGTGCTTAGTTCTAAAGTGCAGTACAAGATTCTTAGAAATGTTTATAGCACTCATATTATCATAAAATAAACGTATACTATTGATTTTCAATTTGTAATCCTCCAAATAAGTTTTAAGCCATAAAAGTTGAGAACAACAAGCAGCCGCAGAGATATATTCGGCTTCAGCAGTGGATAAAGCAACTGTGGCTTGTTTTTTGCTTGACCACATGTTGAGTGAGCTTCCAAGGAAGCAACACATTTCGAAAGTGCTTCTTCTATCCACTTGGTCACCTGCATAATCTGCATCACAAAAACCTACTGCACAAAATTCATTAGATTTTGGATACCACAACCCAAGATCACATGTGTCTTTATTGTATCTAATGATTCTTTTAACGACCGAAAGATGGGATTTCTTTGGGTGAGATTGAAATCTAGAGCATACACCCACACTTTGAACAATATCCGGTCTAGAGGATGTAAGATACATGAGAGATCCTATCATTTCTCTATACTTTGTTTCATCCACATCTTTCCCATTTTTATCTTTGTCAAGTTTAGTGTTTGGATGCATAGGAGTACCCATTGGTTTGGAATTTTCAAGACCAAATTTCTTAATTAACTCTTTGGCATATTTATCTTGGTGAATAAAAATACTACTAGGTGTTTGTTTGATTTGAAGACCAAGAAAAAAAGTTAATTCTCCCATCAAACTCATTTCAAACTTACTAGTCATAAGTTTTCCAAACTCTTCACACAAGGATTCATTGGCCGAACCAAATACAATGTCATCCACATAAACTTGAACAAGCAAGATATCATCATTAGACTCTTTTATAAACAAAGTAGTGTCGGTGGTACCCCTTTAAAAATTATTTTCTAACAAGAAGGCACTAAGCTTTTCATACCAAGCTCTTAGAGCTTGCCTAAAGCCATAAAGAGCCTTTGAAAGTTTAAAACCATGATTTGGAAACTCTTTGTGTCACAAATACTTTCCTATCTATAAAACCATTAAGAAAAGCACAATTGACATTCATTTGAAATATTTTAAAATCCTTGTGGACAGCATAGGCAAGAAGCAACCTAATTGCTTCCATTCTTGCTACCGGGGCAAATGACTCATCAAAATCTATACCTTCCTCTTGATCGTAACTTTGGACCACTAGTCTAACCTTGTTACAAACAACACTACCATCCTCACCCAATTTATTTTTGAAAATCCATTTTGTACCGGTTACCTTTTTACCGTTTAGATTTGGTACAAGATTCCAAACCTCACTCTTTTCAAATCGTGCTAGCTCTTCCTCTATGGTTTTAACCCATGAGGGGTCTTCAAGAGCTTGCTTCATATTGAGAGGTTTCAATTGGGACAAGAAGGCAACATTGCTTGGTTCTATTTGCTTCTTGCTTGAGAATCTAGTGGTTATGCCTTGTGAAGGATCACCAATGATGAATTTATGAGGGTAACCCTTCAAAAATTTCCATTCAGGTGGCCTTTGAGAAAAGGTTTTGCCTTGACGAGTTCAGTAGGCAACTCTGTTCTGGATTCTCTGACTTGTTCAGGAGACAAAATAGAAATGTCTCCTTCATTCTGAAGAGAAGTTTCTAAACAGACAGATTCAACAACTAAGACAGATTTAGGATTTTCTTGATTGGCTTTATGGTTCACATCAGTTTCACTACCTGTATCATCATCTAACACAGCACTTGGAATAGAGTTAGAATCACAAAAAGACACATGTATGGATTCCTCAATTGTTCTATGTTCTTTAAGGTAAACCATAAACGCTTTGCTAGTGGTGGAGTATCCAACAAACATTCCTTCATAAGATTTTGGATCAAACTTTTCAAGATTTTCTTTATTGTTAAGTACAAAACATTTGCATCCAAAAATATGAAAATACTTAAAATTAGGTGGGTTCCTTTCCAAAGCTCATATGGATTTTTCTTTAAACCTTTTCTAATGATGGTTCTATCTAGAATATAATAAGCTTTGTTTACAGCTTCAGCCCACAAAAATTTTGGAACATCATTTTCACAAAATATTGCCCCTAGTCATTTATTGAAGGCTTCTATTCCTTCTTTCAACAACCCCATTTTGTTGAGGTGTTCTTGGACATGAAAAGTTATGTGCTATTCCAAATTCATCACAAAAATTTTCAAAATCTTGATTTTCAAACTCCTTTCCATGATCACTTCTCAAGTGGGTTATTTTTAAATCTTTTTCATTTTGGATCTTTTTGCAAAGAGAGGAAAAAGCATAGAATGCATCATTTTTGTGAGCTAAGAAAAGAACCCAACCAAATCTAGAATAATCATCCACCACTACTAAACCATAATGTTTTTCTCCCAAACTTTGTGTTCTAGTAGGACCAAAAAGATCAATATGTAACATTTCCAATGGCCTTTTAGTGGAAATTCCATCTTTGGGTTTAAAAGATGATCTTACTTGTTTGCCTAGTTGACAAGCATCACAAGTAATATCTTTATCAAATTTAATATTTGGAATTCCTCTAACTAAATTCTTTTTAACAAGCTTAGAAATTTGGTATATGCTAGCATGTCCCAATTTCTTATGCCAAAACCATTTTTCATATTCAAGAGAGGTAAAACAAGTTACTTTTTTATCCTTTAAATCCTCTATAGTTAATCCATACACATTGTTGCATCTTTTTGCTTCAAACAAAATATCACCGAATTTTTCGTAAATAACCAAGCAATCCAATTTTCTAAAAATAATCAAATATCCAAGATCACACAATTAGCTAATGCTTATTAGATTGTGCTTTAATCCGTCAACAAGCAAAACATCATTAATGAAAGAAGAGAAGTTCTTACCCATTTTACCTATGGCCACTATCTTTCCCTTTCCATTGTCACTGAAAATAACAAAACCTCCATCATACTCATCAAGCTTGATGAATAATGTTGACTTCCCGGTCATATGCCTAAAGCACCCACTATCCATATGCTACATGTTGTCTTTTCTCTTGGATACTAGACAAACCTACAAAAAAGCTTAAGTGACCATCTTCTTTGTCCCAAACCATTATAGTCACAAATAATCTTGTAAACTTTATCACCAACCATCCGCTCACTTATGAAACATTGAATGGGAAAATGTCCATTCCGATTGCATAATCTACAAAATTTTTTGTGTTGCTGTTTTTTAAAGCTTGTTAGGTTTTGAAACCATATGGAATCCGAAGAGGATGCCATGTTGGTAAAAGAATATTTTTCAATAAATTTTTTAAATTTGTGAAAATCCAAACCAACTTTATCATAAAGAGGTTTTTGACTAGTCAATAGTTGATTTAAATTTTCAGAACTTTGAGCAAAGGTGGCTAAGTCCTCTTTAAGTCTTTTTACCTTTTTGATCACCTTCTCATTTTCCTCAAAAAGTTAAGATATGCAATCACAGAATGCTGTTTTTCACAAGCCTTGATTTCAGCTTTCAATCGCTTATTTTCTTCAACAAGATCAACAACGGTTTCAACTTCTCTTAATTTTTCCTTAAGAAAATTATTTTTAGCTTTTAGTATTTCTACTTGAGTTTCAAGATCTTGGTTTTCATTTAGGAAGCATCTGATTTTTTCAAAGAGGTGATTAATCATAAGATGAAGGTCTTCAGTTGAGGGTTCAGGAAATATTACCTCATCGACTACATCGACCATAAGACATGTTTGAGACTTGCTTTCTGTTTCATCTTCTTCATCCGAATCGTTCTCCAAGTCTTCCCATGACGCCATGAGTCCTTTCATCTTTTCTCTTTTCGGTTTGTCCTCCTTCTTCAGTTTAGGACAATCAAACTTGAAGTGTCTAGTTTCTTTACAGTTGTAGCAGATCACCTTGCTTAAGTCCCTCTTTGGCTTCCTTGAACTGCGTCCTTTGTTTCGTTCCTTAATCTTCATCATTTTTCTAAATTTCTTACCAAACAAAATAAAGTCATTGTCAGAAAAATTATCACTGGATTCATTATTCAAAGATTCAGTGACTGATTTGAGAGCAACTCTTTTTTTTTAATATCTCTCTTTAAATATGTATTTTCAAAAGTAAATAAGTTTCCTCTCAGATCATCATAGGTCATTTCATCAATTCCACTACTCTCAGCTATTATTATAGCCTTGGTTTCTCACTCTTTAGTGAGACATCTCAATATTCTCCTCACAAGCGCAGATTTTGGATGTCTGATTCTCATAGCATCCAAGTTAGTGATGATAACATTGAATCTTTCAAACATTTCATCAATCGTTTCTCCTTCCTTCATTGAGAACATTTCGCAGTCTCTGTTCAGCATGTCTATTCTGGATCTTTTAACTTGGGTTGTGCCTTCATGAGTAACTTAAAGTTTGTCCCAGATTTCTTTTGATGTTGTGCATCTTGATACCCGTCGGTATTCCTCGAAGCTGACCGCACAATTGAGTAAGTTGACTGCTTTGGCATTGAGCTCTACTTTTTTTGTCATCATCATTCCAATTAGCCTCAACTTTGAGAGCAACCACACCATCAGCTCCTGTAGTGGTTGGAAATTATGGGCCTTCCAAGATTATCTCACAGTCTGTAATCTACAGATTGAATGATTATCTTCATTCTTTCTTTCCAGTAACTGTAGTTCTTCCTATTGAAGAATGGGGGTCTATTGCTGACTACCCTTCTGTCAGAGTATAGGCCACCAGATTTGAACCACTATTGACTGCCATCAGAATCTTTTCTCCAAACTGCAAAGTTTGATCTCTTTGAGACCAAGCTCTGATACCAATTGATGGTAATCCGTGGCTAAGAGAAGGAGGTTGAATCTTAGCCCCTTTTTGCTGAATATTAATTTATGTTTTTTCAAAGAAACTCCAGGAGATATTTCTGCTTTTGTCTCATAACAAGTTAAGAGATATTTTCTTTTTGTCTCGTAACGAGTTAGGAGATATTTTTCATTTTTGTACAAACACCAATTCTTCCCTAGGATCTACCCAATCCTATCTGGGACAAATCCAGATTCTATCCCCAAATCTGAACTTGACTTGGACTCCTACCAAGCTTTCAACCACAAAGTGTTAACCCAACTTGTAAGGGAATCCCCACAGGATCATGAAACACAACATATAGATGTACAAAGAAACTCTGAGACATCTATGGCTTTTTCTCTAATATTGATCACTGCCTTTTTCCTCTCAGTGACTTTTTTCTTACAAACCTCACCATATTTGCCATTTTCACAATGAGACTCAGACAGACAATACTAAAAAAAATAAAATGAACACCATTGAAGGAGAAGAACTCAGGAAGCTTGGGTAGCTATGAGAACTCTGTGCTTTTTCTTTCTCTCCTTGATTCCAACCCTTAGCCGTTCACCCTTAATATAGAAGGGGAAGCTTCCAAGGTTAAAACCGGTTCAACCAAACAACTTCTTCTCCAACCAAAAAACAGCTTCGGTTCGGACAGAGAGAAGAGAGAAGGAAAACCAAAATCAAATCAACATGCATGTACCTTTCTCAACCCTTTTCATCAAGCTTCTTCAATTTGAGCATTTGATCTTGACTTTGGCTCCAAGAAAGAACTCTGACCCTTGATGAATCTCTGACCTAGGAGTGCTTATTTCCTTCTATTTTTGCTTCTTTCTATCTGTAGCTTCAGAGGCTAGCTTCCTTCTCTGATAAACAAAAATAGAAATGAACTTTTACAACTGAGATCTTCTTCTCTAATCGAGGGAGATCCTTTCTTTTCTTGGTATCAAGATCTTGAAGCTCTTTTTCAAATCTTGCCTTCAATGGCAAAGATCTTGCCATGCCTTGCTTCAGATCTTCCTTCTTCAAATGCTATCATCATCCTAGCCTTTTCTTCTTCCATAACTTTTCTGTTTACTTTTTTTAATAACTTGTATTTTCTTCTTTTCTGATTGAAGTAACTGAATACAAAGAGAGAGGAGAGAGAAGAGATAAGGAAGAAAGCTTTTGGTGGAAGCATTAAGTGGAATTAAATCAAATTGAATTCCCACTTCCATTCTCCAAGACATGTTAAGCTTTCAAAGCACATTAAACTCAATTGAATTTTAGCTTTCAGTTACCAAGGCATAAAGTCACATGTTAGACTTTTGGTTACCAAAGAATAAAGTTAATTGAGTTGAAAATAACCAAGGCATGGAGCAACGAAGCATGCTTTTGAAATTTTTGGGCCACTTTGAGTTTTTTTGTCTTTTAGCCACATGAAGTGAACAATAATATTGGGCTTTGAGAGATTTGGACTCCTTTATATTTCTTTCTCTTTTAATATTCAGCCACTTGAAGAGAACAATTATTATTGGGCTAAGCATGTTTAGTAACCAAACTGGGCTTTCATCACTTAGGCCAAGATAACAGTTTTATTTTTCTTCTTGGACACTAATAAAAATATCAAACAACTCATTGAAAGCTATTAAATAAGACACTTAATAATAATTTTAATAATTTTCTAATTTATATTTTAATAATGTTTGATCATCATTTAATTAAATATAAGTTTTTCAAACTCAACACCATATTTGCCGATAAATCCGCCGATCAACCTATTGCTAACGTTCGACGCTAATTCCAACCGTATTTAATATTTTTTGTAGTGCATAAATTTTAATTTATCTTATTTTTATCTATTGATAGTAAAAAAAATTAAATCTTAATTCGTTTCTGTAAGTAGTCATTTTACGTCTATCTACTTTTATATTATTAAAATTTATATAACCATAATAATGTATATAACTTAAATTAAACTAAAAATATAAAAATGATACAATGTCAAACATCTTATTAATTATTTTATTATATATAATACAAAAATAGATAAAAAAAAACAGATATTCTCTAACCTGACTCTACTCAAAATCTCGTCCCATACCAAATCAAATAATTATGTGTTCTAACTAAATAGAAGTGAATTAAATACCTATAAATTTAGATAATGTGGTCATTCTTAAATTTTTTTTTGTCGAAATTATAAGATTAAAATTTCTCAAAAACGTAACATATACCTAAATTGCAGTAGTGATTTTAATTTTTTAAATAAATGTCACCTCTGAAATTCTAATTGCATGTTTTGAGCCGTTTGTCTTGTCCACATAAGTGAAAAAATAATAAAATATCTCATATATATGGTATTTTTTAAGACATCTATTTAAATAAAAATATTAAAAATATTTTTTTATAAAAAATCTTATGTTAAAAATATATTTTATTTATTATTTTAAAAAAATAATATTTTTATAACATAGCAAAATTAAAATTTTATAATTTATCATTTAATAATAAAAAAGTATACTTTTATATAAAAATAATTATAAAATTTTTACATAGTATCTATTGTTTCTTACCATTTGGCCGTATTTTTTTAATACTAGATAATAATGTAATGCGGGCCAATAGGTCCCAGTCCCGTGTTGTCGTTTTTTTCCGATGTCGCAAGCTTGCTGATATCAGCCAAATTCCCTTTCTTTTTGTGACACTTACGTTGGCTCTGATTGCATTTTTTTACTGTTTTTGTCGTTGGTTAAAATGTTGTTAGATCAATTACGGAAGTGATTTACAAGAAAATAGAATTATTTTGACACTTTATTTTTTAACATCATAATTAAATATTAAAATTAATATATATTTTTGATAAATATTACAAATGTCAAATTTTTTATATTTTTTTGACAAAAATTTTGACTGTAGAAAATTACTGTTCAATTTTGACACTCATTTGTTTTCAATTTACTCTACTATTTTTTTTTTTGGGCTCTGTTAATTTTGACATCACACTGCTCTTAGTTTAGGATTATACTACTCATTCTTTATCTTCAAAATCTCAATTTATTCTTTAGTTTCAAGATCACATCTCATTCTTTGTTAAAATTTTTTGTTGAGAATATTTTATAGTCAATAAGTGTCAAAATAAATAGTATTTTTGACAATTAATAAATATCACAGAAAATATGTTATCAAATTTTTCTAACAAATTATTTTTGACAGCTAATATTTATCAAAATAAGATTTAATTTTTTTTTCACAATCGCTTATATGTTAAAAATACTATTTTTGACAAAATTTTTATTAACATATTTTCATAGTTAAAATAATGTTAAAATTTATTTTTTTGACAAATTTTAATTTTTTTTAACACATTATAACCCTAAAAAATAATCTATATCGTTGTAGTTACTACTCTATTATATGGGCATGATGCTTATTAGTAAGGCTTAGTAATTACATTTAATAATGTGCGATACATATGATTGATTGTTTGTCGTTTTTTTAGAAAAGATAAGGCTCCACTCACACAAGAGTAGTAAGTAATTACTACTTTTCTTCTTCTTTTTAATTGCATTATTATGACTTGTGAGCTTTGAAATAATCAAGCATGAGCGACATCATCATCACAACTCATAATCTACTATGATTCTATGAATCACTGAATATTAGCACAAGACAATGAGGTAATAAAATCAAGAAAAGCTCAATGTCAAATTGGAATAAACAAATCGCTCCAAATACTCTCATCGAGTGAATAATGAAGCTCCAAAATAATTATTTAGAACGACAATATATATACGTTAAAATAATTTGTGAAATCCCAATTATATCTTTAAGTAAAAAAAAAGTGTATTATTTTAGTTCCTTCACTTTTTTTTATCAAGTGTCTCAAATTTTTAGTCAAATGATTTATCATGTTGTTAAAGACTATAATGTGATGTATTTTGTTAATTTCAAATAAATAATTGATGTAATTAAGACTTAGAAAACTGCTTTAATGCACACAGGCAGTCTTAAAGACCAATTTAAAACTTACCTCTACTCTTAAGTCTTATCTTCTTTTAAGCATGTGGATCATATGCCTTGTCAAAAGTTGGATGTTATTAGGAGAAGTGTTAGGGTCAAAAAATTTTGTAATTTATAATTATTAATTAGTTATTATTAATATTTTTAATAATATGAGATTATATTTAATGATGTGAGATTATTCACTTTTTTTTATTAATTAAATATTAGTTAAATTTTAATAAAAATGTTGATTTATAGACTTTTTTATTAATAATTTCTTTTAGAAGTTAGCATTTCTCCTGCAAGAGTCTGAATTACACATGGATAATCCAATTTTTGTTTTATGATACATTTTTAATATCATATAATTTATTTATTTTTAATATTTTATTTTTTTAAATTATATCAGCTAATCTTTTGAAATTAATTTTATTTTTATTTTTTATTTTTTTTTAAATTCAATTTTTAAAAAAATGAGAGTTAAGAGAAATAATTTTATAAAAAAATTATTACTTAAAAACTAATTTTATATATATAATAAAATACCTTCTATCTAAACCTCTCTATCATAGCTATCGAGACATGTCAGCTCTTACCCAAATACCCAAATACAACAAGTTTCGTTACTTCGCCATCCCTAGATTTATCACATGCGATCCTATAATTAGGATATATTTGGTTTGGTTTTTGTTTTTATTTTTTATTTTTATTTTTAATATTTTTATTGTTTTTATTTTTTTTATAAAATTTAAAAAAATAAAAATATTAAAATTAAATATAAAAAATAAAAATATAGACTAAATGCACTCTTAAATTTTTTATACAATGGTTTTTTTATACAATGGTTCTTGCCAAGTCGTGTACGTGGTACCTCTTAATAAGTTTCTTAGATTTGTATTGTCAGCAAGAAAGTTAACAGCACAAAATTTATTACCACTAAAATTTATTATTTGAGGTAGGAATAAGTTGAGATAGGATATTTAAATATTTTGGATTTTGGATATTTTCTTATGTTAACGAAAGCTAACGTGATATGTTAGGATCCATGTTAGCACATTTTATTTATTCCAATTGTCTGTTAACACGATTATTTTATGAAATTTCATTAAATTAATTTCTAACTAATAAATTTTAATCTCTGATAGTGCATATATATTTTTTTATGTTGGAATTAAATTACAGAGATTTAGAGACTAATATTGGAAATCACCGGCATGATGGGTGGTGAAAATAAAAGTCGTCATGGAGGAGTCTCTTATCACTCATTTGATAGCTATGGGTTTAGTTTGTTTATGCGAGGAAAGAGGAAGAATGAAGATCTTATATGTTATTGTGGGTTGAAGACATTGATTAAAAAATCTAAAACTTTAGAAAATTTAGATAAATTGTTTCATATATGTCTAAGATATACTGAGTGAATTGTTCTCATAAATTTTTTTATCTTCAATATTCTTACTAGTTGTAGGCATTTTTAATCATAATATTCTTTAAATTTCTGTAGAAAGATAGTCATTGTAACTTCTTCAAGTGGGTTGATGAAGATGAATATGATAATAACTTTTATCTATTGGAGTGATAATTGTGATTTTAGTTATAGGATTGATTTATATTTTTAAGTAATAGTGCTATAAAGATTTTAACTTTATTTAGGTATGTAATGTGTTATGAACAAAGAATGAATTGATATCTCTTATTGTATTCAATTTAGCAATGAATTGAACAATTTATTTAATATAGTTTATGCTGATATTTTTAGTGAAATGGATGTGATGTTTTCGTGGTTTTGTATAAATAAGCAATTGTTGATATTATTTGCTGAAAGTTTTGTTTTCATTATTTGTTTTAAGGTTTGCGAAATCGAAAATTGCTGCATTTCTTTGGAGCTTATTTTGGATTATATTATTTATTTGCCATTTCATATATTTTTTGTTTTTAAAAAGTTTATCCTGTTGTACTGTTGTATATTTGGATCTTTTAAAGGAAAGAGATTTAGAAAGTGAGAAAATTAAAGGGATTTAAATCCGAAACACCAAAAAAAGTAAATTAAAGATGATTAATTCTTCACTTTCTCACCTTACAAATCTCATCAGTTTAGAGGAGCCATGAGATCGGTTTGAAAATTTTAATGGCTTGAAAATTTTACATAACATTCTCTATTCTCCGTGATTCCTTCCAAAAAGACACTTTGGCCCTTGATTCTATTCTCCGTGAGAGAATGTGGCCCTTGCATTCTTCCACTGTCAAAAACTTATTTAAAGTTTAATAATACTAATCTAACGGGGATGGAAATGTAGGTTAATTTGATGTATATAGAAAATGAATATGCATTTAACTTATCACATATATATGATTAAATGGATAACATTGTTTTTTTTTTTTTCACGAAAGGCTAAGAGTTAACCTATCGCGGATCTGCAATTTGCTGATTAAAAATATACGGATCAATAGACTTAAAGTTGTTAATTTATAATATTATAAAGTGTGGATCGGATAAACATTTATAGCTAGATGCGATGTTGTGGATCGGAGCTTCATTTAAATATTTGTTGCTGGTTAATAGGTTATTACATGCACAAGATGGGATTTGAATTCTCGATATTTATTTAAGAGGACTAGTGAGCTAACTATTAGATCAATCTAATTTGGTTTAAGTGTATTAAGCAAGGTTCTGAAAATCGAACCAGTCATTGAACCGTTCTAATTACTGGTAGGTTCAACCAGTTCGACCGTGATTGAACCGAAAAAACCGTTTTATAATAAAATAATAAATAAATATAAATAAACACATTAAATTTGATTAAATTAGAGAATTTTTTGAAGAAATTCGGTACTTCACAATGTTTTTTTTTATTTTTTTCATGGAAGCGATAGGTAAACCAAAATGGCAACCATCTGTACACTGTTCTAGTGTTAATATCTGTGTTTCAGTTATTGTAATACCTTGGCTGGGAGAAATTGTAATGACTCATTGCTCCACATCTAACACGGATACTAGTGCAAGTGCACCTCAAATAAGTTCATGGTATGTAGATGAATCTTATGAAGAGCTCAAGAAGGGAATTCACATTGTGAGAATATCATATGAGACCTTCACTTGTCTATATTGCCCTAAGAAAAAAACAGTAATATCTGTATAGGAAACTCCTTCAACATGCTTCTGAGGTTTGTCATAGTAGTGCACTAAAAAGAAATGTAAGAGAGAAGGCTAATCATATAGGTCTAGCAAAATATTTGGAAAAAGATCTTGCATGTTTCGATGGCCCCTCAAAACCTGTAGATAAAGGTGTTCAATCCTGTTATGTTGAAGTTATTTATTCTTTATTAAATTTTTCTGCAGAAATTGTCCAATTCATGAACATGTTTAATGGCATAATAAATATGTATATGGAAACAGAAAAACAAACAATTCCATTTCAAATTTATCTTGTAGAATTTTTGTAAGAGGAATCAAGAAATTCTCCAAAAATCAGTTCAGTTTCAGTAATCAATAAACAACAATTATTAACCAAAGTTCACAATTCAGTTTAGCAGGATCAGTTGAATCAATTTAGTGCTGGATAATTAAAAATAGAGACGAACTAATGGCAACAGAGCAAATACAAAACAATATATTCAATATTTTGGGATAATCTAAAGCAGCCGCATCAATTGCATTGTGGATTACATCAAAGATGCTACATTCTGCATCCTCAAAAGATTTCTTCCACTCTTGATGGCTATCAGAATTCACGGGGAGTAAACAAAATTAATTTTTTTCCAAGAAATAAATAAAAAATAATTCACCTTTGGGAGATTCTGCTTCTGGGGTACTAAAGATTGACAGACATAGATCAAAATCTACCACTGATATAATAACACAACAATCTAACAATCACAAGGTCAAGAACAACACCACAACAATTTATCAAATTAACAAATTAATAAGATCAAGAACATATCAAAACCAGTTAATAATCAAATCAAGAACATCACAAAACGAGTTAATAATCAAAACAAGTTAACAAAACAGTAAACCAACGAAAAACAAAAGCTCTAAGTCTGGAACAGCAACCTAATAATTAAAACAACGACAAACTAAAATAATAACTAAAAACAGAGGAGGGAGAGGGAGCTAGAACTTTATAACTCGATGGAGATGGTTGAACAGAGGGCTGAGCTGCGGCGGAAAGGAGGCTGAGCAGTGGTGAAACAACGTCTACACAGAGGTTGTACCACGCAACGGAACCGAAGCTGAACAGAGGCCGGAAGGCGATGGCTGGAGCGCAGTGGAAGCACGGAAAAATGGCGGAAAAAGCACGGCGAAACAGAGGAGAAGCTCGACAAAACAGACACGGAAGCGCGGCGGAAAGCGGGTGAACAGAGGCGTTGTGACGACGCTGGAGAAGCACGGACGGCAGCGGTGACACGGCGGATGTTGGACGGAGCAAGGGAGGGAGTGAGAGAGGAGTGAGAAGGAAGAGATGCTGCTGCCTAGTACTCTGGTAGGGAGTGATTGCGTGAGTGAGTAAGGAGATTAGGGTTCCTGCGTTATCTTAATGAATGAAACGGCGCCGTTCATGTTAAAAAGGAGAAAAACCGGCCGGGTTCCGGTTCGGTTCGATTGGACGGTTCCTGACCAGTTTAACGATTCATTTACGGTTTTTAAAACAAACGGTTATAACTTCTATTCGAACCGTTTTCTTTATCGGTTTACGGTTCGATTGGTTCGACCGGCCGGTTCGAACCGATTTTCAGAACCTTTGTATTAAGTGCTAATGAGAAGAGTATTATCTTTTTAGGTTGGGCCAAATGAAGTTGGTCTAAGCAGAAACGGCCCTTATACGTTCTGGGCTTTTCTTTTTAAGATGTTATTATGGTTTTATTCTACCATTGCCATTGATTTTTTGTAAAACAAAAAGTTTCATTGGTGAAAAAACCGAATGACGACAATAAAAGAAAGAAAGGAAAAAAAAACGTGCATGTAGAAAATACGAAAAAAAAAACACCAAAAAAAGAAACAATTTATAATGTTTATTATTGCTTGGATCAATCTCAACGGGTCTAAACAAAACAAAACTCTTCATTAACACTTAATTCACACTCTAATTTTAAGTTTGTTGTCCGCGTTAGTCAGCTCTGAGAAAGGCAGAAAAATCACAATAATAAATGTCATTAAGAAAAATAGCTCAGACATGATTCATAGCTGTAGATATTTCTTTTTTGAATTCCAATCCACACCCTATCATTTTTCATTGAATATAAGATGGTATTTGTTTTGAAGTAGATTTGGACTCAATATCATATTTATTAAGTTAAGACTAGAAGTAAAATTTTAATTTTGGGACTGAAAATTTCAATCTCTCTTAAAGTAAGTGATGTCGCCAATTATTAATGCAAATGAATTCAAAGCCGAAGAAGTGATAACCTATTACAAAATAAATAAATAAATAAATAATAAATATAAAAGAGAGAAGTATAAATAAAAAATTCTATTATTAATATTTTTAATATAATTATCTCTATATAACTGAAATAATACACAAGTTAATATTACATTCACTCTTTCATATATTATGTAAGTAAAAGTGTACGTGACTTTTATTGTATTTTTCTTGTAGTTTGCCTCATGTTATGTTATTTTATTTAGATACGTAAAAATGTTCTCATTTTTAATTTTATTAATGTTGAGTCCAACTTTAAAAATTTTGTACCGTCTACTATTAAAATTTTGAATCACCTAAATGATTTTGATAAGTCATAAATATTTAAGAAGAAATATAGATAGACAATGAAATTATTAAATAATATAAATAATAGATATATTAGATATTTATTTTATTAGGTGTATAGATAGTTATTTTAATATTAAAATTTAAATAATTAATTTAAAAATATAATATATTTTTATTTGATTGGTAGTTATTCATGTTATTTAAGATGATCATTATTTACCTAACACTCTCCAATATTTAATTAATGGACATCCACGTTGCAACACAACCAAAGTTAAAATCTATCTAATCTAATAAGTGTAAAAAAAAAAAAATAAAGGAGCTTTGTTATGAATTATGAAAATCTTTTTTTGGCACGTGGAGCTTTTCAACATTTTGAAAATTCGTCATAATTTGCTTATTTATTTATTTGTTCTTATCGATAATATAGGTGCCTAGCTAGCCGGGCTCCTCCACCATCCCCAACTCCTTCCGGCGTCACCATCGCGGGGGGCTGCCATCATGCTAGATGTCATCTCTTGTAGCAATTCGAGCAGCCACCAAATGGGTGGAGTGGAGTGTGGAGGCTGGAGAGCCAAGACTAGTTGCAATTGGGCGGCAAATTATTGAAAGAGAAACAATGAAAACAACGTATAACAGTTTATGAAGCAACTTTTTAATCAAACCATTTCTATAAAAAAAAATTGTTTGGAAAATAACAGAAAGTCCAAATTGCTTTATTTTTCATTCTTTAATTATAGTTTATCTTATTTTGTATTTCTTCAATAATTAAGTAATATTATATATAATAAATATATAAAATTAATGTTATATATATAAAATTATAGAAACTGAATTCCTATAGTGCAAGAGAGATAATAACTCAGTTATTTTATTTAATTTGATAGCTACAATTTTATGCATATAACATATATAATTATATATTTATTACATATAACATTAAATAATTATTGTAACAATAATTAATAAAAAATAACTTTAAATTAATTTTTATTATTTCTCAAATATTTTTATTAAATTAAAAATAAGATCATTTATACTATCGTATCTCTAATATTATTATTCCTATATATCTTGTATAAGAATCCTCCTTTAAATGAAGTAAAACGAAAACACGCAGCTAATTACAGGATTTTTTTCAATAATAAAATTAAAAAAAATCTATATTTTTTCAACATAATTTTTGAACTTTAATTTCTAAAATATGATTTTTTTTTTTGCATTTAAACAAGTTTGTCTTAATAAAAATGAGCAAGTTCGCCTAATCTCGACAAATTCTATAAATTTTATAAAGTTCGGCTAATCCTACGTGTTTTGAGTTCCACGTTCTTAATCCTTCGTAATTAAAAAAATTATTGAATATGACTTATTCCGATATACTTACGTATTTTTAGAGACAATAACAATACTTACTATTGTTAAATATGACTTTTTTTAATTTATAATTAATTTTTTTTAAGAAGCCATGTTTATTGTCAGTGTATTTATGTGTATTCCTATCTACTATTTGTAGATCTATATACCATTTGGAAATAACGATAATGAATTAAAAACGTAAAACTCAAAAAATGTAAGAGGGAGTTCGCCAGATTAGACAAACTCTATAAAATTTATAAAGTTTGCTGCGAATTAGGCGAACTTGCCAATTTTTATAGAGTTCGCCGAGGTCCAACGAACTTGCTTAAGTGCCAAAAAAAATTATAATTTAGGAATTAAAGTCCAAAAATCATGTCGGGAGAAATATAAATTTTTTTTGTTTTATTATTAAAAAAATTCTATTACATTAATCCCATTGAAATCACCACAGCCACACAATCCAATTAACCATAATTCAAAGATTTACTGAAGGTCCAAACTTTTTGGAGCCATTGAATGGGAATGGATCTTCTCAATTTTTTTAACAATTGAGGGAGTAAAATATGATCTCACATAATTAATTGTATAAGTGGGACTAAGAATAAATATAAAAGAGAGAACAATAAAAGATTAAAAATCACACTTTACACTCTCAATTTCTTTTAATACTTAAAAGAATTTATTCCCATTAAATGCACACCGTCAAATAGGGATGGTAAAACTACTCAAATTTGCATGGTATTTGAGCCGCTTTTATTCGTCACAATAAATAAATAAATAAATAAATATATATATATATATATAAATAATAATAAAATTATTAATAATATTGTTTGATATTATATCATTTTTAAGGGGTTAGTTTAATTTATATTATATAGAGATAATAATTAAATTAGTACCCGAAAGATTTAGACGCTGATATTTTGATATCTCACTATTGTTATTGACAAAATGGTACCTGAATGATTTAAAAAATTGTCAAGCGTGTCCTCATGCTTGTCGGACCACAACTCTAACGAGGACGATGCTGAGCTGGACACCAGTTTTTGCTGACAAAATAGGTTTTATTTTATTTGAAATTTGTAATTAAATAAATTATAAATCTAGTCGGAAACAAACCTAATTGAAATTGATTTTACCCCAAATCAAATAGATTTGCCCTAAGCCCTAAATTGCGCTTTCCGTTCACGCGTACTACAGGTTTTAAAATTGGAAGATGCATACAGCTAGGGTTCGTGAAAAAAACTGCAACCGTGAGAAAGCAGTCATCGATACAAACCTTCGACGTGGATGATGGTTCAGGTATTGTGAGCAAAATCTATGACGGTTGTTGCTTTTGTCCCCTTTCAGTGGTTCTGTTAAAGTCGAAGACAAGTAGCAAACCTGATAGATAGTTTCTACGCTGCCCTATGTAAAAGGTAAGTTTGGAATGTTGATGGATATGTAACGAAGTAATGCAATAGCCCTCCTTGTTTCGTCCTCTCTGGTTATTTAGTTTTAGTTTTCAATTGTTCTCTGATCCATGAATTTTTTGTGTTGTGCTAGAACACATAAATGCGATGTGGGTATTTTCAATGGTTAGATGAAATACAAGAGCAATGTGTGGAAGGAGAAGTTTCTTTGGAGAATAGTAACATGGTGGGCAAATTAGAACCAAAAGAGAAAAGCAGAATCAATGTCGAGTATGGGGATGGCCTGAAAATTGATAGGATGATGATGGTGCTATCTATGATGAATGAAATGAGGGAGCATCTGAAAAGGGTTGATTTATTCTTGATTTTCATTTGTATATTGATTTGGTTAAATCTGGTTTTGACTATGTTTTATTTAGTTAAGTAAGTAGATAGTGGATAGTTTAAGAGTTTAACAATGACACTTTCTTCCTTTGTAATGCTGAAATTATTGTAATTAAGATAATTTAATGAAAGCTATTTTATTCTTGTTCTGTGACTGAATTATTGTTGTTGTGATGTGAGCAAGCAATATAGAAGATAGGTAAGCATTTAAAAATAGATGTAGCAACAAAAACTAAACAAAATACCAGTAGCATAACATGAAATTATAATCCATAACTATTCAAAGTAACATAATTCAGATCCAAAATAACACTAACAAGCCATAAAAAACTAGGATAGCACTAAAATGTCATAATGACACTTATGTTCATATTAACTACTACAGACCCAAAATGACACTAACAAACCACAAAAACTAGGTTAGCACTAACATGTCATAACGTCACTTAAGTTTATAGTAACTAATTAAGACCCGAAATGGAACTAATATCAAGCTGAAAACCCAAGATTCTCATATCACTTCTTCTCATTAGTGGATGGCTTTGATGGTGGTGGTCCAGATGACTTTTTCCTCTTCAAAGATGGGATAGACATGAAGTCTGTAAACCTGCTCTGGGTGGCTGAGTTTGCTGCTGCCATAATTTTTCTAGTCACAGTTGGTGGCCTAAATGGAGCTGAAGGTTGGGCTTGAAGAGTGGGCCTTAGACATTGTGTCATTGACCCAGACCCACTACATGGAACTGCAACACTCGATGATAAGGATGGAATTTGAGATTTAGACCCAACAGAAGGCCTGACAACCCTAAGTTGAGTAGGGGGTGATGGTGTAGCTGCTGCATTTTGTGTGGGATTTAGAGATGTGGTTAAGGTGGCTGCCAGCTTACTTCGAGTGGTGCTGTCTCTTCCTCTTGGCAGAACTGGTTGTTCCTTACAAAAATAGGTCTGCCTCTTTTTGTTGGTGTTGGTGTTGGTGCTGTTGGTCTTGTAGTCACTGAAAGTGATGGTTCTGAGCTAGTTGCTAGTCTAACCAAAGTGGATCCTACTGGTATAGTGTCTGCATTAGGAAATGCTGCCTTTGTTGTAGTGTTTCTATCATTGATAGTGTTCTGAATTAGTTTAGTCATTAGTTAAAAAAATGTTTTATAGGTTCAGATCCAACACTTTGTTAACAACAAAAGATAAGCTAAATTGCGTTGTTTACCTGATCAAGCTGACTTTATGGATGGTTTTGAGTGAGTTCCTCCTCATTTGCAACATGTGCAGCATGTGCAGTCTTCATGGTCTCCTCCCAGTTTGCTTCTTGTTCTCTACCTTCTTCCTCATCAATGTATTGCTCTTCAGCTGCTGTTCCAGTTGGTCTTTCAGGACAAGTTCTACTATTATGTCCAGCCTTACATTGAGACAATGAATAAAGTAAATTAGCATTCACATAGACAGAAACAGTTCAATCATATTTTGTAAATAGATATTAATTAAAGATTTTGTTTGACTTACTCTTTTGCAGATTTGACATGTTATCTGTCCATATTTTCTCTTGGCATTGTATTGGCTCTCAAAATATTGCGCAGTGCTGTCCTTTTTCCTCTTCTTTATAGATCTGCCAATAGACCTCTTGTATGGAGGAGGTAGACATGACAACCCTTCATGATACTCCCAATACTCTTGACTCAGTATACTGTTAATGTGAAACTGGTAAGTCCTATTGTATGCCTTAATGGTGAGCTTGTGATGGACATAATCTTCAGACTTCTCATTCTTTCTCTGGATAGCTGCAATCTCATGACAGTATGGTAGTCCAGTCAGCTGCCATTTACTTGTCAATTTAGGGTTTAGGACAAATTCATTTGATTCGGGGCAAAATCAATTTCAATTAGGTTTATTTTCAACTAGGTTTATAATTTATTTAATTATAAATTCTAGCTAAAATAAAACCTATCTTATCATCAAAAATCGGTGTCCAGCTTAGCATCGTCCTCGCCGGAGCTATGGTCCGGCAAGCACGAGGACACGCTTGACAATTTTTTAAATCATCCAGGTACCATTTTGTCAATAATAATAATAATGAGATACCAAAATATCAGCGTCTAAATCTTTTGGGTACTGATTTAGTCATTACCTCATATTATGTATATAATTATAATTATATAAATTTTAAAATTTAATTTTATTTGTTATATTTTAATAATTAATAAAGACGGAATAAGTATTTGTAGGAATGAATTAAGGTATAGATTTTTATTACCCATAAATAAAGACGAGACGAGTTTTATGCAAACTATTAGACTGTATTCGAAAAGAAGATTAAAATAATGTACTAGACTAAATTATTTATCGCATCAAATTTACCATAAAAAAATTATGAGTTTGCTTTGACTTAAATAGTTTTTTTTTTTTGCGAATAGATAGATTTTCTATGGTGGTAAAAAATTGGATATGACCAACCAATTCGACCGAAAAATTAACGAAAATGATGTGGTTTGAACTTAGGTCTTTCTTGTAATGTGCTATGTTATTTCTTGTTATTTCATATGCTAAATATTAATTATATAGTAAAATTGTATAATAATTTTTTTAGATATTATTTTAATTTTATATTCAATTATATTTAAATTAATTATATTTTTGTTATTCATAATTATTAAAATAAATATTATTAAGTATATAAAAATAAAAAATATTAAATATTTTATTAATTACAATATTATTTTTTAATGACTATATAATATTTATTAATATTATTTTTTAATAAATACATCTAGTATATAATAATATAATAAATATAAAATATTTTAATATAAAAATAAAATTAAAAATATCTATCATAAAAAATACTAAAATTTTATATACTTATTTAATAATAATCGAATTATAGCTTATTGATTATAATCCGTTAAAACTTAATTATTTTTAAAATATTAGTTAAAATATGTATTTTAAATTTTAATTTTAGATTTTTAATTATTTTATATTTTTTATTTATATAAGATTGGTTCTACCGGTTTAACTAATAATTTATCAGTTAAACTAATTAATAAACTAATAAATCAATAATAACATGATCGATTCGATCACCGATTCGATTACTATGAGATTTTCATAGTTTATTGTTTACTTTTAAAGACGTGTTTGGTATATAATGGAATTATACTTAGTTTAATTTTAAAATTAAATTCTTTGCTTTGAATTAATAAAAAATAGTTAAAATATTTGGCTCAAATATTCTTTTTAAAATTTGATTAGAATTAAAATGATTTGGTTATTTGGCATATGTGTTAAATACATAAAAAGTTAATTTTACCATTAAAGGTATTAATATAAAAAAAGAAGAGTTTGGAGGTCGTCCATGATGATTATTGGTGGTGATAGAAGTATGTGCGATAATTGATAAATAAAAATAAAAGGTAAACTTATATTATTATTATATCAATTTATAAATCAAATCAATTTATATTTTAAATAATTGATTCTAAACACAATTCATAATTTATTATAAATTCAATCAAATTAATTTAAAAAATATTTCATTTTAAGTATACTCTAACTAAAGGTCTAAATAGTAAAAGAATTACCCATGATGAAAAAAGAAATAACCTTTGCCTAATTACAATGTCTAGAGATATTTCTCCTTCTCTTTACCTCCTCATGTGTATATACTATATACTAGATGAAATTGTGAAGACGACTTGAGTTATTATCAACGAGTCTTGGTCAACGAATAGTATGATTCATTAATTTTGAAATTAGTCATTTTAATAGTGCTTAAGACTTATATCCAGATAAGACTTCTCTTTTAATAAAAATAAATATTATTTCAATCTAATTATTTTCATGTCTCTGTTACTATTACGGCCGTACTCATTGAGGTTTAGGTCCTAATGTAGATTGGACCTATTTTTTTTTTTTTTAAATTATCTCAAGTAAGAACGTGTGCCATGTTACATAATTAGACAATTTAATAAAACTCAAATAAATGCCTTTTCTAATGAGAAAGTACAGAAAAATAACGTTTTTTAACAATATAAATAATAAATTAAAAAAATTAATTTTAATTTTAACATTTAATTTTAAATTAATTAAATTCATTTATATTTAATAAATTTAAAATAGAATCTATTATTTATATTATTCACAATAATTTCTATTGTTTATCTAACGAAATTGTATACCTAATAATTACATGCAAATAATAATTAAGTTGCATACATATATAGCATATATCTATGAGTTATATATGTTAATTATATCTCTTTAGCCAACTATGCTGACACATTAGATAAAAAGGAATTTAAACATTTGACAAGTGGCTTCAAGAAAATATATAATAGAGTTGTATTATGAAATCAAGGAAGGCAAAATACTAAAAAGAACTAAAAAATATATATGTGTTTTCGTATTTTATTTAATAATAAATTAAAATAAATTATAAAAATTTAATTTATTTTTATTTTTTAATTTAAAAAATTTTTAAAAATATAATTATAAAAAATAATAAAAAATAAATTATATTTTTATTAATATTTTTATATTTTTTATCATGATAAATATAATATACTAATTTAATATTTTTAGATATAATATTTTTATATAAATTTTATTTATTAAATATAGTGTTTCGTGCCTATAAATAAATGTAACTTAATAGATAAATGATAATGTGGATTCTAAGTTTCCAACATTACACACGGATTATTTATGTTTGATGGGCTTAGCTTAATGATGTAGCACGAGGTTTTCAAAGTAAATAATGTCATTAATCAAAGAATGAATTTCCTCAGAAACTACCATTGTGACCCATGTATAATGTACGACTTTATTTGGGAAAAAAAAAAAAGACTAAATGAACTTGACATTTTATGTTTATTTTCCAAACCATATAATATTTGCCACGTTAACAGCACACCGCCCATGGATTTAGAAAAATCTTTGATTATTAGAAGTTTTAGAAGTCTCTTTTTACGGGGGTATTTAGTATTTACACTAAATTTATTGTGGGGACTTTGAAAACGAATATGATGTTTGTAATTTTTTTTAAATATGTTTTTTATTTCTGATGTTTATAATTTGTTTTTAAAATATTTTTAATATTTAATTTCATTCAATTTTATTTGTGAACGTTTAATTACATCCATAGAGAAGCATTTGCAATAAAAACTAGGAAACACTATGAAACTTCTACTCTATATATGAAGGAAGAAAATAAAATGGTTACAAATGTTAAAGATTTTCACATATATAGCAAAAAGATTTTACAAAAATATTGATTTTAAGGAAAATTCATGAATAAATGTACCACCCTAACACACTCTTCTTTGAAAAAAAGTTAAGAAAAAAAGAAATTCTTTATGGCGTTTAGCATTTAAAGAAAAATCCATTTTATGTAACTTGGCACACTGAACATTGTATGGTTTTAGTACACAGAAAAATCTTCAATTACTTCATTATTTAGAAAAGAGGATTGAAGTACATTGTTTTGATTAAAGGATTACATACACTATTTCATTTAGCCATATATACAGAACTGCATACTTATAATACACTCCTAATAAGACAACATTTAGTTACATAGCTTATTAACAAGTAAAAACCAATTAACTAATAACTTATAAATAACTCAATGAGATTAGTCAAGTGATTAATTCACTTATATACTTAATAATACTAGGGAACTAAGATAGTTCCAGCAAAAAACCAATTAAATGTTTTTAGGTGAATCCAAAATCTCTACGTAAATAGTGTTTATGATAGGTATTAAGATATTTTTTTTTTGTAAATTAGATGATTTTGAATTTATTTTCTGATTTATCATGTTTTAGGCATTTGGAGAGAGAAGGAGGGTGAAGAAATAGAAGTTAATTGAATCAGTTTCTGTGATTCACGTTGCAATGATACTAAACATATCTCCTCCTAATTTAAATGTGGTGAAACATTTAATAACTAATATTTTAAATTATAAATAAATAAAATTAATTACTATATTTATAATTAATTAAGTTGTTCCATTCTTGGCTGATTTAGAGTTGGTTCTATATACTTTTTCATACTTAAATAAATGTCAAAAGTTTAAATCTCGCTTTATATATATAATAATTCATTATCCAAAGTGAAACTCGACCATAAATTATTTCTTAATCTATCGAATTTTAAGACACATTGAGAAGCAAAATAAAATAAACTAATAAATAATAAATAATCAATACATATAGGCTAGTATTATTTGATCCTCATAACGGGACAATAATGTACATATTATTTATGATTATTAAATATATATACACACAAAATTATAGGCCAATTGTGCCAAGGTCTAAGGTTTTTTTTTTTCTCATGATATTTTCAGATTAAAAAATTTGTTACTGACCAACAAATTCCTGCATATACATGTCTAAGCTGAAAGATGAAACAATCATGGGCTTACATTACAAATCCTCTGTTTTAGAGTGACACAAAGAAATTTTGAGAAAAATTATGAAGAGAAAATTGAGAAGGAGCATGGATATAGATTCATGCGGTGGTGATGGTGAGCAACATCATATTCTTAAACTCCTCAAAATCAAGCTGGCCATCGGAATTGGTATCATAGAATCGAATCATGGAACCACAATCCTTGCCACCTCTCTCATCCCACAACCCAAGCCTCTTAAGAACACACTGAAGCTCGTTGCTCGTTATGAATCCATCTCCATCCAAATCAAACACCTTGAACGTTTCCACAAGATCATTCTCCAACAACTCATCATCCATCTCTTCATCATTGCAATTCTTCTTGGATATTATTGAGTCATAGAAGAACAAGAACTCGTTCAAGTTAAGGCTTTTCTTCTCAACAAGGGATTCCAATTCATCTAACGTTAATTGGAAGCCTATGTTGTGGAGGAGCCAATTGAGTTCCTCAAGGCTCACGAAACCGTCGCAATTCATGTCAAGCTTCTCAAATATCCGCCGCAAATCAGTGGCAGTTAGAACTGATGACGTCATATTTGCAAACAACATGTGAAAAAACCTTCTCTTGTTTTTGTGCTTCTTAGTAATCAAAATACTTGCAACTAATGTCACCCATGTAAGGGTATTTATATATAAAAGAAAAAATTATATAATGGTTGCAAAAACGTATAGGTTGGTGAATATTAGATGCGCACAAATGGAACAGGAATTGATTTGGCCCACATGAATTGTTTAAGAATAAGGATAAGAATAGTCTAAGATAGATGCATGAAGTTTCTGTGCACTTGCTCTGAAAGCAACTTTATTATTATTATTATTATTCTAGTAAAATCTACTATGGGATATAAAATATGTATGTGTTACATCATACTATTCTGAAACATATTGTCCAAAAAATGAGTCAACATATTTTTACATGGAATAAAGAGGTTCAGTTAACCTATCTCATATAGCTGATAGTAATATCTAATAAGATGAATCAACTAAAATCAGTCAAAATAAATACAAGTTAAGTTGATCTAAGTTGGGTGCTATTACAAAATTTAGCGAAATCGAATATCATTTGAGTGAATCAGATTGAACCTAAATGCCTAGATTTGAAATTTAAGTAAATTCAGGTTAAGGTAATTTTATAGGCAATGTAACCAGACAATCACATAAGAACTGCAAAAAACTTCTTTATATTCTCCTAATCGTGTAGGAGTATAATTAGTTAATTATTTATTTATATTAATATTTTAGTGGAAGTTATCTAAGGTCTCTTTTCCATGTGATTTCATGCTTTTTAAGAATAAAGGGTACTGCATAGATTTTTCGAAATAGACTTCAAACAAAGGACTAAGAAGTACATTCAAATGCGTGTGGGGTGCGTGCGTCGTGCCTATTTTCTGCTCTTATCATGAGGAACACGTGCTATCGACATGGAGCATTGGATGCATTCATTTTTTATTTTGTCATTTTTGGTACAGGGAGTCTTCAATGACCTGAGTTTTGTTTGAGAGCAAATACACCATCAAAAGAATGAAGAAGTGCCATTTCATAATAAGGCGCTTGTATAATTTAGTTATACTTTGTTCACTAACTTTTAAGCTACGTGATAGCATGGATAAATCAATATGCTCAAGACACGAAAACTTATCATGTTTTGTTCTGAACACTTTTCGTTCGTTTTTGTCTTTTGTCTTTTTTTTTAAGGGAAAAAAAAGTGATGCATTTGTTTCTCAATTCCTTATTAGTTCCTCGTGGGGCAAGCCTCTTGCCTTTACGTGCCGTTTGACATCTTCACCTTGCACGGAATTTACTGCTACCAAATGAGGGATATTCGCTAATGTTCCAACTTCAAACCAGATTTGAATTCAGATAACATATTAATATTGATTGGATAATTCCGGTTCTCAATAATTAATCGATCAGTTTGGTTGCATGAAATGGAAATAAAATTCTAAATCCATATTAAAGGGTTGAGGAAACACTACTATACGTTGTTAAAAGTTTCTGTGACTAGGGCCCAGGCTTAATGTAATGTTCACATTACAGTTTCGATGTCAATATGATGAGAAAAGCTGCAAGCACTATGTACCACTACGTAATTCAATTGAACCTTCAGTTAGACAAAAGTTGATTGCTCGTCTCAAACTGATAATATTGCTGCATAAAATGTCCCTGGAATATATTGGATGGGAAACAATCAGCAAGGCCTTTTGCCCTGGTTATCTTTACATCACCCATTCTCCGTGTGCAAGCTAACATGCTCAATTAGAAGGGGGACCAACTCAGATGAGCTTATGATTTTTTACAATTAGCTGGAAACGCAAGAATAATTTCCCTGCTCAGAGGAGGAGGAGGAAGATTTTTTTTTGGGGGGGGGGGGGGGGGGGGAGGGGGGGGTTTGGGATGCAAAATTTTTGAACCAAAATACTAAAGACTTTACAACCAGTCATCCAAAAAATATTAAACTAAAAAAAAAAGTGCAATAAGCAGACCTGCAAAACTCTTAATTTAACTGCTGAGCACACGTTATTACAAGAAAGGCACTTCCAAACCCAGTCCATAACAACACTTACAGATGAGAGGCTAAAATTTCTTAAGAGCAGATGCAGGTTCAAGGCTTGAGGGTAAACTTGCCAGGCTCGGTGTATTTTGCTTCTAGCTGATCAACTTTGTTAAATTTAAAACCCCTGATTCTCAATACCTCAGGCTCCTTGGAATCCTTATGGTCGACAGTTTCAAGGGTCCAACCTTTGTTCTGAACTGAACCACTTGCATTAACCTATTAAAAAAGAAGAGAAAAAAAAACTCGCATTAATCTAAACATTAAATAAAAAACAAGGTCTTCCATGCATGTGTATTAATACTGAACAAGAAAAATTTCAAGATTTGATTAATTTGGGGTATGTAAAATAAAAATGAAATAGAAACAATGCAATTATAAGGCGAATGACAATATAAAGTATTTAGGATATTCATAGAAAAATTCAAAACTTTTATTTTTTAAAACTGGGATATCTTCACTAGTTATTTGGATAAGTTGGAGTCCAGTAGATTGTAGGATTGACTTAATTTTATTTCAGTCTATATATGTTATGGTGTTAAAAATTTAAATTATTATCTTCTCTCACCAAGCTCTAATTGTTTTATCTGCGCTACATCTAATAACTATTCCTTCTAAGCAGTTAAGATGCAATATGCAGGACACACAAGCAGATAAAATACCAAAAAACTATCATCATACCTCCGCATTATCAACAGCATCAATGATAAGAGCCCCATCTAAGGACAGATTTTCAATAAAAATATTTTGACCCTTAATCGCCAGAGTAGACCTCTGGGAAATAGAGCTTTTTCCTCTAACTTTGCTCTTGATCCGAGAGTAGGTCAGACCCCATTTTGGCTTCCATGTGATGCGGGGCCAAACTTCAACCTCTTGCCCATTGAGAACCTGCACTACTGGATCAGCTACTTGGACACCAACCTGTAAGAAAAACAAAAAGGAAATGCAATTTTTTACAACCTGAACCATATCATCGAGTTCGAGCAGCTAACTTCTATGAAGGTCAGATAAAAGCACAAGAGATAGGAGAAGCTGCTAAAAGACAATGGATTGATACCCTGAAATTATATGGAGACAACGAAATTCCTTGAAATAAACCATTCATAAATCATAAATAAAAATATAAGTTGTATCTTATTTTGATAAAAGGGTAAAGTATACTTTTTGTTCCTGAAGTTTGGCAAGAATTTTAAAAATACCCCTAAGTTTTATTTTGTTTCAATTTTGTCTTACAAGTTTTCGATTTGCATCAAATATACCCCATGGCGGCTAATTTTTCAAAAAATTTAGGACCAATTCAACAATAATTTCATAAGAACAACCTTCAACACAAGCAAATCGAACATAATTGTCATGCATTGTTGTTATATTGGTCTTAAAATTTTTGAAAATTTAGCTGTCGGGAATATATTTGATGCAAATCGAAAACTTTTAGAACAAAGTTGAAACAAAATAAAACTTAGGGTTATTTTTAAAACTTTTACCAAACTTTGGGGACAAGAAATATACTTTATCCTTGAAAAAAATATAGGCATATTAGAGAGTAACTCAAGTAAAAGTTCTTCTAAACTTTCCAAAGTACCCTAAATGAATTCAAGTAGACAATAAATATCATAAATATTTACTAATTCCCAAAATGACTAATATTTTCAACTAGATTCAGAGGAAAATAACAGTAACGTTAAAATAAACAACATTACTGAAACAAAAAACTAGCGTGTCATGACATTCAACATTTAGAAGATTAAAGGACTAAAATACCTGTTTGAGAATACGGCTATTCGCACGGTAGATGGACATTTCTCCAGATGTTGCACTATGGTATGGATTTCCTTTTGGCACCTACAGTAATATTACAAAAATTAATTAGAAATAATTCCTCTCCTGAAAAATCCTAGCAAGTTAAAACTGTTATTCAAGTGCTCAAACTGGTATTCTGCATTTATTTTGCTGTACATTTGATTCTCCATATCAAATATTTTGCAAGCCAATGAACAATGAGGTCAATCACTGCAACAACTAATTGCATTAGAATATAAGTACTACCTTGGCAGCATCTTCAGCATTATTCTTCACAGGTGCATAAGCAAGCCAAGCATCCATCACCTGCAGAATAGTTCCAGTGAGCTACCAAAAATAGTAAACTCAGCATCTATTCAAAAAAGATATTGTTACATGAAAGCCCCAGGGATGAATGAAAGGACAACCTTGAGCTTTGGTTAGTGAAAATTTATGTAACCTACTGAAGATAACTTACTGTGAATCCAACCCTGGCTGATGGGGGAAGTGTTTTTGGGTAGTCTTGCATCATACATTCTAGTCGGGTTGAGGACTTAAATTCATTTTTTCTGGCATCTTTATATCTGCATGGAGGAAATATAGCATGATAATATGATATAACAGGTGTCACAGATAAGTCATCTAACTCTGTTTCTGTTTCAAAATGTAGCCATATTAAGCCAAATAGACTTTTCTTCAAAATGCCAAAAATTGTTAGTTCTATTGCAAATTCATAGGAATAACAAGAAGGTTTAATAAGGGGGAAATTACACTAACCTCCCCTGAAATTTGGTAAAATTCACTGTGACCTCCCCAATTTACAAAAAACATAAGTTGACCTCCCTAAGGTTTAGACAATAGTTGTCCCGATACCCTAATAATATAAATTATGACACCAAATCCCTCAAACATAACACTATCATCACATAGAAGGAGGTCTAATAGTTGTGACCTGAACAAATAGAAGGTCAACACTGAATTTCAACAAATGTTAACCAAGGTTACTGTAATTTTCCCTTTAACAATGGCATTAATATAGTTGAGTGAAAAAAAAAAAAAAGAGAGGAAGTGAAAAAGTTTCCAAGCAAAGCGTAATGCACGAGAAAAGTATAAGAATTGGTGTTAAAGAAAATTGATGGCACAGCAAAGTGTAAATAACAAAGTGCAATGAGTATAAAAAAGAAGCATTACTTTGGATTAACAAACTCCTTTATAGCACCTCCTGTTCTTGAGAGTTCTTCAATGTAAGGACCAAGTTCTAAAATCAACTGTTGAATGAGATATCGTCACTATGCAGTAATCGCATTGGCACATTTAACCAAATAAGGACATGGATGCCACAAATAAAACAATAATTAACAATGACTGACGACATCAAGATATTTCTAGTATTCCAAGTGAATTATGAATTGGTCAGTTGAGGGCTCACATCCACTAGTGGTAGATTTCATGCCACTCAGGACAAAGGAGAATGTTTAAGTATGAAAGAGAATTACTTGGTTTATATTTCCTGGAAAGGGAGAGTAGCCATTCTCAGCATTGACATCACCATCAGGGTATCCACTTGCTCTCAGAAGAGGATCTAGCTGATTGTATTCCACATTTATGACCATAGATCTCCCTATGATTAAGTGCATTGGAATCAATGGGAATGGGTGCAGGAAAATCAATTAAAAGTGACATAATGATGTCAAGATAAAGATGGATTATAAGTAACATAATATTTTAAGACCCCTAAATGCCCTTGATTTTTTTTTTTTTTTGAGGGTCAAGTGTGTCCCCAATTTGCCATGCCACATTTAATTAAATATAAATCTTAAAGTAATTTTCTACATTTATATTTTAATAAGATAGCATATATGGGCAATATTAACCACGTATCATTATGGGATACTTCGTACCCTAAAAAAAGGAGGTACTAAAGAAACCTCCATAGTTCTAATAAAATACCACCTCCTAGCATGAAAGAACAAAAGTATTGTTTTAAAACTACCATTGAACAGGAAAATTAGATGGTAACCTTTAAAGCACAGATAACTTGCCATTAATTATTATGCAACAATGCAAATGTATATACTCCCAAAATTTATTAAAACTATACATTTGTTATAAAATAAGTATATATTTGATCTCATTAAGAGTATATCAAAATCCTGATACATAGATGCAAATCATTTACAGGTAAGGAAAAAGTTGTATTCCACCATAACATACACCAAAAGCAAGCAGCCCTTTTTTTGGTATATTAGGATTACCAGATTAGGGATGGAAAGTTAAAATTTACCATCAGAGTGAGTGAGTTTGGTAATTCCACCAATGGCTTCTTTTGCTTTCCGAGGTACAGCAAGAGAGTTGACATGGTACTGTTTAGTAGCACTTACGCCTAGTGCTGATGGAATTGCCTGTATTTACTAAGCAATGAAGACTAAAGGGGACCGGAAAAAGTAACCAAAAGCATGAAGAGATGAGAAAGAAACTAACCTTGAAGAGAAGTCCATTTGTATCTTGAAAAAAGAGAACCCACTTCAACCCAGCATCATTCCTAACAAATGCATATCAAGATATAAATCTAACAAAGCATATCAACAGAAGACAAAGATCCATTTGTTCTTTTAATTTCAAGGAATTCTTGGAGACAATCCATCAAAATACACAACCGTCAACCAACATCTTAGTTTTACATAAGAGCTTTTTTAATCTACCAATTATAACATCTCCAGAATTACTCAAACAGATAAAGTTTGCTTTATCTAAAACAAAAAATAGTGAGATCGGAAATGCATATGCAGATTTAAAAAAGGGTCAGAAAACAGTACTGAGCCGTACCATACTTTCAGAATACCGCTGGAATAGAGAAGAGAATGCACATCTCCGTGGCCATGTGGTTTTGTCTACATAAAGAGAAATCATTAGTAGATTGACCGTGCTTGAAAATATAATAATGATAAATTAGTAAGAAACACTCCATTTGTTGTCTTTTGCGACATATACATATCAGTCATAGTTTTACTTTTATCACCATGCACAACAATACCTGAATTTGGTATTTGTTTTGAGGATCCAATGCAAGCCTGGCATCATTATCTTCTAAGCATGCAACTTTTTCCTGAATCATACAGAAATATAAGAAATTTTTAAAATAAATTAAAATTTGAACTTTCTGTGAGACACCAAAAGACATACCTGCTTCAAAAGCGTTACTTGTTTGGGCTGCATACCAAAGTAAGAATTTGATTCTAATAATTCTAAGGTACGCCCATGGGTATCGTCAGATGTCATAATAACAAAAGGAATCTGTGTCTGGTTTTTACCTAATAAAAGAAAGGACTTTGAGTGAGCTATAGTCTGAAACATTGCAAGAAAAGGAGGGAAAAAAGAATAAGAACAAAGAAAGAAATCCTAAGGATTTATGTTATTTTACACCCCCACCCTCCAAAAAAAAAAAAAAAAAAGAAGCAAGGGCCAACAATTGTAGAACCTATCATTATGCGCTACATGAACATGGACTATGATTTCATAAGATATCTATGATATATGAAGTCATGAACTTTGTACCATTCTAATTGCTAAAGAGGTGAATTTGTTTATACAGAAAAACTCTATAGAGAAATATATGTTCAGTATTTTTTGGTGCATAGTGTGGAGAGTATTTTAAGAAAGCTTTTTTTTTAACAAAATAACACTTGCCCTATGCTTGATTTTTAAAAGTTTAGGCAACAGTTACAACACAGTTAAGGAGGAAAAAATTGCATATCCTTCTAAAAAGGGAAGCAATTTTCCAGAAAAATATAGTGTAGACAGAATATATCAATTTTGATATGGTGGCAGCAGAATGTTATTAGGGAGAAAGACAATTATACTAAGGTGTTTTTTTTCCATCAAAACAAATGGATCCTTGGTCCTTAAATTGTACAAGTGTCATTTGTTTTACCATATGAGTAAAAAAATCTAACTATGACTCTAGTTCAATACACCAATTACGAATAATACTAACCTTGTGAGCTGGCTTCTTGAAGTGCCAATATATATTCAATGTAATGCTGTAAGAAGCATGTCCCAGTAGTGGTTTCTGCAGGAAGAGCAACCTGCAAAATATAGAGCATGCTCAAAATTCAAGAGCTAATTCCTTCAAATCTTTAATCTGAAGCTAATCCAAAAAGCCCTTTACAGCACATCAGAAACAGAGTCAATGATATATGCAAGGCATCCCATTATGAATAAAACTATCAAATGACACAAAGTGACCAGATATTACCTTAATCCCACTATATCCAAGGCGCTCCCCAAGACCGCCAGCGACAAGAACAAAGGCAGCTTTCTGAGCCTCCTGAACACCCGCCTCCTCGTATTTTATGAAGTTCTCATCGGCAAATGTCAAGGTTTCACCCGTTGGAACCTGCAAATTCATCATCAAACAACATTCTACACACACACGCACACAATCTACAGATAACCTCAATGTCCCAACCAAAAGTTCAAATTGAATTGAATTACATCCTTTACATTGCATTGTTGATCACACAAATATGAAGCATCTCCAAATTCAAATCACATAAGACGTTGATGCACATAAATGCATACATGTTAATGAAAATAATGACTTACCGAAGGTGTGAAGCCATCAAAAGGATTCTTGCCAGCCTTAGAATCAGCTAAGAGTTGTTTAGCGTTTTTAATGTAAGCTTGCAAGCCGCCAGGGTAACTGGAATCCAGCCGAGTCACCTGCACAAAAACGCAATGCCGTTTAGAGATCTATTTGAAATAAAATTATTCAGAGCATTAATTATGCAGGATGCACTGAAACACGAACCTGATCGATGAACGCTTTCTTCTTGTCGTCGTCGACGCCGGGACCCGGCCAATCGCGAAACACGTGCTCTTGGCCATTATCCAACAGCATCTTCACCAGCTCTTGCTGAATCCTCAACAATCAGTATCATAATTCAGAATACAAGAATCTAGAGTGATTCGGAATAAAAAAATGAAGAAGAAAAGAACCTGTTTCGGCGAGAGGAGGCTGAAATTGTCGCCGAGAGTGGAAGCCATGGAACCGAATCAGATCGCAAACAGAGAGAGAGAGAGAGAGAGAGAGAGAGAGAGAGAGAGGGTAGAAGAAGGTGGTGAAGAGGATAGTACACTATGAATTAATTAATTAATCAATTAATTAATTAATGATTAGTGATTTTGAATAGTTGATTAGTGTGTGACCGGATGGGACGGTGAAGCTTGTGGATCTGATGAGATGTCAATGTTTCTCGGTTTCAGTCTCATACCCACCGAGTTTACCTGTCTCTGACCGGATGGCACGGGTCACGGTATGTTAGTTAATTGGGCCCACTCAACATCATGTCACGTGGCATTCCCCCTTTGTTTTATTTATTTTCTGAATTCTGGGGTTTTCTCTTTTTTTTTTTTTTAATTGAGTATTTTGAATTTTGATATTATTTATTATTGTTGTTTTATCTGTAGAAAAAAATGATGAATTGTTGAACACAATGATAGATTGATACTTGATAGTATTAAATTAAATTATTAATTACTTTGTTAATTCTTATAATTTTACCTATTTTTTAATTTTATTTTTATAGTATAAAATTTATAATTGATCATTATTCTAGATAAAAATTTATAATTAAATTTTTATTAGTTATTTTTTTAAAAATTAAAATTTAAAACACAATAATTTTAAGATATTTACTTTTAGAATATTAGACTAATCATTTTGAATAAAATACAAAAATACATACTTCTAAAAAAAATATTTTTTAACAAAAATAGTTAAAAGGAATCTAATTAGTTTCTTTTATCTAATTTAAAAATTTAATACAAACTTTTGGACTATAAAAACCCAAACTATAAGAACCTAAATTGAATTAAAAGTATATATATCTACTCAATTCCTTTTTCCAAGTAAAGGTGATTTTTTTTTTGGTAGGAAAGTTAATGCATAGAATCAAAATTAAATTCACAAGGATCTCATAATAACCCTAACTATAAATACCTCGCTTTTGATGTTCAAATATCATATCTTTAACCAAAATATTGAAAGCCAGAAAATATTTATATTAATATATGTAGATAGACAATACTATGTGCTATAAGTATAATGATATTTAGGTTGCCATTGGTTTAACTCAGTCCCTAAAATTCTAATGTACAACAATTTTATACACCTTTAAAAAGGAACTGTCATTACAGCAATATGCAAATGCACTTTGCTTTGCTCATTTCTCCGGTGGCTCTTCAAGTTGGTTATCATTGTTGAACATGATGCGTGGCTTTCCCATGCTGAAATTCAGAACCTTAGCGTCCATGTTGTACTTGATGACACCATCATATAGCAGCTTCCTTATATAGTGCTCTAGGTCCGAACCAATTAGGCGAAGTGTGTATTCTGTTAATGGAGCACCCTGGTTCATAATTTCATCAAAACATGAAGGAATCATTATTTTCATCAAAACGCTCTAGTAGTTTTTCGTTAGTTTTTCACCAATATGCTAACTCTATTATCATACTCGAATTCGACTAATTCAACTCAAAAAACTAAGGTGACCTCTTCTTTAGATGTAAGTTTAAATTCGACAAAATATTTGAAGTGGTATTTGAAATTCACGCCGTACACTAATTTCGTCATGAAGTTTCAATTGTATTATTGCTGTTCTCGAGATTGAATTCCGGATACCATAATGGTTTATCAACTCTTTTTCGGCAGTGACTCAACAAATAGAGAGATGAGTTGGCACACTCTTGCCATGACGGACAATAAGAAAATCACACTTGTTTTTGACTTCCAATCAAAGCAAAAACATGTCCTTTTGATAAGGGGGTGCGAATTCATCACTTTATTTGTTGAGTTACTACTAAAAAAGATTGAGGAACTACTATGGTATTCGAAACTCAATCATAAAGACATCAATAATACAATTAAAACTTTAAAAACTAAATCAATATACGTCTTGAATCTCAGGACCATTACGGAGATTTGGTTCCCAAATTCAGAACTAGAAAAGACATGGAGCATTATTGAATTGGTGATTAAGGAAAATTACCTCGTAGTGATCCACAAGCTCTTGGAAGTAAGAATAGACCAAGTTGCATGTGTCAGGTTTCCACACAAATTCATTACTGGGATCAAGAATAAGGGTGAGCTTATCCATTTGGGTTTGATCAAACTCGCAAGTCACCGGATCAATGTAGGCCGCAAAGATCCTTATATGGCGGGTGGTGCAACTCAGCCACTGCCCTCCATACTCCCTGGTCATGTTCTTGCTCTTAACATTCAGCTGCGGCTCCACCGGCCTTGGCTTCGTCCCTTTCGGCTTCCAACTCCGGCTGCTCTCTGCTTGCTCTTGCTCTTGCTCTTCCTGCGGCGGTGCCTTCACACTCTCTGCTTCCTCCACATCTGTTTGTTGCTGCTGAGCTGAAATGAAGGATGCTCTTCTGTTCCTGAGTTCTTTTTTTCCTCCTCCACTCCAACCAAGCATGGATAATCTTGTTGACACCATGTACGAACAACTTGTGGCCATGACTTAATGCTTTGTCAGTTTAGTTCTCTAGTTGGTTTGCTTTTTAGTACCCTGGATTTAGAAGCTCTTGTCAGTAGTTTTGGTCCTTCTTATAGATAAGATTTCTTATATACATAAGAGGAAGGATTTTGTGTGGTCAGAAATGACAAAAGTTTCTTCCACAGATATTGCTATTTAAAAATGAAATTAAAAAGCATTCTTGCAATGTTTTATATCCATTGACAATTTGAGATATATTTAAAAAATTAAAATGCAGATTTGGGTTGCCAGGGCTAGTCTATTCTTTTACGAATAAACTCTTGTCATCTTATTATAACATATCTACTTTCATCTAGTAATCCCTGATATGGAAGATCATGAAAAGGGAACAAATGCTTAAGCCCAATCTTCAAACCAAAGTTTGATGAATATTTTTGATATTTTACTATGCTCAAGATAATTCCATGCTCAGAATATAACAATTGTCATTGCTATAATTTCATTAAAAATTCATTTACATTTCAGATTCATAAACGAAACCTAACCAAAAAAAAAAAAAGAGACCCTGCATTGCATCATTTACAATTGTATCTAGTTTCCGACCAATTCGTTAAGCCTGTATACTACTAGACTGAAGATGATTGAGCCATAAAAATGTTTTTCAACGTAAGAACAGGTCTAATAGGTTCATCAAGATTGTCCAATTGCAAGTCCCAAATATCATTGTTACATGGTGTTGCCTGTTCATATGGTTGATCAACACTTTCTTCAACTTCGAAGCCGATATAGTCAGCAACATCTCCGTCTTTGTCATGACTCTGTTGCCATTGCCTTTGAGCCACCATTAACCCAGTTTCTTTGATATCAGTGAGAACGGAACCAAAGTAACGCCGTCTACCAACATTCTCATCTCTGGACCTCTTCCTTTTCTTTTCCTTACTCAGTTTCTTCGGGTGATGAAGCTTGCATTTGGTTCCTTCTTCGCAGTTTCCCATTGCTTCGAAGGTTGGACAGACATAGCTATGCTTCTTCCGACACTGAGACCACATATATATGCAGGTATCAGCATGGTACCACAAACACGGGAGGAGGCAGAGACATGCAATAAAAGTGGACGAAAATGGCGATGCAGAAATTTTACAACGGGCATTAATTACCAAGGGAATATAAATATAACCATACACTTGCAAATATAACTTAACTGACTATCAAAACTAGCAAGGCAACAAGAAGAAAAAAAAAAAGTTGCAGACAAATTTAATGTGTCATTCTTCAAAAGAGGACCACAATATAGAAGTCCAAGTTGACAATATAAAAAACAGTCACCATTACAAGTTTATAACTGCAATGAATCATCAAATGAAAGTACATAGCAGAGTAGCAGGTTCCTTGAATGAGTATAGAACACAATCATAACAGAAATTGATTTACTTTATTGCAGTAAATGAGAAATAGATTCAGTGTTCAAATTGTACATTAACTAGAAAATTTGACATGGTTGAGTTAATACCTCATTTCCATCGGCACAATAGCCCCTGAGAAATTCTCCACAAATAGAAGCCTTAGGATTCACATTGACATGTCTGTAAGGACAACTTCTGTTTGTGCATAAACCTGTCATGAAATTTGTAAGAATGATACATACATTTACATTATTCACTTGATATAAGATAAAAATTTCTATAATGCACCTTGCAAAAAATAAGAACAATCTGGCATTCTCTCCGGAATAACCTGAACAACAAATAAATTAGACTGTAGATAGATCAGTAAATTCAGTAGATCAAATTCAATTTTGGCCTAGACGAATATA
Source organism: Arachis hypogaea (assembly GCF_003086295.3). Lineage (NCBI taxonomy): Eukaryota > Viridiplantae > Streptophyta > Magnoliopsida > Fabales > Fabaceae > Arachis > Arachis hypogaea. The sequence continues at coordinate 9,944,609 of NC_092043.1, forward strand.
ACCTTATGAGTCAATTTGCAGTTGCCATTAGAACATAAACCATTTAGAAACTTAGTGCAGACAACAACTTTTGAGGGATCATGAATATAAGGACACTTCCCATCATCCTTGTTACATTTCCCAAATCTGGTAAAAAACTGACAGTACTTCTGCTTTCGTGCAAGGCGCTGTCTAGCAGTGTGCAGACTCCATCTAACTTTTTCATTAGCCAAAATCCGAGTCCGATTCTTTGGGTCCCTAATAAGCTGATTACCTTTGCCAATTTGGAAATACCTTGCAGCAATGAAAGTAATAGTTTCAATACTCAAAGTCTCAAATGCTGGAGGACAAATGAAACTGCAAGAGTTAATATTATGCACACTTCTTCTCTCCATCATATATCATCAAACATACAAGAGTACCAATATTAATGAAATTTGACATTATCATGCTATCACATAAGATATCAAAGCAACAAATAAGAACATTCCACATACACATTTTCCCCAATCACTAATCTTCGTTGGATGGAACCTTCTTTGGCAGCCAAGCCTGCAAGGTTAGAGGCAGAGAGGAGGGATGGAGATTAATTGCATAAAAGGAAAGGCATAAATCTGAAGACTTCGCAACATGAAAACAAAAGAATGGTACTTGATGAAATCATAATTCCCCCTTGTCTAGGCTGACAATCAACTCAAATGTACAAAAGCTCAATGAGGACGCATTGTGTCCATTTATATAAACTACAAAGTTATCATCAAATTTAAAGATGATTCCAACATCAAACTTTGAAATAGTGAACCTGAAGTACTTAAGAATGTGCTAGACTGCTAGATGTCCAAAAGCATGTACCATTCAGTTAATCACAGAATACTGAGAAATGTGATGGTTCATGTAAGAACCAAGTGAAACTATTTATATGAAAAGTTGACAAAATTAAATCCTAGAATGCTTGCCTTCAAAGGGTCCATCTGTAACAAACTGAACCAATATGAAATATAACTTTTCCTACATCAGCTGCTACTTTTAAAGACAGTACACAAAACTATATTTGAAAATGCATTATTTTGAAAGGGCAGAAATCGATAACATGCAGATCATGGACCATAAGAAATCATGACAAACACTTGTGCCTACCTTTTGCCTGAGAACTGTTACAAGCAACATCTTTCTGTTCTCTTGTTTTCCTCTCCAACACAGCAACAGCAAGTGCTTCCTGAATCGATCATAAGAAAACATGAATACTATTGAGAAAAAAATCTTTTACTTGGTATAAAAACCAGCTAAATTTAAAGGAAAACTTCAATGGACAATGCTTTAGTATCAAAAGCCAAACTAACCTCATTAACCTTCTCAGAGTGCCTGCCAGCAAATTTGGACCCTTTTATGGATCCACCAGCATGTAATACCTTAGGTTTCCAATGAGAAAACCCATGGGTTGATCTAGTGTAAACAGCATCCCTCTTCCTTAAAAGAAGCAATTTCTTGCTAAAAAAGACAGTAATTGAAGTTTTTTTTGGGATATAAATTCAGAGTAATTAATAGTTTCAAGTGAATATTTCTAAGGCATATAACCAAAGGAGACACAAACTAAGAGAGGGATGAAGGAGGGGAGAAATTCGAAGATGAAAAGCAGTAACATATTAGGTACCTGTTTGCTGATGAGGGAGTAGAATTGGAGCTTAAATCACGATTGTGAACAAATCTTCTTCGAAATGTTGATCTTTTCCATTGAAAAAAGTGAGGCAAAATCTTCCGATAATGCCCTGAGCCAGTGTTGTTTTTTGATGAAAGGGTCCCAACAAGTGGGGCTTTTAAAGGTTTGCACAAGGTCCCAGCAACTGCAGATGAAATATCCAGTTAACTTTAACAACTAATAAAGTGAAAGAAATTAAAAAATGGATCATCAACAGCATTCCATATTCATCCAGATAGTTGAAAAATGGTGACCAAATATCCAGTTTCCCGCTATCAGCTCCAAGAACAGACACACACAAAAATGATTATTCACAAAGAAAACAACTAAAAGAAAGAGGTCAATATTTGCAAGGCTCCAGAGACAATAGAAATTCGCAAAGCCAATATTTCGAAGAACATAACTTCCAAACAAGCATACTAGATACATGAGACATAAACAAGTGCTAAGATTTAAGAAATTTTTTGCCAACAAACAGACAGAAAGGAGAAGGCAATTTGCTGCAGTGCTGATCAAATAAACCACTATAACATATTGAACATGTCTATAATGGTCTCAAGCACAAAGAAGTACATTCATTTTCAGTTAATCAGTTCGTGATGAAACTAGGACTAGATTCATACAAGTGAAGGTTAAAAAATAGGTACTTAACATACCTTTTTGCGACCACTTCTTTGTAAACCTGCTGCAAATCTCTTTAGAATCCGATGGACCATCAGAATTTACATTACTATCTTGCATTGTAACTGTTGGGCTGATATGACTAACAAATGAAGTCCTTATTATCTGATTTTTGCTCTTCTTGTAGTAGCCATTGGAGTATGCTGTTTGAGTCTTGCCATCAGTAGAGACAGAGAGATTACTAGAATCCAAAGATGCAACTAATTTATTTGACTTGGGCTTCATATATACTATTCTCTTTGCAATTGAAGAAGAAATCTCAACTTGGCCAGCCCCACGATTGTCTGAACCAATTTGATTTTCGTATGTTTCAGAATATTTGCACAATTCCTCATAAGATTTTGCGGCATCATTAGTTTCTCCAACATTCTTAGGATCAGCTGCAAATTCAGAGCAACCAAGTGTAAGATTCTCTGTAAATGGGGAAGATCCACTCTCCAATTTGGTGTCAGTGGGTAGTGGAAGTATTATGTGACCCTTCAAAGGAACATCATTTACTCCAGTTTTCAAAGCACCTGGTTGACCTGGAACATTAACCATGCATTCAGATCTGATGCTCTTTCCAAAGTTGTCAAAGCCCAAAGATGGTGACTGGTTAGCAACGGATGTTGATGTTGAAGCAGAAACAGGGATAACTTTCCGAACAAGACTGTTACCCTTACGGGTATAAAGAGTATTTTGAGTGTTCCCTTTCATTTGTGGAATTAACTTGTTAGGAGGACTAGTTATCAACGAAGGCTTGCTTCCAGAAAAAGAACCAGGATAATTATTACCTGTTCGAAGCCAGGTTCGAGGTTTTAATGAACGGGATGAAGAAGTAAATGGCTTTGATCGGGGAAAAAAGGAGGACTGGTCCTTTGAAGTTTTAGGAATGACACAATCTGGAGATCTTTGCACACAAACTCTCTTCTGATGATTTTCCCCAACGTCCTGTAAATTAATTTTTTCTCCCTGAACATTTTCAACAGCCAAAATGCTTGTCTCCGTACTGATTGGCACAACTGAAGTGGCATTTTCTTTCGGTTCACCTTCCAACATTGGAAAATGAACATTTGGAGTGGCTGAGTATTCAAGAAGAGAATTAGAGGCAATGCCTGAGTGCTGCAATTCCAAACTCTTGGGAGAATCTCTTTCCCTATTTAAATTCATAGACTCAAAAGAATCTCTACCCAAGCTAATGTCAGACAATTTAGCAATATCCTCTGTATAAGTCAGCAACGGAGTAGACATAACAGCCATGCTTAGCAATTCAACTTCTTCCTTATGTATTTGCATATCACTAAAGTGAATAGGGACTTCTGCACAAGATGTGGTGGAAGCCACAATCACATCACTGAGTTCAGATGGACACTCAGTGATACTAGAGTGACAAGCTGTGGTTCTGCGCCTTTTGTACAAGGGTGAAATCTTGTTTGCATCCTCATATAAATCAGCCACAGAAATCCCCCTTTTCACAGTTAAAGTTGTGATCCCATCTGTTCTGGATTGTGAGCCAAAATCTAACATTGGAACAGATATATCTAAGGCTTCTGAAAGACTAGGACCCTTCAACAGATCTGAGGTTGTGTCGACAACATTTGCAAGACCAACTGGATTTTCTGCATCTAGAGACATGCCCTCCATCTTTGAAGGAGAAAATTTTAAGAGAGTTCTAACCTCTCTCTCTTCAACAGTACCTGTGTCCCCTTTAACACAATCAATGGAAATATCAGAATTTGGAACTGATTGTATGTCACAGTTCTCCTTTTCATGTTGGCATGATTGCTTACTATAAGCCTCAATGTGATTAATGTCAGAAGTATTTCCATTGAATAATTCAGTATGCTTTTCTTCAAGGTGTACAACAGCATTTTTGTCTTCAAGCAACAAATTTCCTTCACTTGGTAAAGACTGGAAATAATCTGGAACTGACATCTTGTCAACAGGGGCAGTCTTTTCCTCAAAAGAAGTCGTTGGGATCTTGTCCAAAGGAGCAGCAGCAGTTAATGAACTAACAGGAACATTATCTTCTTTCACTATCCCATCAAACATATTTGCTGATATTGAACTTGACCTACTTGATTTTGGTTTCACAACCTTTTTGACCACTCTTTTAACAATCTTTTTCTTCTTAACAACCCTTGGAGTTGCTTTACCGGAAATTGTATTGGCAACTTCTTCTGTTACAATCCCCTTAGAGGATTGTGCCACCTTAGTTTTTCCATTAGGATTTTGGACTGGACTCGGATGAAGATGAGAAAAGCAATCAGATACATTCTTCTTTGGCCTTAAATCCTTCCCAGAATTAGAGGTGCCATTTACCAAGCACTGTGAACTATTTGAAATCACAGCAAACTCAGATAGTTTTACAAGCTGTGATTCTGAGCAAGAATCTTTGGAAAACAAAGATACATTCACCTCTGTGATCAAGTCCTTACTAGAATTAGAGGTGCCATTCGCCAAGCATTGGGAGCTATGTGAATTTCCAGAACCAGCAAATTGTTCTGCTTGCTGTAAACCCAAAGCTACGCTCTTCTGTGAAGTCAAGTCCTTCCCAGAACAAGAGGTGTTATATGACAAGCAGTGTGAGCTATTTGAATTGGCAGCACCTTCAGTTAGTTTTATTCGCTTTGATTCATAACAACAACTTTCAGAAACCAATTGCTTTCTTTTTTTAGACTTTCGTTTAGCCTTTTTCCCTTTTTGATTAGGATTCAAATCTGTCTTCAAAACAGCAGTTGTTTCAGCATTAGAAGCAATGGTAGAATTTGAAGGCACCACAATAGCCTTGGCAACCATAGAATTCACTTCAGACAGTTTTACTAGCTGTGAATCAGAACAACCACTTTTAGAAACCAAGGATGCATTCGTCTGTGCAATCAAGTCCTCACCAGAACTCGAGGTGCCATTTGCCAAACACTGAGAGCTATGAGAATTTACAGAACCGTCGGCAGGTAGTTCTACTTGATGTGTACCCAAACAAGAAATTTCAGAAACCAAAGACACATCCTTCTGTGCAGTCAAGTCCTTTCCAGAAATAGAGATGTCGTTTGCCAGGTGCTGGGAACTATTTGATTGGGCAGCACTTGCTGGTAGTTCTGAAACTCTATGTGCATCAGAACAAGAAATTTCAGAAACCAAACACTTCCTTTTTTTAGCCTTCTTTTTCTTTTTCTTTGTCTTTCCAATAGGACTCAAAGCTGTATTAGAAACTGCAGTGGTTCCAGGATTAGAAAAAGCTGTATTAGAAACTGCAGTGGTTCCAGGATTAGAAACAAAGGAAGAACTGGAAGACCCCACAATAGCCTTGGCAACCATAGAATTCGATTCAAAGAAAACATCAACCCCAAAAGGAATTTCTTCTCCCACTTCTGCTTGCTTCCCATCATTCAAACAATGCTTGTCTTCAATTCTCGAAGAACTAGAACAAGGTTTTGAGTCAACAACAGCACAATCATCACAATGTAATTGTTCATCATCCTCATTCTCACCATTGCTCGGTTTTGGCGCCTGGATTCTAAGAAAAGCACTCTTTCTCTTAACCTGTTTCTTTGGAATGCCAGTATATTCATGAACCTTATCTACTCTATCGTAATCGTACCTATCCAGTTCCAAAGCCGTAGTCTCGAGAGAAGAGTCTCGCGCCTCTTCCGAGCAAAGTTTCGATTCGATACCGGAATTCGGAGGAACAACCACACGGCAACGGCGGTTTGCTCCGCCAAAGCACTCGTTACTGAACCTGGAAGCACTGCGGCTAGGGTTAGAATTTGAAGGAGACTGCGACAGCATTGAACTACGGTGACGCGAATCATGTTCGAAAAGAACAGGAACCTGAGGAACAAAGAGTGGATTGGCGGGTAAAAAAACGGGAGGGTTGAAATTGAATGCGGTAGGGTTCACAAGAACGTGGTTGGGAACCTGACGGAGATGGTGGTGGTTATACTGCGGAGGAAGAGGAATGTACGTATTTGGGCGACGGTAGTGATGAAAGTAGGGATCCATGGCGGCGGAGAGAGGAGAAAGAAGGACAGAATTATTGATCGATAATCGAGCAACAGTCACACTCGTCAGAAGAAATCACAATGTCTCTAATTTTGGTTTTTTTTTTTTTTTTTTCCAAACCTTCTCCTTCTTCCTGCTATATATAGTTAACGATAAACCCTGAAAGGCTGATAGCCTGAAGTTTAAAAAAAAAATCTTATCTTGAATTATCTTTTTTAATAAAAAATCTTATAAGAAATTAAAAATAATTTTATATTTAAATATTTTATTAAAAAAATTATATTCATTAATTATATTTAAATATAATAATAAATATCTTATCTTGAATTATCTTTTTTTAAACTCCTATAAGATTTTTTTTAAGAAAAGATAATTCATTTATTAATTATATTTAAATATAATAATAAATATTATTTATTTATTATATAAAAAATATTTTTTTTAAAAAATATTTAAAAAAATATGAATGGTAACTTCTCAAAAGATATATATTTTTTAGAATTTTTATTTTTATTATTAAAAATTTATCAAATATGTTTAAAAATAAAAAAAAATATTTTTTATTAAAAACATTATTTTTTATCAGTTTAATGACATTTAAATAAACACTAAAAATTAAAAAAATTCGTTGTTGGCCAATGAATTACTACATGTACAAGGTCTTTGAACTCTAATTTTTACTCTATCCATTAGTATCCTGTCATATTTGATGAGAATTTAGATCTTCTAAATTTTAAATTTTACTCTAGAGAGTAAAGTGTGATTTCTCACCATTTATTTTATAGGTGGGATCAAGAAAAAATATAAAAAAGAAACTATTTAAGGATGAGAGATCACACTTTATCCTCTTAAATAAAAATTCAAACTTTATAAGATCCAAATTCATTTGATGGACAATGGCCCCATTTGATCAAACAGTGTATTTTTTTCACAGTATGTTGCAACTCGACAAATCAAAAACTATTTAAGGTGTATTTGTGAAACACGTTCGAGAGAATAAAAATGTGTTTAAGTGCTTTGAACGTTATTTTTTTATGTCTATGTCTGGCAACTTTTCTTTTCTAAACGTGATTTTGCATCCTAAAAGCTCATTCACTAGAAGTAAGAAATTATAACTTTTACGTTTACGTTTAGGTTTGTTGCGAGTTATTATTGGTTCTTTTCATAGAAAAAACCCAAAATAGCCCCATGACAATTACCTCAAAAGACAAAGAGGCTCTTGACAAAAAAATACCAACCCGGCCTCTAAGATTTATTTTTATGGGACTGATTAACCCCTGTACCAAAAAAAGTCAATGTTATTTTTTTGTATAAGGACTAATCAGTCCAAAAAAAAGATGGGTTGGGTATTTTTTTTCTTGGGGCCTTATTGTCCTTTCGAGATAATTGTCAGGGATCGGATAGGATATTCACTCTAATTTTTTCTAAATAAAAAATATTGACAGTATTAAAACAATTATTCTAATTTTTGTGTATTGTTTACTATTTTAATTTTTTATAATATGTATTATTGTTCCTATTAAAAATGATAAATTAAATAAAAAATTAATTATAAATAATAATAAAAATATAACTAGTAATAAATTAAAACCTAAAATAATAATAAAAATAATATTATTAAAAATACTTAAAAATAGTACTAAAAATATGTTATTTTATATATTATTTTTAATTTAATAAATAAATATTAATTTTTACTATAAAAAATATTTAAAAAATTATCAATTTTTATATGTTATTTTTAATTTTATAAATACATATTAAATTTTATTATAATATATTAAAATAGAGTACTATAAAAAAAAGTATTATATAAAAAATACTAAAAAATATAAAAAAATTAAATATACTTAAAAAAAATAGTATTATAATTTAATATTATATTTTTTAGTAATTAATTAATTATTTATTTAAAAGTGATTTTAACTAATATTATCCAAATAATATTTATTTTATCAAAATCAATTTTAGTAAAAATTGTCAAACATAAATTATATTAGCACAAACTTACTCCTACCCAAAATTAATTCTATAAAATCATTTTCATTCAAACTCTAATTTGACCAATATGAATTCAAACACACACTTAGTAAATTACTAGCTACTACACATACAACATACAAGACAAAATTCAAATTTTTGATACTTATTTAAGACAAAATTCAAATTTTCATATTTATTTAAGGAGACGGGTGACCACTCAAACTACATAAATTTGTTGCAGTAGGTCAAAGTAATATATCCACAAAATACTGAATAGTACTTCCTGCATGGCTGCATCAACTATCAAATTTTCAAAATATTTTGAGTTACATTCTCCTTTTTCATCATATTGCTTTATTAAGAGACACAGCAATGACGCTTATGCTCTGATGTGCAACTTGTTCACATCATCCAATACAAAACTCGATCCAATTGAGACCTAGCACTAAAGCGTTACCCCATTTAGAAATAAAAAATAGGAGTCTCACCCAACAAATGCTAAAGTCTAGGAGGAGGGCACACACATACAAAACAACCTCTCGTCCTAAACCTGTTTGATGAAAAATCCCAAAGAGGATGAACTCACGGATAGAAAAAGTTTATCTACAATTGACTAAGACAAAAGAATAGAGCTGCAACTTCTTCTACTAGCAGAGAATTTGCTAGTAGCTTGCTTTTCTCAGTCAAAGCTCGAGGAGCGGCTCCACCGGCCTCTCAAGTAGTCCTCCAAAGAGACGTGCTGCTCGACACTACACATGGAGAGCAAGTCATCTTCCACATCAAGGAGTGCAAGGTTAAGATGTGACTGCAGGTTGCTCGGTGGACACGCTTCATCTTCAAGCATTTCCGGTGCTTTCTTCACATTAATTTCCGACCTTGCCCACTTGATTACATCAGCATCACCATGAAGGAGCTTAGAAATCTGTGGTCCAAGCAGAACAAATGAGTTTTCCAACAAGAATTGATTCAACAAGCAAGCAAACATGAAGATAAAGTCAATAAGGTGTATGCTATAAGAATTCAGGCACATGATTTCGGATAAGCCAACAAACAAACAAAAGTCAAGTCATTGTCCATGGAACCAAAAACATCCCATATGCAGCAAAGTTAGCTAATGCTAAATCATACCTCTTTAACCTTAAATCCTAAATTATAACCCTAAATACTAAAGTTAGCTAATGCTGACTAACTAAAGTTAGTTCTTTATACTTTCTCGTTCAACAAACATTTTCCCACTTGCTACAAAGTAAATTATGGACCACTTACAAGGCTCATTTTAGGCCTAGCTCTCGGAGCACGCCTTAAACAAAGTGTGGCTGCTAAGACCATTCTTTCCATCTCCTCATGATCATAGTTATCGCCCAAAGTGGGATCTAACAGTTGCAACACTTTTCCACTATCTAGAAGTGGACTTGCCTGCAAAAATAATTTTTTTTTTCATTATCCTTTTCCATAATACATAAATTAGGATAATGCAAGATTCTACATATGGTTCAGAGACACATACCCACATGATAAGACTCTCTTGACCTTTTGGAAAATCACCACTTATGGGCTTCCTTCCTGAAAGAAGCTCAAGGAGCACGACACCGAAAGCATAGACGTCGATCTTATCATGTACTTTGCCATACATGAAGTATTCAGGAGCCAGGTAGCTGCATAAACAAGTGTAATTCATAACTCAGGAATATCTAAATTCATTGTTATATAGAGATAAGAATACAAGTGATATTAGTAATTCACTTATTATGATGGACATGAAAGTACAAACCCAAAGGTTCCAGCAACATCTGTGCAAGTTATCTGTGATGATGAAGTTGATGCCCATTTAGCAAGTCCAAAATCAGAGAGCTGAAGAGAAAAGCAACCAGAACAACATGAGGATTGATTAATACACAAATAGTTCGAACTTTGAAAATGAACAACCAAAAGATGTATGAAATACCTTGGGTTCAAAATCCTCAGATAATAATACATTTGATGATTTTACATCGCGATGGATCACAGGCTGATCACCTTTGCAGTGCAGATAATCCAAAGCCTCGGCAACACCCATCGCAACCTTATATCTCTCATTCCAACCAAACACAAGAGAATTTTTCTTACTTCCTATATTGGCATGGAAAAGAACCAAGTAAATAGAAAGTTAAACAGGACACTTGAAAAAGTGAAAGTTTTAGGACACATGTTTGTGTGTACCATGAAGGTTTTCTTCAAGGCTTCCTCTTGATAATAAATCATAGACAAGAAGAAGATTCCCATTCTCAAAGCAGAATCCAAGAAGAGATATAATGTTTTTATGATTCAAGGTAGTGATAATTTCTATTTCAAGAAGAAACTCCTTTAAAACCTCATCAGAAGGCTTTAGGATCTTCACTGCAAGTTCCTGTCCATCAGGAAGGCACCCTCTATAAACCTCACTACTTCCTCCTTTCCCAATCAAGTTCTCTGAAAATCATATATTGATAACCATGTTAAATACAAAAGCAGTTTTAGATAAACCAAGATCAGTTGAAATATGTAGAAAACCAACCAGGCAAGAAATTTGATGTTGCTGATACAAGTTCTTGGTACTCGAACAATCTGCAACTTGACGAGTATTTCTCATGAAGGCTGGCCAATTCAAGAGGAATACTTTTTGAGTTCGGTTCAGGCAAAGAAACAGTCACTATTCCATAATCTACTGGAACAACAGCACCAGTTTCACTATCCAAAGGCACAGATTCATCTTGAGGCTTACGATCTTGATCCGAAGCATATGAAAGATTCCTACTAGGCAACCTCATTGCCCACTGGACCACAGAGATCTGGCGTGCCGATAGTCTATCAGGAAACTGAGTTTCTGATGAGATTCTCTGGTGAAGTAGTGGCCAGCCTGGTTTCAATTCAGGTGGTGCGGCATCCATGGTCGGAACAGGCACTATAGCCAAGGAATTATCACAACCACGATCACTGCAAGATTCTTCTTCTGCAGATTGGTGGCAAGAGTCTGGAGGCGGCAATGCCAGGATTGGATCACAAACCGAGCAGCTATCTTTTCTATCAAACTCAGTAGTATCCATTAAAATCTTCGCCAAACTGTGATCGGAAAATTGGCCAGTACTCTTGCCAGCATCACTCTCTGCACTCTCATCACTTAGCACTTTTGTACTCTTACTGATTTTCCAGTGAATTGAACCAAGCAAACCATTTCTGTGACCTGAAAAAACTTCCATGGTTGAGAATTCAACACAAATTCCATGAAATTCACCTCAATCAAAACTCAAATACAGAAAAAATTGTGAAACCTTGTGAGTCGGGGGCAGCCGTATCCGGCAAGCCATCACTCTTGAAGACAACTTTCCCATTGTTAACAGCAAGAACACAACAGTCCTTAGACAACTTCTTGGCACAGTACTTAGCCACAGAGGTGGATGACCGGATTTTATGGTGACCATGGCATGTTCCCAGCACAAGATGAGTTGCAGAATAAGCAATGGCTTCCCTGACCAAAATCTTCTTCACTGATGAACCACGGCAAATTTTGAGCTTGAGATCCACCTGAACCATCCCCACCAAAAGAATCTTAAAATTTCCTCACAATTCAGGTCTAAAAAAATAATTCAAATTACAAAAATTGAAAATTTAAACTCTGTTTATTTCCAGTAAGGAATCAAAATTCAAGAGCACAAAAAGTGGGTAGAATTTAGAACTAGTCTTTGCAAAGTTTCAAATTTTGCATGTCGTTGCATTCTCTTTTAACAAAGAGACTGAAGAAACAGAGAAAACATACCTGTTTCAAATTGCAGAAACCTTCATAAACAGCTAGAACAGGATCAAAGGCCTTCACAAGCGAAAGCAACGACGATTTCCCATCTTTATTCACAATTTCTACAACCAAAACCACCCCATTTCAGATTTCGCAACTCAAAATAAAAAATTCCCCACAGAATTTAAAAACAAAAATCTCTTCTTTTTGTTGATGGCTTACCATGTTGATCAAGAACATGCAGAGCAACAACAGTATCACCAGACTGAGAAACTTTGACCAATGCCCACGTAAGAAGCTCCTTGCTCGGAGAATCCAATTTCACCCCAACCACCACCGTCCTCCCGCCGGAGCCACCTCCCTCCACCGGACACGTCATCATTTCCTTCCTCCTCCCTTGTTCTCGCAGTACAACAACAATATAGTTGAGCGAGTTCAGTTCATTAGTTGAATTGAGTGTCTCACATCACAATTCACATTCATATATGATTGAAAAAACAAACGAGAGCGTTGAGACTCTAACAGTCGTTGGTTTTTGGTTGTTTGGTTTGGTTTGATTTGGTTCTTGGTTCAATCAGTGAAAAACCATGATTACTACCCTCTTTGTGTGGCTTTTGCAGCAAGACACGAACATGAATTTGATGCTGATGTTGTGGTTTCTCTAATTTGACCAGTGGAGCCCTCTCTCCCCTTGTAATTGTGGTTGTAGATTAAGAACACTAACGTTGGACCTAATTCCAACCTTCACTTCAATCTTAATCTAATTCTAATTGCTGTGTTTTGGAATTAAGGAGGGGTCAACTTATTATTTGATTAATTTTGAAAACCCACGATTTTGATTTGCCTTCAAATCAGGTAGGTAGGTAAAATTTGTTACCACATAATAATATAATAATATTCATATCATATTCATTTTGCTCAAGTTTCCGTGTGTTAGTTGTTTTAATTAAGAATATTTAACCCATAAATATGTTATACTTTTAAAAATGTTTAGTAGCTTTGTCAATTGAAATTTTTTAAATGTTTTTAAAATATCATTATTGTTTTAATAATTTTAACTATTAATTTTGATTAATATATTATATATTTTTTATAATTAAAATTACCGGTTAAAAGTATTAAAATATTAATATTTCATAAACACTCAAAATTCCTTTTTTATCAATAATGATATATGAACTGGGATTTTTTTTTGAAAACGAAAATTAGGGGATGAGTGTGTTTAAGGTTTAGTTTGGTAAAATTTTTATATTTTAAAAATAGTTTATAAAAATTAATTTTTAAATGATGGTTTTTTATAAGTGATAGTATTTATGTTTGATAAATCAAATTAAAAATAATTTTTAATAAACATAATAAGCAGTAATTGTATTTGTTAAAATAGTTTTTAAATTTTAAAAATACTATAATAAACATAAATATAGGTATTAAATTTAAAAATTAGTTAACATATGAGATTATATTAGACTTTTAAATTTTGAAAAGCACAAACCAACTTTAAAATGTTATATTCTATGTGCTTTCAAAAGTACTCCAATCTTTTAAAAGTTGGAAGCATAAGGCTTGGTAAAGATTTTCGAAGAGGCTCAAGCTCCTCATGTTGTGTTTGGTAAATAAAAAAGACGATGTGTTTGTGTTTGAGATCAGAGTACTTTTGAAAGCAACTAGACTTGGTTTGGTAAAGCTTTTACTTTTTGAAAGTAACTTATGAAAACTGTCTTTTAAGAGATAGCTTTTTAAGAACTGCAGCACTTGCATTTGGTAAATTCAAATTAAAAATGACTTTTAATAAATACAGGTACCACAATTATGTTTGGTTTTAAAACTTAAAAAAATTATAATAAACATGTTTATAACGAAAAATAATTTCTTTTTTTAAATTCTTTAAAATTTTATATAATATTTTAAAATAAAATAATTTTAAAATAAAAATTTATTTTATATATTGGCTCACCTTTACCGATCATAAAAATGGTGGGACACATATTCAAATAAATTACTCTTATGATTATATATCTATGTTTACATATGTATATACATGTTGTTATTATAATTTTGACTAATGTTCATGTAAAGAAAATTTTATTCTTGGTTTTCATAAATCAAGTCAATCTCTTCACATTTCAAATAACAGATAAAAAACAAACAAACATCGTAGATCTATTGAAAAAATACAAAAATAACGCACAAAAAAATAATATAAATAGATAAAGTTCATTCCTTATACGTGATAGAGATGTATTTATGTTGAAATTTGTAAAGATTAGGATGAAAAATAAAAATATATGAAGACTATGTTAGAATTTGTGAAAGTTAGATTGAGAAATTAGAAATATACGAGGATTTCAATGGCAATATAATAGCGAGAAATATGTACGAAAAAATAAATAAAATTTGATAAGCACAAGCTAGCTTTGAAAAGCTCTCGCTTAGGTGCTTTCAAAAACACCCATAACTTTTAAAAGTCGCAAACACAAGCAATTGGACTTTTTAATTTACCAAATGCAAAATGAGATACGTGTGCTTTTTAAAAGCACAAACACCTCTTGAAAAAGTTTTACCAAGCTAAGCCTTAAGATAAAACTTTTCAAAGTTGACTTGTGTTTTTCAAAATTTAAAAGTCTAATACAACTTCATATGTTAACTAATTTTCAAATTTAATGCTTGCATTTATGTCTATTATAGTATTTTTAAATTTTAAAAACTATTTTACCAAACACAATTGTTGTTGCTTGTGTTTAGTAAAAGTTATTTTTAATTTGATTTACCAAACATAAATGTTATAACTTTTAAAAAATTATCTTTTAAAAACGAGTTTTTATAAGCTTTTTTTAAAAAATAAAAGTTTTACCAAAATAAGGCTAAATACATGATCATTTTAATTTACCAAATACAAAATGAGGAGTTTGAATTTTTAAAAAGGACAAACAACTGTTCGAAAAGCTTTAATTTTATAGAAAAATGCGTATTGTAAAGATATTTTCTTATTTAATATTTTTTATTATAAAAAGAATAATTTTCATTATTTATTACAAGATACTTTTTATCATAATATTATCTATATGGATACTTATTTTTAAATATTCTTTAATAACTATTAAGTAAGAAATACTGTATTTTTATTAATTAAAAAATTTTAATCTTCATTATTTATGTTTTATATAAATTATTGACATTTAAAAAGATATTTTACTAATCACTTAATCTTTTTTAAAAAATTAAATTGATTGTATATACATTTAAAGAAAAAATATTAAATTCAAAATCTACTAATTTATTTTCAGTCTAATAGCATATTATTTTCTAAAAAATATTGTACTCTCTATTTTACTTTAACTGTATTCACTAATTAAAGAACTTTATTAAAAAATTATTAAAATTTATTATTTTTTATTATTATATATTTTATATCATATTTTTAAATATTAATAACTAACTGCAACAATAACAAATTTTAAAGACTCTCTAGTATTTTTCTCCACTAAAATCGAAGTATCCTCAAATTTAAAAGAGAATTTACAAAAATATTTTACCAATCAGTCTCACATTTTTATTTGGGTCAACAATTTTTGGCGACCTGAATATGGTCAATAACAAATTGCAAATGGCGGCTATATAATTTGCTTATGTCGGATTTAAATATGTTGCTGTCTTAATATGCTTTCCTTCTGAATCATGTGTATGCTTTGGAAGTTTGGATAAATAATACATAACCACATTATCACTCCTGTTATAATAATTATTATTATTTTGTTTTTCAAGTTGAGTGTGATTTAAAATGGCAGCTCCATTGTCTTTTTCATTGTCCTACGCCATTATTCTTGACATTTATTTTTATTTATTCCATTCAATGGAAATTCAGACAGTTTTTTTTTTCTTCTTAATTTTGATGTCATACACTTACTCTTTTTTATGACGTGCAATACATTCACTTTGCATTTTACAAAAGTTAAAGTATGAATTCCACATACCTAGATATAAAGTATGTATCATCGTTATGGCAAGAGACTTTATTAGAATTATTAGGTCCACTAAATCATGTTGTTATCTTATCATGTTTGAAAAAGCGGTAAAAAAGAAAAAATCAGAAAGTAATTGAAGAAGTATATATATATAACTATACTTTTAATTTGTATAATTCAACTTAATATATATATATAAGGACCGAATTTTCTAGAAAGTCTTAAAATACTATATATAATTCAATATAGATAGAATTTACTTATTACAAAAGTATTCCTAATATTAATTAATAAAGAAATAAAAAGCCTAAATAGAAAAAAATATTTTCATTTTATTTCACTTTTATTAGTAATATTGGAGATTGAAAATATTGAAGCTTTCAATAAATTTTCTAGTAGAATTATTTCTTAACTACTACTTTTTTCCATAAATAAATTCTGAAAAAAAAAGAAGATATATTAAAACAAGGTAATGATTGGTGAATAATGTAATAAAATGGCATATATATTTGGCCCTTACTTCTATAAGCATGGTGCATGCATGCGTAGGACGGCACTTTTTTGTTCTTACACGACTCTATTTAAAGATATTAATTGAGAATATTGTAAAAAAATAGTATATTAAAAAACATAAGATAAACATTAAAAGTTTAATTTGATACACAGTAAAAAAATTTATACTACCATCTAATTAAATTTATATATTTAAATAATTTTTTATATAATAAATTTAAAAAATTAATTACTTTTATTAATCTTTATACATAATTAATTGTGTGTTAATTTTTTTTGTTGATTATAAGTAAAAGTAAATTCAATATTAAATATTCAATAAATTAGAAAATTAAAACATTTTTATTTATTCTTTTAATCAATATTTTAAAGCATTCTTTAATCAAATTATATCTTTTATTTGTTTTTCTTTTTGACTCAATTAAAGGGCTCTTGTTTATTAATTATTTCAGTTTCCACCGGCAAGCAAAAAAGAGCCACATGTTTGCAACACAAAACAAGCCGTCAAAGATTAACAAATTAAAAATGAAAGAAATGCTTTAAAACACGTTGGATATTATTTTGATTCACTAATAATTAATAGAAAGATTTGGGTATCTAATGTAGGGTATCCAAATATCGGTTGTTAGCAATAGATTTTTATCGATCGATCTACGGTCGGTGTCATTGTATAAAATTACCAATATAATTATATAAAACCTTCTTTCTTTCATTTTTCACTGAAATGCAGTACAATAAACAAAAATAACTCACTTCCACAGTTATTTCTTTTTTTTTTTTAAATACTTAGAAAAACTCTACTAAAATTCTAATGAGGTTATGGACTTATGGGGACGTTTTCTTCTTCATGATTTAGCAAGGATTAGTATGTCTTAAATATTCAATAGAATTTAACTAATATATATCTTAGAATAAATATTAGTAAATATTAAGATTGTTAATTGAAATTTTGTTATAAAAATACAAAAATTTAATTTTTTTAATGTATTTATTAGAATAAATCACACAAATAAATAATTTTATCTGAAAATTGTAAAGATATTCTAAACTAAAATTGATTACACGTTATATCCTGAAACCTGAATATCTTTATATAAATTGAATTAAATGATGTTTACATGTAAATTTATTTATATAAAAGTATTTAAAATATGATATGTAATCAATTTTAATTTAAAATATCTGTATAATTTTGAGCTAAAATTATTTTATTTGTGTGAATTTTTTTATTTATTATATATTATTAAAATAATGAATTTAAAGTTTACTATTAATAGTTTAGCTAAATCCTATGTAAATAATAAAGAGTTATCCTTTCTTGGGAGTTATAGTACTATCGAATTGTAAATGCTCTTGAAGGCTTTAAATTTCTTTTTAGTACTATTTGAATCACTACTACCTCCACTTGAATTTGAGTGTCCGTATCAAATTTTTGTAATCCATAGAAGAATCTGCAGTAAATGGTAGTATATTTTAGTTTTCTACATACAACAATTAATCCGTCACATACCAAAATTTTATTTAAGAATTATTTATGGTTAATTAGTAAATAATTACATATATATAAGATAAAATTTAAATTTTTGATACTTATTTAAATAGAGGAGATTATTTTGATAAAGACATTAAAAATATTTTTTTTAAAGACATTTACATGTGTCACGATATTATTGGACATTTTTTATTAAATCGGTTAATAATTTATTTTTAATAAACTAGAATAAAATCGGTTTATTATAGTAACAATAATAAACTCAATTTTCCGCACTATAATTATTAGACCTGATTTGATCCGACTGATTTACACGATCTAAATCGAATCAAGTTTAAATTTTTTGATAAAAAACAAATATATCTCTAATTTTTGTTTAATAATAAAACATAATCCAGTGGGTTATGTAAATTAGTCGGTTTAACCGAATTTGATAATAATTAGATTTATTGTTATTGTTATAAAAAAAGTTTAATTTTATTCTAGCTTATTAAAAAATTAAAAAATAACCAATTTATTAATAAATCCAATAATAATATAATACATAAATATCTTACAAAAAGATGTTTTATACGATTTTATAAATATACCTTTCATAAATAAATTAGTGAATTAATCACTTAAACCAACGGAACTTGGTTGTAAATGGTAGTACATGAGGACTATTGAATGATTAATGTTATGTGTGGTGCATAAACCGACCATGCCAAGATTCAAGAGGAAGTGATGAATATGATGAGTAATGAGAGCACATAGAGAATGGCCATTGGGCAATAGTGTCCTATTGACTCCTTGGTGTTGATGATGATATTTCAAGTCACAAGGATTAATTAACAAACACTCACCGCAACCATATGTAACAACAACGTAACAAGATCCACCGTCACTCCCACTCCACTCTCTCACCAACATCTTTACCAATAATAATATAATAAATATCAAGATATTGTTGTCTTTATCAATATTTTTATTTTTCTATATACTCATGTAAGAATATAATTAAAAATTCGTGTAGGGACTGAATATTATAAATTGTAAGGGTAGCAATATTCTATTTAAAAAAAAAACAAAAGTTAATGTTTTTTTACAAGAAAAAATGATGTTTTCTTTTTGTTTTAAATATCTAAATGACGTTTTTTATTTATAAAATTTAAATTTTTTTCTTCTGTAAGATAAAGTAATATACACTTTAGTTTTTCACTTGACTAAAATATCAATATATAATTATTATAATTATACATATAAAGTAATTATAATTATTTGATTGATCCAAATAAGTAATAACAATATACGATAATATATTTATTATTATTGTGATCAATTTTGTTTATTTTAATATTTTGTTACATAATTAAAATATTTCAACTTTTTATGAAAATACTTAATTTAAAGCTTGTTGGATCATGATTAATGCTTGTTTCGAGGTGTATCTAAAACAAATTATATGATTTGGACTTTTAAGAAAGAGGTCGGAAATATATAGTAATAAAGATGTTTGAAGTGATTTTGTGTATGTTTTAAAACGATAGGTGAAGGGTACCTTCAAAAAGTTTTAATACTTAAGATTGTGTTTGTTTAGAGGTACAGGAACATAGGAACATAATATCGTGTTTGATAGAGAAGATATGAACAAAAATATTGTGTCTAAGGATATTGAATTAGTGTATTTTGTATCCATTCTAACAAAAAAGATACAGAGACACTAACAATAGACATAATTTATTTTTTATTTTTTTATTATTTTTATTAATTTTTTATAATTATATTTTTTTATTAGTATATTTTTTGTCTCAAATTTTTTAAATAAAAAATAAAAATAAATTAAATTTTTATAATTTATTCTAATTTATAATAAAATAAAATATAAAAATATAAAATTTTATATTTTTATTTTTTATAATTTATTTTCAATATCTTATCTTATTCTATTTTAAAAAACAAACGCTGTCTAAGTGAGCAAGAGTTTGGAGTCGTCACTTGAGTACGACCGATCAACGATGGTGGAAAGGTTTTCGTTTGGGCCACTATAATAGTTACTTTGAACTAGGGTACGAATAATATTAAAATATTTAAAAAAATTATTATATTAATAATAAGTAAAATTATTAGATGTGTTAAATTTAGAAGAAGAATGATGCATGAGCATGACACATCCAAAAATATTATCTTGTTTAGGTCCAAATTTTTTATTGTAATGTGTAGCAAGTAGCAAGACACGCACGCAATATTGCAATAACCTAAATATTTCCCTTAAATTTTGTTATGCATTTTGGGCACTACATATATGTAGCCCCCATGCTCCCATGTTGGATTCTGTTTAGGGAATTTCAACTCACCACTAGCTTCACCATAACATTATTAGGTACCTTCATATATACCATTCTATTCCTCTTCTCAACTTGGAAGCAATTTGATTTTCATGTATATATGCCATGTGAGAAACGTCACAAATTCCACCATATCTTTTTTATTATTATTATTATTATTATTCTAATGGAGTAATACATAATTAAAGAAAAATATTATATGTATTATTTTTTTGTATTTTTTTTATATCTTTCACTTTTTGTATTAAAAATTATTGATTAAAAAAATAAAAAAATTAAATTATACAAAATATATAAAAAGAACATATACACATATTAATAAAACTATGAAAGAATAAAAAAATGAAGAATTTTTATTGTATATGTTGTTATTGTTGTATTATAAGAGAACAGGGCTATTTATTTATACTAATTCCTAAGTTGATTTTGAATTTAAAAATAAGCTAAAATAACTAAAATTTTTAGATGATTCTATTAAAGAAAGATAAATATAACTAATTAAAAAAAATAAACATAACAAATTTTGTTTTTTAAAAAAATAACAAATAAAAATAAAATAAAAATTTAATACATATTATTCTCCTAATTAAACATGGAAGAACCTTCCCATCTATAACTCTAAAACGTAACGTCCCACAGTTTATTAATTTTTGTTTTATGATTGTGACTCAAATCTAGATATCTCACTTTCCTCATTAGTCGTTTACTTACTCCACATAAACACCATATTTGACATGAGGGTGCCTAATCATTAGGTTTTAATTTCTTCTCAAATCCACAATTACAAGCAACACGGAGAGGGTATGACATAAGATACAGTTTTGGTGGGTAAAATTATTCTTCAATTTTAAAAATAATTTATTTAAATTAGATCATTTTTAAAAATTGTAACAATTATATTTTATAAATCAAAATGAAAATAATTTTCAAAAAAATAAGTTACAAAAATCGTATCTCTAAAAAATTTTTAATTTAAAATAATTTTAATAGACATAAACGTAATAAAAATTAAAAATAAATTTAGATCTTTTTTAATATATAAACTAATTCCTTAAGAAATATTTAATATCCAAATAACATACTTAATTTGCATCTTAATTCTTAAAGTACTACTTATAACTTTTTATTTTTATTTTTTTTGCCACATAACTTTGATTGCACACACTAACACAAATCGAACTTTTAATTAGAACTCTAGTAGTTAGTTCCAGTATAGTTTCTTAATCTTATCCCTACCAAATTATTAAATTCTAGCTACATAACTTAAATAATGGAACAAAATGAACACTTGAATTAGGCTCAAATTCTGCCTAATAATACTATAAGCTAATGGGTCAACATAAGCATAGAATTAATCATTATTATTATTGTGAAGGTTATGTACATGTATGTTATGTGCAATGAATAGCCGTTAAATTGGGTTTGGAAAATCAAAACGACATATTAACAAAAATAGAAACAACGGATAGCGGCAATGACAAACCAAGGTCCCAATTTCTCTCTCAATCTCAACTTTTTATTTTATTTTACTTTATTTTTACTATTAATAAATAAAGTTGCAAATTTTGTACTGACAACGAAACTTGGCTTGTCGGCTGGTAGGCTTACTTTCCATCATAATAAGACAATAATCTAAGCTACTGAGTTTAGTTATGTTCTAATTATAATAACTTATCCTTGATCTTAATTAACAATCATGATCACACTATTATTATATCTTTTCATGATCAACCGTACCCTAAACTTTTGTTCATTGATACTCAAGAAAGAGAATGAGAGATTGGAGAAAATAATATAGAATCTAGAGTGAGTATATAAAAACAAGAACAATATTATTATATTATTAAATCATGTTTTTAGAATACAAAATAGTTATATTATTATTATTATTATTATTAATTACCTACCGTATACATACTTTCTATTAAAATGCACATGTCTATATTAACATTAAAAAAGTTTGCAAGCAACTAGCATATGATCAGAATTTCAATTGTGGTCAAAACGACATTCTCATCTAAAATATAAAAGTCAATATAATTACGCATTAGATTATTAAAGTTAATTGAATGGAACCTTTAAAACCTATATCCCTTCAAATTTAGCCTACTTAATTTCAAAGCCTAAGGAATGTTCGTTGTTATCTGCAAGATTCTCTATATGTTAACGTTTTTCTTATAAAAATAATTTATTTATTATTTTTGGTTTTTTCAAAAAACAAAAAACCTCTAATACTTGTAGGACCACATCGTTTGTTCTGGAATTTAATGTCACTGGTATTTATTTTAATTTTAGATTAGGTTAAAATATTAATTTCCAATCTTTTTTCTAAAGTTGAGAACGTATTTTATTATTGATCTGGTCACTATAATTTGACGATTATAAACTATCTTTCTGAAGACTAAATCAAAAGAACGTTAAGATTTTCATAACTCATAAATAATTGTCATTCATGTCTTCACATGTAATTCGACTATTACAACTTAGTTCGTATCGTATTACTTAATTATTGTCATTTATAACTTGAAAAACAAATTAAATAATAGATATAATCATTAAAGTAAAACAGAAAAATAACCTCTTCACATATCACTTTTAATAATTTAAAATAATAGTCAAAACAATCATTGAAACTTCAAACATAATCACACTATAGTCTTTATATGTGTTCACTAATATCTCCACAATCGAAGATATTCGAAAATGATCATTTTTCTATAAGTAAGTCTATATAATATAAAGCAAAATAAAAAATAGATCAAAAAACATCTAAAAATCTAATGACTCACTTTTTTTTTTTAAATTATTATTGATTTGATGTCAGACTACCTTTTGTAGATATCTACTCGTTTGGTATTTTTTAGAATTTGATAAATACTCCATCCGTCAAAAAATAGAATGACATTTTTTCTTTTGCGACGAATTATACCATAGACAGACTCCTTAACGGCAAGAAGAATCACCAAACATGTCCTTTGATTATCGATATTAAAATTGAATTAGAAGGCAAGTTCAGAAGTAGAAGCACAACTGCACAAGGCAGTTTGAAATGAATGATCGGAGCCTTCTTTGGACCTACCAAATGGCACGCATCCAACGTGATTTCTTTTGTTGAGAGCGAAGGTGTTAGGTGCTTTTCTTTTCAACAACAAGATATTTCTATACACATTAGAATATAATATTTAAATAAAAAATTCAGAAATTCTCATTGAGGTTAACACTGACTAATTCCATTTGAGATTTTGAAATGATGGCAAGGTGACCACAGGCACAGAGGCTTGTTGAAGAGAGGGGGCAAATGGTCCCTCAAACTTTAATATTCTTCTCATAAATTATATATATTTTAAACATTCTATTTTAGTATATTTTTATTACGGAATTAGTTTTTAACTTTTTTTTTTTAAATTTAACTTAGCTCTACTCCTGAATGATATGTGCCGAATAAATCCTACATTGTTCGAACCATTTTTCAATTAAGTGAATATGTCTATTTGAAAGAATTTTTTTCCCTGTATATAGACCTTTAAGAATAGAACTTATAAAGAACTTAAAAGATGGTGAAAATTCACATATAATTGTATTTATAAGAAGTTGATAATTAAAATTATTAGATTATTTGATATATTTTATATAAAAACAAATCTATATGAATTTTTTAGATTAAATAATCTATATATCAGGTGTGTCAAGATTTGTTGGTTGATGATATGGCTAATTTAAGAGCAGTGGTTTAAGTTAGTTAAATGTCACATTTATGAAAAAGAAGATACATCTTGTGTTGCACAAATTATTGCATCTCTCATTCCATGCATGTGATTGTCACTTCTGAGGCGTTCTTTTTTTTTTTTCCGTTGCTTTAAATGGGAACCCCTGAGCCGGTGTAATTGCGCTGCTTCTTTTGGATTGGGCCCTATCTATTTTTTTGGTGACTATTGGGCCCTAGGTTCCATTCTTGAGTATTGGGCCTATATTAATATGAATGAATGGGATGAGTTTAGGCACTTAGCCTCACAAAAAAAAAAATGAACCATTTTTTTTAATATTAAGGTGCACTGGATTCAAATCTTAGTTATGATTAGAAAGTTAATATATGCAACCCAATAAGAAATGGAAAGGAAAGGACCCAAAAAAAAATATATCATCGTCCATGCCAAAAAAAAAAAGTCTCACTTGTCACACTCGCACATAAATACAAAGCATGCTGATATTATTTTAATATTCAATTCATACTACTATTGTTTTGGTAGGTACTCACACTCATTAATACATATAAAAAATACCAAATTCAAAAAAAAAAAGATTTTTCTTAAAGCCACACATCTATCATTGAAAATCAATGAACTAATATTTGTAAATTAAATTATTGATATTTCTTTAGTTAAATAAATTTTTGGTCTTTGTAAAATCTTTTTTCCTTTTTTTCTTAAATTTTGGTTTAGTAAAATTTAAAATGTATTATTTTAATTTATACCAATAATTTGTTTGTTTTCTAATGAAATAGGTTAAAATAAAAGCATTTTTAATTTTATGGGATAAACACCAAAATTTTTATGGCAACCAAATATTAATTTAAGTTTTTTATATATTTTTTAAACAATATTATCTTTTAAAGTCTTTTTCTACACAAAGTTTAGTTCAGTCAACGATTGAAGTAAGCATGTGAAGTAACAAGTAAGTATATGTACAGAATAGATCTACCATAAAAATGCATGTTTGTACAGATTTACAGATTCTTGTTTTTATTAAATCTGCCAAACTGAACGCAGGTTGGTCTCAAGTAGCTGGGGAGGCTCATTCAAGAACTTGGTGAGCCGGCTGTATAGCGGCAATCAGAACGGCTGTATAGCGCCAATCAGTAGCTGGTAAATCTAGATGAGTATATAACTTAATACCTCAATTAATATCTACCAAACTACCCTTCAATGATTGTTTTGACCGTGAAACTTCAATTTTTGCAACTAAGTTCGATTCTTTAGGGTGCTACGATTTTACTCGTGATTGTCCCATACGGACATTCATCATTTTCCCAGCAATGAAGGCAATGACCTTAAGTTTTATTCCCTTGTCAACTATCCACGAGTATGTTTATTTTTTTTTATATTGAAAAACCAGTGATTTATAAATTTAAATAATTTATCATTCAGTTTATCTTAAATATATACTAATATATACTAAACTACTTGTTAAAAAATAATGTTCATGTATTATGCAACTATAAAAAGAACGAATAACTGAGTTTCTGATTATTCTTTTAAATGAATATAAATAATTTCAGAACGAGGCCTATTATATTTAAAATTAGAATAAAATAAATAGGAGTAAACAATTTGATAAACGACGACTATAGTTATTATAATTTGCGCATACGTTAATGAGAAAGAAGACAACTCCGTGGGAAATAAAGGTTTTTATGTCACAAAAGACATGGGAATAAATCATAGTTCTCACATATACTAATTCTTTCAAACATAAAAAAACATATTATTTATCAAAAAGTTTAGGATTTAGTGGGCGTACGTACTCCGTACTACTTTGAGGGTGAAACACGGTGAGGCAGCCGATAATGTCAGCGGAAGAGATAAGGGGGAGAGCGGGGGAGGGATTGCATTAGGGGAAAAGGAGGATCATATTTTGGGAGGGGTTTCTAAGCCTTTGAAGGTTTCTTTCAGGGACAAAGTTATGGGTTCCAAGATTGCTAAAGCTTTTTCACCTCGTTGGAACTTTATCGGGAGATAACATTGCGATAGTTTTTGGGAAGCAAGGAGATCTCTTGCCACCGAGTGTCACGTTTACCCAAGAAGCTAAGAATTGCTTGGCAGAACCTTATAAGGATGCTATAGTGATTAAGGTCATAGGTAAACATTATAGCTACACTGCATTGTCTCATAAACTCCGAACGGTATGGAGGATTAAGGGAGGTTTTGATTTATTGGACGTGGGATTTGACTACTTTCTTATAAAGTTTGATGTGGCTGAGGAGCGAGAAAAGATTCTCTTAGGAGGTCCATGGATGATCGAGGAAAATTATGTGGCTGTGAAGCCTTGGGATCAAGAGTTTAGATCAGGTGAAAACTGTTTTGGAGCAACTTTAGTGTGGATTAGAATTTCCGGATTACCAATTTGGTGCTACCAAGAAGATGCAATGTTCCGTGTTGCGGCTGCAGTTGACATTCCCGTTAAGGTTGATTTGGCAACAAAATTAGCTGAAAGAGGACGATATGCTCGAGCCTGTGTTCAGATAGATTTAGGATTGCCAGTGACTAAGAAGATTCTTGTTGAAGGTGTTGAATATGAGGTTGAATATGAAAGTCTTCACCTTAGTTGTGGCTCCTGTCTCAAGTTTGGTCATGATACGAAGGTGTGCAAGACTGACAGCAATGCGGAAGGAGGAACTAATGCCAAGGTGGTCAGCAATGTAGCAAAGCAGTCAGAAAGCTCAAATTCAAAAAATTCAGTGCATGTGAAAAAGGAAAGTTTTCATTTTGGCAAGAATCTTGGAGATGAGACTGTAAATGTTACTGTCCCGAATTTGGTGGAGAGTGATTTGCATGCTGTTCATGTAGACCATGCACAACATGAGGATTTGGAAGGCTGGACTCAAGTGATTAGGAAAGGAAAGTATAAAATGGGTCAAAATCCTTCTCCTAGCACCCATTAGGTCCAACCAAAAGCAAAGAAGACTCCTAACAAGGCTACCAATACTTGGACAAGGCCTAATCACCAACGTACAACACATGCTACTGGATCTAAAGTAAAATTAAGCAGGGACATCAATATTGAAAAATCGGTTAGTGTGGCTTCTTCGGGGACCCGGCACAATGTTCATCATCAACAGCAAGGTGAGACAACAAATGACACTGTGCGAAAGCGTCCTCGCCCAAACTCTTTGCAGAATTCACCAGTAGATAAGGATGGAGCATCGACGGCGGGTATGGTGCAAGTTTCAACGGAGAAAATTGGGCTACAACTTGAGAGTCCATTAAAGGCAGGATCGTCGAAGACAGGGACATCACGTTGAGTCTCGAGTTTGTTATTGGAGCTCCCTTTTTGCTGTTTTTATGGATAGTTTCAATATCATAGCTTGGAATGTGAGGGGTGCGTCTAACAAGATGGCCCGTGTGCATTGCAAAAATTTGGTGAGAATATATAAACCATCTTTCTTCTTTCTCTTTGAGACTCATACCATATTTAATAATTTGAAGAATTTTTGGGATAAGTTGGATTTTCATTGTGTTGGTATTGAGGAAGCAGTAGGACACAGGGGTGGCATTTGGTTTCTATCTTCTATTGCTAATACTTCTTGTGTGGTTATTGATCAAATTGACCAATGTATCACAGTGAAAGTGAGTGTGGGTAACTTAATTTGGCTTTGTAGTGCAGTATATGGGAGTCCTCAATTCGAAAAAAGATGTATGCTTTGGGATCATTTGCGTTCTATTAATTCAAGCCATAATGGACCATGGATGGCTGTTGGTGATTTTAATGAGATTGTAGCACCAGATGAGAGTACATGTGCTTATTTTTCTTCTCATAGAGCTAGTCTATTAGCAACTACTCTAGATGACTGTGAGCTCTTTGATCTTAAAGTGACTGGTAGGAGATATACTTGGTATAGAGCAGTTCAGGCTGGCAGGAACTTGGCTAAAAGGTTGGATAGAGCTCTAGTTAATGAGGCGTGGATGACAATGTTTCCTGAGGGTTATTCTGAAATTCTTAGCAGGCTTCATTCTGATCATTGTCCTATTTTAGTTCGTTGTCATGGTAGCCCCAGAGTGAAAGGTTCTCGTCCTTTTAGGTTCCAAGCTGCGTGGGCAACACATCCTTCTTATAAACATGTTATTAGTAAGGCTTGGAATCAAGAGTTTGGAGGCGTTACTGAAAGGCTTAAGATGGTTCAACAGGCTTCTTTGGACTTCAACTCAAACATTTTTGGAAATATTTTTGTGCGAAAAAATAAGCTGGAATATCAGATTGATCAGATTCAACGGCGTTTGGATGTTACCGATGTGTTATCTCTGAGAATTAAAGAAGCTGAACTGAGGGAAGATTATAATAGGCTTTTATTGCAAGAGGAACTTTTTTGGTACCAGAAATCTAGAGAGCAGTGGGTCAAGTATGGGGATAGAAATACTAAATTCTTTCATCTTGAGACTTTAGTGCGTAAAAACCATAATAGAGTACATAGATTATATGTTAGAGATGGGTCTTGGTCTACTGATCCAGATATTCTCCAGGAAGAAGCCCTCTCTTTTTACAAGAGTTTCTTTGGTACAACAGTAGAGGTTGAGGTTGATTGTTTCGGGGATGTTCCGATGCCCACTCTAAGCACTGAGGCTTGTGCTAGGTTAATTGACCCTGTCTTTTTAGCGGAAGTCAAGTTAGCAGTATTCAGTATGAGCCCTTTTAAGGCTCCTGGTCCAGATGGCTTTCAAGCTTATTTTTTTAAAGAATATTGGGAGATAGTAGGCACTGAGATTTGGAATATTGTCCGGAGCGCTTTTTTGGGAGAGTTCTTAAATCATAGCATCATGGAAACTCTGATTGTGCTTATTCCTAAAATTGATAACCCTACCTTTATGAAGGATTTCAGGCCTATTAGCTTGTGTAATGTTGTTTATAAAATTATCACCAAAGTATTGACTAACCAACTTCGGCCTTTTCTTCCAGATATTGTCAGTCCTTTACAAGGAGGTTTTATTCTGGGTCGTGGTGCTCTTGATAATAATATTGTGACCAAAGAAATTCTGAATTTCATGAAGCACACAAAATCCAAGAAAGGTACTCTTGCTTTTAAAATTGATCTTGAAAAAGCTTATGATAGGGTGGATTGGAGGTTTTTGAAGAGTACTCTCATTACTTTTGGTTTTCCTATCATCATTGTTAATTTGATTATGAATTGTGTCCGTGCATCATCTCTTTCTATTATGTGGAATGGGAATAGATTGGATAGTTTTACTCCTAGAAGGGGGCTTAGACAGGGCGATCCAATGTCTCCTTACTTATTTGTGCTTTGTATGGAAAGACTTGCTTGCTATATATCTCATAAGGTGGTTGAGGGTGTGTGGAAACCAGTTTCTGTCACTAGGGATGGCCCAAAAGTTTCTCATTTGATGTTTGCAGATGATCTCTTACTCTTTTGTCAGGCTACAAAGAGTCAGGTTCAAATGGTCATGCATTCTCTTAACATTTTTTGCAAGGCATCTGGCATGAAAGTGAATCTTGAAAAGTCTAAAGCTTTTTGTTCTAAAAATGTGACTGCTCGTAAAAGAGATATTTTTACTAGTGTTTCTTCAATACGTTTTGCTTTGGACTTAGGAAGATATCTTGGAGTTAACCTTAATCATTCCCGTATCAGTAGGGCTTCTTTTCATTCGGTGATTGAAAAGGTGAGGGGATGATTAGCTAATTGGAAAGGAAGGCTTCCAAATAAAGCAGGGAGACTTTGCCTGATCAATTCTGTTGCAGCATCCATTCCTATCTATCATATGCAGGTATCTTTTTTTCCAAATTGGGTTTGCGATAAATTGTCTTCTATGATGAGACAGTTCCTTTGGAAGGATCAAGTTGATGGTAGAGGTCTTTCTCTTATTAATAGGAGGACCGTGATCACTCCAAAGAAATTTGGTGGCCTGGGTGTTAGAGATCCTGCGTGTGTTAATATATCTTTACTTGGTAAATTGGTGTGGCAACTTTTTCATTGTCAGGACAAGCCTTGGGTTGCTCTATTGAGGGTAAAGTATCTGAGGAACGAGGGAGTTTTAGATGGCCATGTCCCTTGCAATGCTTCTCATGTTTGGAAGAGTATCTCAAAAGCTTTTAGTGCTCTTAAGGATTCCTTCTCTTGGTGCGTTGGGTCACTTGATCAATCCTTTTGGTTTGGCAATTGGAGTATTGAGGGCCCAATTGCTCAAGATGTCCCTTTTGTACATATATCTGACTTTGATTTAACTATTAGAGACGTTTGAAAAGATGGTCAATGGAATCTCTATGATATTTTCTCTATCATTCCAGAAGATGTCAAACAGCGTTTGAATGCTTATAATCCGGATTTGAATGCTGGAGAGAGTTCGGGTTGGTCGTGGGGTGTGACATCTTCTAGACTCTACTCAGCTAGGAGTGGGTACAGTTGGCTAGCCAAAAGAAAGTTTGACTGGAATGAGCATGATAATTGGTTGTGGGTATGGCGACTGCATATTCCTAAGAAGTACAAGTTCTTGATTTAGCTCAGTCTTCATAATGCTATTCATACGGTAGAGTTTCGTTTGGGTCGTGGTTTAGCTTTATCTAGCACGTGTCATCAATGTCAGAATGGTTCTGAATCCATTCTTCATTGTCTTCGGGAGTGCCCTAGTGCCAAGGAGGTCTGGAACCTTTTAGGCCTGTATTCAGATAACTCGAATTTACATGATTGGCTCTACAGAGGTGCAAATAGTGGAGATGTTTTTCTTTTCTTTTC
This sequence comes from Arachis hypogaea, assembly GCF_003086295.3. Classification (NCBI taxonomy): domain Eukaryota; kingdom Viridiplantae; phylum Streptophyta; class Magnoliopsida; order Fabales; family Fabaceae; genus Arachis; species Arachis hypogaea. The sequence goes on from NC_092043.1 coordinate 9,975,427, forward strand.
GACCATCTGGTGGATTTGGAAAAGCAGGAATCAAGACTTATTTAGTATAGATGATTCATGGAGTGCTAGTAAAGTGGTGAGTTTGATTCGTAGTTCAGTAAGGGAGTTTCACACTATTTTTGCTATGCATCAATCTTTGTCTCCTCCTTCACTTTGTTTGCATTGGGTTCCACCTCTAGTTCATTCTGTTAAATTGAATTGTGATGCTAGTTGGTTTGCTCCTTTTGGCTATGCTGGTTTTGGTTGTATCATTCGCAATCCTGATGGATGTTGGTTGAAAGGTTGCACTGGGAAAGTCGAAGTGTGCAGTGTTCTTTTTGATGAATTGTATGCAATATGGAGAGGTTTACTTCTTGCTTGGGAGAGTTGATTTCGTGAGGTTATTTGTGAAACAAACTGTTTAGAAGCTCTTTTCTTGGCAAACCAAAGAATGCTTGGTAAGGATATTTCGGAATGGAATTTGGCAAAGCATATTCAGAAGGTTATGAATTGGAATTGGAGAGTCTTTATTCTTTTAATTCAGAGGACTGCAAATAGTGTTGCAGATTGTATGGCTAAAGCAGCTGCTTCTGGCGCGGACATTCATTCGAATTGGAGCCAACCATGGAGTGAGCTTCAACATCTAATAGATTTAGATATGACCCTAGCCAATTAATTTGGTTTTGTCTCTTTTTTTTCTTTCCTTTCTATTTAGTCACAAAAAAAAAACTATAGTTCTCATAACCGAATTGGTTATCAAACCGATCAGACAATTGGGTCACTGAGTGGTTGATTCAACCGGTAGGTCACTGGTTGAACCGGTTGACTTGGTCCTAAATGAATAAAATTAAAAAATAATTAAACATTTAAAATTAAAATTTAAAATACATATTTTCACTAACATTTTAAGAATTTCAAGTTATTTGAAAATAACATAGAACAAGAACAATAAATACTTTATTTTCTTTTTTATATTGAAGTAACTATTAATTGTAATTTTCAATAATTTATTAATTAATTTTTATTTATTATAATATTATATACTGCAAGTATTAATTAAAAAATAATAATAGATATTACGTAATTATGAAAAAAATAAGTGAATTTATAATTATTATTAAATAAAAGAATTATTAATTTAAGAATGAATGAATTTATAACTAACATTAAAATAAATAAAATGAAAGATAAATTATTTGGTTGAAACTCATGAAAGATATATAAATATATTTAATTTTGCATATATAATAGTAAACACAACAGCAGCTTAGTGGCCGTGTAAGGTTTGTCCATTAACGAGGGAGAGGCTTCTAATCTTTCCTAAGGAATTTTGATTATATCTTCAATAACAAGCGGTTCGGTCGGATCGGTGTTTACTGGATTTGACCGGTTTTTAACGGTTTATTCTGGATTTGACCGGTTCGTATCGGTTTTATTCTTTACGCGGTCCAAAAGTCGGATTGGACCGGCAAATATAATTAATTTAAGAATGAGTGAGTTTATAACTAAAATTAAAATAAATACATTAAAGGTAAATTTTTTGATGAAACTCGTGAAAGATATCTATATATATTTAATTTTGCATATATAACAGTAAACACAATAGTAGCCTAGTGGCTATGCAAGTTTTGTCCAGTTATGAGGGAGAGGCTTCGAATCCTTCCTCAAGGAATTTTGATTAAATTTGTCAATACCAAACGGTTCGATCGGATCGGTCTTTACTGGATTTGACCGGTTATCAACGATTCTTTACGGAATTCACCGGCTCATACCGGGTTTATTCCTTACGCGTTCCAATTATCGGACCGGACCGGTTTAGAATTCGGTTCACCGGGTTTTCGTCGAATCGGCCAGTGCGGTCCGGTTAGTTCCCATTCTGAACCTTATGGGATCCCAAAACCGGACCAATCCAGTTTTAGTTTTACTTCACCTGTTTCTCTCTCTAACCAGTTTTAGTACTACTAACTATGCTAAGACATCAACAAAGTTATTGATAAGGGTGCCGGCTGTAAGGAAACCATATTTATTCGAACCGGACGGGACTAGCCACTTCAGGCAAAAAACCCGTGAATAGGGCCCTTTTTCGGTCGGACGCGATTTTTAACTGAAGACCGGTCTGACTGGACCACTTGAAATTAAATCTCGACAAAATGTGTCACGTGGAGTGCCACCCGCTGTCTTCATGGAAAAAAAACATCTTTCGCAACCACTGAGCTAGCATGCACCTTGCTAACATATATACAAATATAAATACATTTTGGTAACTTTCATGAAATAGTTTATCTCTATATAACTTATTTTAATCCTACTCGTAAACTCAGTCATTCTTAAATTAATTATGGTTTTATTTGACAATAGGTATAAAGTCACTTATTTTCTCTTTTGATGATAATAAATTAATCATTAACATTATTTTCTTACTACATACTTATAATACGTAATAGTATACTGTATATAAACTAATTAATAAATTATTAAAATTTTAAACTAACAATTATTTTAATGTAAAAACTAAATAAAAATATTCATGACGGAATAAAATTCACAAAATACTGATTGTTCATGTTCTATATTAATTTAGAATAGCTAGAAATTCGAATAATATGAGTGAAAAAAGGTACTTTAAATTTTTAATTTTTGTCCTTTTTCAATTTATATAGTGCAGCGCTAATCGGTTCAACCAGTAATCCAACAGTTAAACCAATAACCCGGTAACCCCCTACTTTGATCGATTCAATTACCGGTTCGGATAACCAAGAAATAAACAATTACTCACCAGATACACATTAATTTTTTTCATGCGACACAGCAAGAATGCCATTCCTTTATATTAATAAAATTCAATACTAGGCTGAAAACATATAAGTTTAATCACAATACTGACATTAGACTAGAAAAATATTAACAAAATTCTAATAAACTTTCTGTCTCCATTAGTAAATAACAATGCCAATCCATAATATTAATAAACTTCAATTCTAGTATCAGAACAGATAACTTTAACCACATTACTAAGACTTGCATATAAAATGATTGATAAATCTTCAGTGCAGTTAATATTTCTATTTGTAACGGTACATAACTAAAAATATCTTAACTTCGAAAAATATTCATCTATGAATGTCATCCCATAGAATAACCGTTGGCAAACCGGTTCAGGCCCGGCTTATCGAATTAGACCGATCTTCGCGGGTCCTATCAGGTTCATGCTCATTACCATCCTTAAAGGGTCCAATGCACAACCCTACCCGGTTCATAGTCCGCTTCACCCGTTTTCCGGTCCTACGAACCAGTCCGCTCCGGTTACGACAAATACGGGTAACCATTCTCTTTTACCGCACACGCTCATTATTGACAACAACATGACTTTTAAATTTATATGCCTCCCCTTCTTCTCCGTATGCATTAAACTAATCTATATGCACTTAAACCTATCGTAACACGCACAATACTGTTTTGTTTTCATGTTCGTTATCTTCATGTCGGCCGTTACAGGTGTCCATGAAATAGCAACCCAAATGGTTGCCATTTGCTCAGGATGGTACAGGCTGGTTCAGTTTTTCATAGGTTCAAAATCGACGCAAATAGAATCCATAACACCGCTAGAACTAATATCCATCTTCTTCAACGAGCAATCCTCAGACCCCATAGTTATCATAAACGGCCAGGCAATCACCCCAGCCAGTCACTGTGTCATGGGTACAACTGGTGGGTGACAAATTCAGACGGTTGACCCGATCATAATTAATTAACTATATAAAATTTAACTTCCTATTTTAATTTATTCTCTAATTTATTAATTAATTAGTATCTATGACATTATTCAATTATATGTTAAAAAATATTAATTATAATAGATGTCATACACTTATTAATATAAAACAAATGTCATCGATTAATAAATATTTTTTGGCTTAAATAGTTTAATTTAAAGATATCTAACAACGTCTAGTTCACATTTTAGTTAATTCACATACCTCAAAAATAAATCATTCTTAAAAAATGTAACCAGAAAAAAATTAATTTAAATTAATATCAAAACTATCAATTGAAATACACATAACTCACACCATTCAGGCACACTTTTAATTTCTCTGTTTTATCTCAATTGGATTATTTTTTATTCTACTTTATTTTTCTTTTAAAGTTGGTAACTTTATCAAAAGACTATCGGGGTTGCTTTGCAATGTCACTCTACGGACATTTACCCTTTTGAGCCATCTCCCTCCCGCGTTTATTTCACTCCATCTTTTTTTTTTTCGACCCCATTTATTTTCATTCCAAAAATTCATTTCACAACAGGGAGCAAAGATTAACAAGCAAGAGTATGAATGGGCCCATTTTTTCGGGATTTCAAGATCCAGCCCAAAGACCCATCACGTTTCCACGGCCTTTGTGGTGGTGCCGTTAAAGCTGCTGCAAGCCAGCCATCAGCTTGAAGAGCCCCCCTATTCGCCAGCCCTCTCAGCCCGCATCCCCATGCCTCCACACCATATCCACGTGTTGATTAGGAACTCAATCAAATGGAATAATGGAATTTTTGTACGCTCATCAATCTGTACACTATAATTTTCCATATGTACAATGTACATGTATATAAAAATAACAATATTGGATTTGAGAAAGTCTAAAAAACAACGCTTATTCTAAATAACCTAAACAATGAGTTAAAAAAGAATGATAAATTAATTTTTAAAACTTGGATTTTTAATTAATTAATTAGATATAATTTTTATTTTAAATTTAACTTTTAACAACCACAAACTCTTCCCCTCATACCGGCATCGCGTCCCACCCTTGCTCCCCTCAACCTTCTGCTGTCTCTCGCGTCGTCGTTCCCCATCACGTTCCTCCTTGCTATCGGTCTTCTTTTTCTCCTTCCGCGATGCACGCCCTCCATCCTCCATCTATCACATTGCACAGCCTCACAGAAGTTTTTTTTGTTGTATATGGATATTTTGTTTTTATTGTACATAGATGTTTTTTTTAAGTTCGATGAATATTACCTTTTATTGTACATGAATGTTTTTTTTAATGCGGCGCTGAGGTCCGGTGTTACCAACAACATTGACGGCGTGACAGCCTGACAGGAGGAGAAGAAGGAATGAAGTGGTTGCGATAAAAAATGGGATAATAGAAAAGGTGAAAGGTGTAATTGGAGATAAGAATAGATAATTATATTGAGGTTTTTTTATATTTAATAGATCTAAAATTGCATCTTCTCGTTGTCTACTTAGTAATAATTAATTTAAAAATTTTAAAAATACAATTTATATATCAAAATTATTCGTTAAAATCAATCACCAATATATTTATATATAAATATATATGTAATTTAAATTTTTTTATCTATATTTATATTCTAATATGTATTTTATAGTAATAGTTGACTTTAATAATTAATTTTGATATATATATATATAACATAATCAAAAAATTTTAATTTTGAACATCCAGTTTTATATTAACAAAAAATAATTATCTTTTTACGTTAACCGATAAATAGAAACGATTGTGATTGTGTGTTTTACAACCGTAAGTACATAAAAAAATTAAACTCTCTAATTTGAATTGAGTTGAAAATTGATTAAGGGGACACGTGTCCCATTGAGATGAGGAAGTACGCGGAATCCACATATGGTTGTTCTTCTCCGATGTATGTTTGTGTTCTGCGCTGTCGCTTCTTGTTCCTTTCTGCAAAGCAAAAAAAGCGTTCTTTTTGGTGAATCAGTGCCTCTTCCACTTCTCTTCCATCAATTTCCTTACGCTAACTTCTTCTTCTTCATTCCAACTTTTCAGCCTTTGGGTATCTCTCTCTTCACTTAATCATGTAACGGTTACTTATGCTTATTATCCTCAGATAATTATTATTTTTGTGTGTGTAAAGTTTTGTGTTTTCTGCATAATCACTGATTAACTCGTCTCTTTCTGTGTGTTTTTGTTTGTGATCTTGTTTTTTTTTTGAGTTTTGAATTTACCTTAATCCTAAGCTTTCTCCCTTACTACATTTATCCAATCGGAAATGGAAAAGAAAAATGTGTGACTGGTTGTTGAATTTTTGGGTTCATATGACTCCCTTTTTATTCAGTCAATTAAATCCATCATTTTTTTCTTCTTCTTGGGTTGGACTTGGATCCATAGTTTCTTACTCAGGTCACTGTCTATATTAAGTTTATGATGCAATCTAATTTATAACAAGTTTTTCTCTTACATCCCTGCTAGTTGGGTTTTTTAGTTAGAGTTCCTTACTTATGTGATGATTTATTTATTTTTGGTCAATTCACTCATTAGCCTTTCATTCATAAATGTATTCAATTTTGATATACTGTTGTCCAATCAAATCCTTTCTTTCCGATGAGTTAAGTATTAGGGGTGAAAACTAGTTAATTTTTCTAATGTGGAAATCATTAAATGGAGGTTTAAGTAAAATATAATTATAGTAATAGTAAGGATAGATACAAGTTAAATGCATAATTAAGTTGGTGCTTAATAACAACTTAGATATCATTGTTTTTTTGGCAGACCTCATTGTTCTGTAGTATTTCTGGAGTCTGTGCTGCAAGACAAACTTTGATTCTACTTGCAACTTCCTAGGAACCGATACGAAAATGCAGTTATATCATCATCCATTTGATTTAGATAGTCTGAAGGTTAGACTTGCATTGGAAGAGAAAGGCGTCGATTATACGTCTCACCATGTCAATCCGATAACTGGCAAGAACTTGGATTCCTCATTCTTCAAGATGAATCCGAGTGGAAGACTACCTGTTTTCCAAAATGGATCTCACATCATATACAAGACTATAGATATAATACAGTATGTCCTCCTCATCAAGTCTTTCATTTTTCTGTTACTGTCATCTTTTTAAGTTTTATGCAGCATAAAAGGTTAGCTGAAAAAAGAAACAAAACTTATGTGTTGATTGCTTAAAATGTTGCTCTTTGCATATTGATAGTTTATACTCCTCAAATCAATAAATTTCCTTGAGCTTGAAGCAACATATGGTTTTAATGCTTTTGTTACGAGCAAACATCTTATGCTCCCATTCGATTTTCAGGTACATAGAGAGAATTGCTGTGGTCTCGGCAGGGTCTGAGAATATCAGTACCAGTGGCAGGGAAGTGATTGAATGGATGCAGAAGATACAAGAGTGGGATCCTAAGTTCTTTTCACTTTCTCATATACCAGAAAAATACCGCATTTACGTCTCCAAATTCATAAGGCGTGTTGTGATTGCCCGTATGTCCGAATCCCCTGAATTAGCAGGCGCTTACCATCGGAAGTTAAGAGAAGCCTATCAAACTGAAGAAAAAATGAAAGACCCAGATGTTGCAAGGAGGAGCGAGGAGCACTTGGTTAGACTGCTTGACGAAGTAGAGCGGCAGCTAGGCGAAACACCTTACTTAGCTGGTCAAGACTTCACCATGGCCGATGTGGTGCTTATCCCGGTGCTGGCTCGCTTAGTGCTCTTGGATTTAGAGAAAGTGTACATAACCAATAGGCCAAACATCGCCGAATACTGGGTTTTGGTTCAACAGAGGCCTAGTTATAAAAAGGTGATTGGTAAGCATTTTGTTGGTTGGAGAAAACACAAAACATTAATAAAAACATGGTGCTTTGTTCATATTAGAAGTTTGCTGAAGAGATACTAGTGAAGTACACATATAAAGGAGTTAAAATAAGTGAACATAAGAAGGAGCTTTGTTTGTGTGTATTGTTTAGATAAGGAGGATTTATATTAGACAGTTCTTTGTATTAATTTTGCAATTTTTTTTTAAACATCTTATTTTCTTTTCTTGAGAGGGAAGGGGGAATTCTTTTTTTCTTTCTCCCTTAAGTAATGTTGATGCTAGGTACTGAAAACATAGATGGCTTGGTTTCTGTTGGTTTGTTGCATGTTGGAGTGGCCATTCTCCAAGAAATAAGCATCTAATGATTATGATAATATGTAAATGCAATTACAGGTTTTCCATATCCTGGAGAAATCACTCATGAAATGCATTTTCTTGCTTTGTTGTAATAACGTCATTGATGAATCAAGTTTTGAGTATGCAGTAATGTGATATAGTTGATAGTATACTGGGATTATGGTTATCTTTTCTCTAGAAAGAAAAGGGTAGAAAAGAAAAAACTCTACTCATTTTTTAAAATAAGCAAGGATAAATTACCAAAATACTATTCAAAAATTTATATTATTCACAAAAATAATTTTAGAACATACAAACAACAAATAAATTTTCAAAAGATTTGAGAGATATAATCAGATGTATATTTTCAAATTAAATTTTAGAAATTAGATTTTGATATAAATTTTTACGACAATAATTAGAGAAATGAGACATTATTTTCATTTTTAGAATTGGACGATTTTATGCCAAGTGAATATATTTGAGATTCTCCCCTTTTTTTGAATGATGGAAAAATTTTTGCATGCACCTTCTAAATGTTTTTTCAATTGTCTTAACAAAAATTCGGATAAAATGTATAAGTTGTTTGTTAAATATAAAATTCTTTTGATACTTAAAAGTTAAAAATATATATATTTTTTTCCATTTAAAAGTTTTGGAGACTTATTTATTGTTCGTATTCAGAATTGTTTTTGTTATCGATATAAATTTTTTGGTTAAAATTTTGATAGATTATCCAAATAAACAAAGAGATAAATAAGAATTAAAAATTAAAAAAATATATATTAGAAATAAAAAAGGTGGGTAAAACTCACCTCCAAACATTTCTCTTTTACCTCTGAGATCGGGTAGAATCATTTCTCTTGCTCAAAATATTGGATACAAGACTTGAAGTCTTGAATACTTTCTGTTTTATTTTCATTCTCATTATTTTGATTTTTAAAATTTTGTTAAAAAAAGGTTTATAAATAAGATTTCTTTTGTTTATCATTATCTTGATTGTATTTTTTTACATGAAATCTAGAAAACAAAAGAATACCAAAAGTATAAACAGAAACTGAACTCATCTTTCATGTTTAAATAACATTTAGGAAAAATAACCATTTGTACCTATGAACTTTACGAACGTTGACAAAAGTACCTATAACCATTTGTATCCATAAACTTTACGAACGTTGACAAAAGTACCCATTAAAAAAGGAAACTAATGTTGTATCCATTAAAGATGGATTTCGTACGACAAAAGTACCCAAATCTTAAATTTATGTTGACTTTTTAATAAAATTCCAGAATTACCCCATCATTATCTTCAATCCCTCCTCTCTTCTTTCCCAAATCTTAAACACCTCCTTCTCTACTATCACAGCCATAAACAACAATAACTTCACTCTAACTTTTAATTTTACTTCTCATTATCACTTTTCCAATCTCAAATCCTATCAACACTCTATTACCGCCATTGTCATCACCACCCTTCCTCCATCACTTTCAATACAATGTCAAAAGGAGAAGCACCTTTGGATGCTAAAAATTGAAACTTTGACAAGATCGCTTTGGTGGGGTCGCATGTGAGTAACACAGGAATCTTGCACATGATGGTGGTGATTTGGGAGAGTGAGAAAGTTCAACTTCGTTAATTATATAATAAATTTGTAATTTGTTCCGTTGTAAATATAGTACCTTTTTCCATGTAGTCCATGAGTTTGAAGTGGACCAATTGCACCACAGGACCTTGCGCGCTGGATCTCGGTTCAGTCTCACTTTCGGAGCTTCTCCATCTAGCGTTGCGTGGGAACGGATGGATTGCTTGATTGCTTTGTTGTTGTCTTTGTCATTATCAGCGTGGAAAGATGGCGGCAGTGGTGGTTAGTAGAGTAGTAGAGAATAGAAGGTGGTTAAGGTAGTGGCAATGGAGGTGTTTGAGATCTGGAAAAGAAGAGAAGAAGGGTTGAAGATAAAGGATGGGGGTAATTTTGGAACTTTATTAAAAAGTCAATATAAATTTAGGATTTGGGTACTTTTGTTGTACGGAATCCATTTTTGATGGATACAACGTTAGTTTCCTTCTTTAATGGGTACTTTCGTCAGCGTTCGTAAAGTTTATGGGTACAAATTGTTGTTTTTCCTAACATTTATCATATTGAAAATTCCATGTGATGGCATAATACATAATGAACTTTTATTGGTAAAAACAACAAACATAAAACTTGATCTTTTGTTTTTTTTTTTTAACTAAATGGTAACAGCTTCAAGAATTCAACACCCTAAGCATTACTTACTAGTCACTAATATGGTATTTATCAGTCTTATGTGCTAACATAACCCAAACATGAGTAATCAAACCACCACCTCTTCTTATTTGCTCTGAATGATAGTCTATACTACAGTTAGCAGCAGCATAACACAACATCTCAACCCAAACACTGCATATAATCTGCCATTTATTTTCCTTGAGCATCAAGTTTCTGGCCAGTCTCTGAGCATCCCTTAACATATGCCATTTTGATGTAACAACAGTTTCTGACTTCCTCTCAGAAATTGAATATTGAGGAAGCCATTCCATTCTCAAAATCTTGCATAGTTCTTTTTCATCTTTGATGGATTCTTCTTTCTGTTCCAACAAGGCCTTGAGTTTGTCGAAGGCGTGCTGGAATATGATCTTGGCCGTAGTCATGGACAGCATATGAGGTCGCAGCGCGAGAAGGTACATCATATAATTCGACAACAATTTCGCCATTTGAGCTTTTGGATTTGCAACATTGTTGTGAGAATCTGAATAGTAGCATGTATCTGTGGCAATGTGCCATATGGTAATGCTTTTGTCAAAATCTCTTTTCACACTCCATTTGAATTCATTGAGACAACCATACCTTCCGAGTGACCATTCACCTCTTTGATTGAAAGGCTTAAGTCCTCTTTCTCTGTCAATACCTCTCATTTCTTCAACCATCAAAACTTTGAGTTCTTGAGGGAACGGTATGCGCGTCCTACTCTTGTTCTTCTTCATTCCCAAGCCAATGCCTCGGAATTTGAGAATTTTGCTGCACTTTAATGGCTTATCATGGAGGCAAAAGCTCAGCAAGTTGAATTGTGCCAATGTATTTGACCACCTTTTCCTATTGCTTGCTTGAGGACCGAGAATTCTCAAGCAAGGTATCATGAATGGATAGCTTTGGTGCTTGATTATTTGGATGATCGCCCAATCTGTGAAGGGTAGTTGCGCGATCTGGTAAATCTCCATAAGGACAGCTCCTGCTAGCATCCCTTCTATAAAACATGCTTTCCAATGATGTGGAAAAGCTTCCCTGAATATGATTGAAAATCCGGTAAAAGTTGAAACTAAACCAAAGAAACTTACAATTCGAAAAATGCAACCTCCTTTGGTGTAGATTATTGGTGCCTTGGTGTACAAGACATCATACATGAAGCCAATTTCTGAATCCGTGATCTTGAAGATGTCCTCTGGTGCATATTCATCAACAGACATCCGTGGAAGAGATTCATATAGGGGCTGATAGAGCCAGTTCTCACGGTGAGGCTTCAACGAGATAAAGCGATAATATGCCTTTAAGATCAATTCTATGTTTGGAATATCATCAGGAAGGAATCTGAACAAAGCAGGCATGCTTGCTTCTTGGTCAATTTCTTGGATGGTGATTATGCCGGATCGCTTACTAAAAGCCGACTTAAGAGCCCAGACAACTTCTCCATACTTGATTAGTCCAGATACGAATAATGGCAGGTAAAGATAAGAGAGCTTCGATTGCGTCCAGCTCTTGACAACAATCCAAATCACCACAGCTACTTGGAGAACAAGAGCAAGCAGTTGCCTTAATCCCAATCTGTTATCTTCAATTGAGTAAGCAGTTATGGCATCAGGGTTTCCAATTTGCACCAAAAGTAATGGTGCAAACATAGCCTTTAGTTCCCGGCGAATATTGCGTTCATCCGGATCACTTCCTGGTATCACTGTCAGCTTGCCAATGATGATTTTTGTCAAAGAAGCAGACAGCAAATAGGTAAACCAAACAGTGAACCTTATCCACATGCCGGGTACGTCCTTGCGGCGGCTACCAAAGACTGTGAGGATTACTTGCATAGTGAAGCTCAATAGCATAAGCACTTCAAGGCCCCAAAGATCCCATAGGTCTTGCAGTTGCCCTGGAACTAAAGATATGTTCATGTTTCCTTGCTCAGTTCTAGCAAATGGTCAAATGCTGCAAGAAAAAAGTAGGTAAGTCCCTAGAGTCAGCAATTTTGTGAAGATTGATGTATGAAAAAATTTTCCCAGATGAAAAGAAGTACACAAGAAGGAAAAGAAAAGAGAGAAAGGACTAGGGAGTTGAAATAAACAACCTGATCAACTATCTTCTAGATTGGATTGATTGGGATGAAATGAATTCAAGTAGAGCACATTGCATCATTGCTTTTAGGGAGCATGAATTTTAATTAGAATTCATAGTAATTGAGGATTAACTATTCACACATCATTTCCAGCCTCCTAATATCTATATGTAGAGAGATGTGAGAAGAGTGGTAGACTATAAACAGGAGGCAAACATTGATCCTCTGCTAATTTGTCAGAAAGCAACCTTTTCTTAAACAGGAAGGTAACACCCATGATATAGGTTATTCTTTGATGATCCTTAACTTATCATGTTACTGTTAATTCATGTGTAGCAATCTAGGATGCTTGCCTTAACAATAGGCTAACACCACTGCTTATTACTTAAACAGGCTTTAGGAGCTTTACTCGCACATGCTTTAAATCTGTCTTACTCCTCATTTCACATGAATTCTGAGCACCTATTCATTTATTTTATTCACCTTTTGGGATGAATGGTTTGATTGATCAAGGCACATTGCCTAGAAACCAATCCTTTCCGCATTGGGTTGGCTGTTACATTCAACACAAGGTATTCTTATAGTAGAGATGTACGATGAGAATACTTTTTGTGTACGTATGTGTATAACTAAATAATAGCAAAATAGCCAACAGTGACAATTAAAGGAACAAAAGCATAAAGGAAATAACAGATTGCAGCGTGCACAAGGCATGCTTGTACTTGAATATTGCTATAAAATAATTCCAATGTAACAGTCTCAAACAGAATCCAGTAGAACATCACATGATCTAAGGAGGAACACAGAAAAAGATAACTAGTTTTCCATTTGAGTATCACAAATCTATGATAACACCTTCCTTTTGAAGGTTTGGGGAGCAGAAGGATCCCCAAGGTACAATATATATACCATAGAATGCTGTAATTGAATGAAATTTTCATTGAATAATAATAGATTTCGGGAACAAATGAATTGACAGTTCATTAATTATATGGAAGAGAAAAAAGAAAACAAAAATCAATTTCTTTTTCCTGTGAACAATATTGGTTTTGAAGCTGTGCATACTACTAACAAATATTATTGCCACCTTTCTCATCTCTACAAATTGCATCCTCTGAGCTTCTTGTAACTTCAGATTGTACATTTCCTACACCCATACCGCACATATCACCACCACTGGTGTTGTTCCTATTATTGCATTTCCATGCATCCCTCCGGAACCAAGGTCGATGTATTTTCGAATTGTTCCACTTCTGCTGTCTAAAGTACCTCCTTCCCAGGTCATCGTCCTTCAATCGCTTAGTTATGTTTCGATTCTCCTCATCTGTATGATTCATGTCATCAGAGTTAGTGCCAGTTGTGCTGCGAACAGTATCGTCTGCGCAACTGTTAACTAGGCCACTACCATCTGACTGTTTGATTTCAGAAGGCTGGTCAATTGCCATAGCGCTGGAAGTATTGGAAGGTAAACAGTCTCTTTGATCCCGTGGATATGGTGGTAATGGAGGAAATGGGTTGAAAGGCATTCCAGGTGCAGTGACCCAACTACCTGAGATCTCAGCATGAGGTGTTCCGAACTGCTTGACAACAGAGCAAGGGATTCCATACGAGACAGGCAAGCGAGAGTTAAATTTCTCCTTTGGCTGACCAAAAACCAAGTCAGGGGCACTTCCAGAATGGACTCCATTTCGCGGAGCAAGATCACCAGCACCTACGGGACAAGAAAATCCTGGTGGAACATCCTCATGAATGTTCTGGCTTCCATCAGTAGAACCAATAACTGCTGCATCGGAATAAGAATTTGTCTCTGCTGGTTGATCCCACCGGCTTTTGCGCTTTCGTTTTTTTGTCCCTTTGACATCAACCCCATCTAGAGAGGGCGCGGAGGATCCCTCAGGTGCACCAGCATCAGCTGAAGTTTCCACGGATGTTGACATCGGAACACAATCCACTGCTTCTGTAGGTCTAGAGTCCTGTTCATGCCTATGATTGTGTGATGATGAAAATCTGTTACTGTTGTAACTTCTATGAGATTCCATTCTATTATCATCCCTGTCCATATATCCATGTTTTCTGGATGCCCTAGGAATCCATCTGTCTCGGAAGCTTCGAGCAATTTGATGTACCTAAATTACATACGAAACAATTAAAACATACAAAGATTCAAATCCTTACACCAAAAACAGATACTCAGAAAAAAGTATTTAACATCATATATTTTGACAAGAAGCATATACGTGTAACCCAACCAAGTTAATATCAATATATAATGGGACATGAAATGGTTAGCATAAGACATACCTGTTTGTCATCATGCTCTGTCAGAGACAGCATTGATTCCCTAAAGCTGAAAAAAAAAAAAAACACTTATTAACCAAAAGAATAGATGAATTTCGTACAAGTTACATACATGAGAAATTGAGAATAGAGCAATTTGCAAGGTGTAGTGATTACAAATTTCTTTTTGCGTAATATATATATATATAAACAATTTGAATATTCACAGTAATGAAATATTCAAATCCACACTCAAGATTTGATTAAAAAAAACGACAGTAGTAGGAATTATAACCAAAGGGACCAATACTCATTATTAGTAGTATAGATATTCAACATTTCACACACACACACACACACACACATAATGGTGTAGCATATTTCATGGTTCTATAACACCAGAATAACATCTTTTTAAGCTTGTGTTAACCATAAGAACCAAAACAAGAGGCAACTACTAGAAATTTTCTAACAACTATTCCAGTGGAGAAAAAAATTGAAATTTACCCACCTCTCCATTCCATGACATGGGGGACCACCATTGATATGTTCAAATGTCAGTATCTTGCCCACAGCCAGATACTCTAGCACCTGCAAAATGAAGTTGACCAAGTATGTACATACATTCTCTTAGCACTAACTTCATATATAGAAATGATAGAACAGAGAAAGGAGGACAGGAAATAAAAGCTTAGGATCACAACCATCAATTTAATGAGAAGTATAGGTTCATATTCATGCACCTAATCAACAGTTACAAGATTGAACCTCATAGGGCCAATATCTAAAGGGAAGAAAGTGCATTAATATTGTGTAGATGTCAACATATGGCCATAGGGGAAATACATAGCGCAGCTTTTGGTAACAGAACAAACAGGTCATACTAATTAGCTGTTTATGTTTTTTGCAATGAACAGAAATAGCGTGTCATGAGAATTATTGTTACCAAATGCTCATCAAAGCGTCCTCATTTTACTCTCATTGTGAAGGCACACATCCTTTCAATGTAACAATACATACTTTAATTAAGGTCTAAGAAATTAACAGGTAAGTAACACTGCTTTCAGCATCTTTTCCCCATTTAAAAGATCAACGAGAAACAAAAATATCTTCCAATGTGGACCACAGAACTTATTGAACCCAAAAAAAAAAATTATTATTATTATGCAACTATACATAAGGATAGAAGACAAGCAGATAAAGGAAATATGCAAAACAGTCTCCACAGTTTCAGTTTATAGCAGACATGTTATTGGTTCAACAGTAAGAAATAATGCATTGAAATATGCATAAACTCTTCTAGAAAGACACAGATAAAAATAATTAAAATATGAAAGATTTCCCATCTAATCACCTTAAGCAGCTTTCGTAATATTGGAATTTTTTTGAAATCCCGCCTGTACTGCTTCATGATTTTATGTAACATCTGTAAACCTGAAAGATCAGAAGCCAGGGTTACTTTTAGACTCAGCAAATATTGATAATTTTCAAATTCCACAAACAAAGGAAGTGGTCAAATGCATTACATAGAAAGCTAGTAAACATTACCATTTTTGTTAATTATATCATTTAGCACTGCTCTAGATTTCGTTTTTAGAAGGGCATCAAGGATCATCGAGAGATCTCGATTGCTGCAATCAAAATAAAAAACTCCATTAGAAATAATTTACATATCCATTAAATTACATATCCATAAAGCCTGAATAATCTAGTACAAGTGCACAACATGCGCTTAATAAAGAAAAGCAAACTAATGAAAAAGGCAAACAAGAAGGACCTTTGAATAGCTTCACCGCTGCTCCTATCACCTGATGCCACAGTGAGAAGCAAGAGTTTCAAGTAACCTTTGGTGGCATCCTGTCACAAGAAAGGAATGGCAAATGGTGAAAACTATAAACCCATAAAACTACCAAGGTTACACACACAGCAATACATTTATTATAAAGGCATATATGAAAAATAAAAGACAGTGGATTATATTAACTATTTCACATAATTGATTATAATTTATAACATCAAAAGGTGGCCTCTCTTGGTTTGTTAGATAACCATAACTATCTGATAAAACGCACAAAAAACACAACAATTTAAATATATGTTAGCTGGCTTCAATAAAATAAAGTACTTACTTTTCTTTTGCTTATTCCTCCATCTCCATCGAGTAATTCCGTAAGCTTCTCCTGGACTGAAGGAAACGAAAAACTTATGTACATTATTACAAGTTTTAAATATATTGGAATAAATTTGTTTATTGTAACGTTGGAAGCATTATAAGTTCAATAGGAAATAAGGAACTAGACAAATCATTTATCATTCTTTCAAAATATATTTACTGTGTGTACGTATATAAATAATTAAATATATGGAGTTGAGTGTAAAGTGTAAATTTACTTGCACTGACTCATACAAATAATCAAATCTCCCACATTAGTTATTTAATTATTTCAAGTGCATGAAATAAATTTGTAGCCAAATTAAATGAGGATGACCAACCTGCTTCAAATCTTGCATTAGAAGAACCTTCAACAACTTTTTTCAGTTTCCCAGATGACAACTGCAATCGGTTCACTGTTGTCTCAATTTTGAGGCCGTTTGGAGGATTAGCACAAACTTTTCCCCTTTTAACAGAACTAACCAGTTTAGGAGCCTTGACTATTTCAGGCTTAAATTCCTTATTACTGATGGTAGCATTCAATAAGACTTTTCTGACAGGTGCAAGGGAAGAAAGTTTCTCATCTTTCTGAATGGAGGTAGTTTTGTCCGTAAGATCGATTGCATGCCCTTGTTGCATAGCAGGCATGGTTTTACTTTCTCTATTCTCCACTAGTTGAGAAATTTCTTCAACGCGAACAGAAGATGGTACCTTGGCCTTTGAATTTTCTTCAATGGAGCTGTGCAACAAATCAACAGCAGAGGAAGGGTTCATAGAACTCTCCTTCTCTGGAGTATTATCTGTGTCTATCGCAATAGTAAACTTGCGTGAAAGCAACCCATTTTCAATTACACCATCATCATTAAGCATAACAGGTTCTGGAAATTCTTCATCAGAATCACCTTGAACTATCAAATCGGAATTTAACGGATCACCACCACCTATATAACCTCGACAATTAATTGAGCCACAATAGCATTTTTTGGCAGCAGCACCGAAAACCCTTACATAGTTGTAATCAAATGTCACTTCTTCATCCTGTGGAAGGTTGTTGAAATGAAAGAAAGTTCAGGTAGGAAGGTTATTGATACTCAATCCAGAGAAGTGATGTTGTCACTCCCAAATTTGATATTGGCACTCCCTTTTATGTGATTTCCCATATTACCCTACTTCCTTATTTCATTTTTCGTGGTGATAAGAGACACTTTTCATTGAGGGTAATTTGGGAAAATATATATAACAGAGGAGTGGCATTATCAATTTGGGAGTGACAATATTCACTCCCCTCAATGCATAGCAATAATGTTTCATACTTCAAGCTTTTAAAGCAACAAAATAGGACCTTCAATTCCTCCATATTAACATTTTTTTTATATAAAAGAATAATTTCATTAAGATGAGTAGATGGATACAATAAGATTAGGGATAAGAGTTCCCCTATGTAAAAGCAAAGCCAAAAAAGGAAAAAATCATCTATAAGGCCAACAATGCCTGAGTGGGAAAATCACCAAACGGATCATGAGTTTTACACCAAATAGATGCTAGGCATTTAATCCTATCCCATATTTTGCTCCAACCAAACGGTGGCATTCACCCCAACCATTAGTCCTCCACAATATAAACCTTCAACACCATTTCTCCCAACCCACAGAGGAAGAACAAAAATAAAATCACTTCACTACTAATTCCTTCAAATTAAAGACATAAATACGAAGACTCCATGTAATCTATTTCATAAACTTAAATGTAAACTAATTTAGCATTGGCAAGAATTTTACATAGAGCAGAAAAATTATCAATCTAAGCTGAAAAATCCTTGTTTTCACTCTCTTAAAAGTCAGTGTTCTTTATTACCCCTCCCTCCCAAAAAAAAAAAAGAGACCCAAAAACGAGGTGGGAGCTAGCTGGGCACTAATGGGTACAGCCATACAGGTACATAACACAAAATTGCAGGACCAAGTAAAATAAACAAAGGAATATCAACATATAAAAGGAATAAGTAAAGGTTGCAACCACACCTGCTTAATATCCCTCAATGCGAACAGTCCAATACATATTTCCCCATTCACCATCCACTGTTCAGAAAAAGGATCACACATGGTCAGTCAACAAATGTGAAACAACAACATAATTACAGATTTCATGCTCTACACACTAATATACAAAAAATGGCATTTCCGGCTACTATATTGAAATCTATACATCAACATTCAATCTTAAAAGATAAGTGCACTAATTGACATACATCTATATACTCATATGCATGCAAAAAGCATATTTCCAGCAAATATATACGCTAACATATATAAATTAGCAAGTAAAAAACACCAAAAAAGAAGCTGCTCAAATACGCAGCAATATTTAAAATAAAATAAAAAAAAAAGCAACAACAACAAAGCATGTATATTCACCTTTTCTGTTCGACAATTAGGATCACAACTATGATTAATGAAACGGCCCAAGTTTCCTTTTGCACTTGCATCTATCACCTAACAAAATAAGCACGAGTGATTAACAAAGTAGAACAACTACTATCATAAGAACTACAATAGAATAGTAATAAGCATAAATAGGTGTGATTCATACCTCACTTCCATTCAAGGTCATAAAATAGAAATGTCTATGACCCTTCAAAGCATACTCTCTTTGCCGTGCCTCATAAGCATGAGTATCAAGCACCTGTATGGACCATAAATTAGATATCACGTATATAGAGGTCAACTATGTGCACAACTTGTGCAACACCAATGCATAAAGAATTACACAGTACACACTACACAATGCATCAATGCCACGAAAGATAAAACACAATTCAATGAATATGGAGTCCAATCTTCTCAAAATAATCCCTTGTCTTTAAAAAGCATGTCAATTGCTAGACATCAGCTATCCTTTAGTCATTGGTTACAAGTGTATCACATCAGGTTCAACACTCTAACTGGATCAAACGGACACCCTATCAACCTTCATTATTACTATATGTCAAAGCTCAATATAAAGAAACAAAGACTGCAGTGCTCACGATTCAAGCCTCAAATTCTCACACCTGAAACGGCATAAATCAATAGATTAATTTTTGGCTACCCCTCAACTATGGGCTCACCATTTTCCCATGGTTCTATGCCATTCAAAGAGATGATACAATTCTAGAATATAGGTCCAACTCTCACTTATTGTTGACGAAGTAAACATTATGTCACGATATTTTTGCAGCTGCAAAAGGAAAAATAGGAAAAAGAGGATCCACAAAGGACTTGATTGCTCCTATGACTTTGTTTAGGCTAATGTGGCCCTAAAACTTCAGTAAAGTATGCAACCAAACCACAAATGTGATCACAAAATTCAAAGATTCGGCCCTAAATATCACTATTCCATATATCACAATAAATATAGCTATGAAAATCATACAAAGGAAGAAAAGTATTGTAAAAGTTACCTCCCCAACATATTCAATGAGAAACTGGCCTTGGGCTATATTCTCAAGTGCCTTCAGTCCATAACCTTTTTTCCCACATTTAAACCACTTCAAGCTGGCATACTTGCGTTTTTGGAACTGAAATTGAACATTTGGACTACAGTCATGCCCCATAACAAAACCGGCCTACTAAAATATTTGTATATGGAAAATCAATAGTTTTCAAACCTGCTGGTTGGAACAATAATCCCCACATGGGCAGGTTCCTTGAACGCATTCAATGTTTAGCATCCGGTTTAGGCATTCATCCCCACAGCCTAACTTGCCTACTTGAGGTTGTTTGCAATGGCAGACCATTATCTGAAATAATTTCATAAGTATATTAAATAACATGACAAAAATGGTGTGCAAATTTCAAAATATGATTGATATCTGATTGCTGCAATCATATGACTAAAATGAACTTTAAACAAAATGTAAAGATGAGAAAATATCAAAGTGAAGGTGGCAATATCAAAGTGAAGGTGGCAAATTAATGGACTTTAGAGTAAATAATACTACATGGATAAGAAACAAAACTGTTCAGTTGAGGAAAGTATTTTTTAAAAAGGATTTAATATGAATGCACTGAATTACACCGTTATCAAATTGTAAACTACCACATCAGTCACTACAGTTAATTTTTTCAACCCACTTCACTTGAATGATCATAGAAATGGATGGATTTAATTGGGTGACAATATAAACAAATTTACAACATCAGTGCATCAAAATTAAGAACTCTAGAATCCATTCCATCCTTGACCAATTTACCAAGTATCTGACCTGTCCCTTTTTTCTTTTTCTTTTTTTTTTTTTCCATTAAGCAACCTATGCATTTAAAATTTATATCTAAAACTTATTTTCTCTCATTAAATGTTTATTGATCTCCAAAATTTACTCAGTTTCTATATTAAATTCCCAAGAACCACAGACAAGAACTATAATATCATTGTAAAAATAACTACTATCAAAAGAATAGAGAAACTATCAGTAGAGCAAATCTTTCCAAACTATAAATATGTTTGATACAAAAATCTCAGTAGAAAAGCACAAGCTTTACTTGAACAATATAAGAATTATGATTCAAAATTCCAAATAAATACACCAAACAATATCATACTGTACCGCCATAACGATTTGGTTTCTTTCCTTCTCCCAAAGCCATCAAGTTAGTCAAAAAGAACTACTCTAATAAAGACACAGTAATGAATCCTAAGTTATAGAGTCCAATCAACAGTCACCAAAGATACCGAACAAAGCATTTATTAACGGTCAGCCCATAACATTAATGAAAAAGGATGAAGACAAATAAAGCAATCAATATATATTATGGAAAGAGACAAAAGAAAGAACAGCTTCTGTGTGTGTGCACGTGCGTGTGTAGCGGTAACAAATTACAACTCTATGATAGATCCATTTTTAACCGTTAATAACAGCTAGTATTACAATTATGTTTACAAGTGTTTCCGTGAAAAATACGTAATAGTTCTTGTCTCTTCCAGCTGAAACATTTTCCCCCTTTATGTATGTGGCGTGGAACTGAAGAGTATTTCATTGAATATGATTGGGTAAAATACTCAAGGAGCAAGCTCCCAGACACAGAAGACAGAAAAGAGAGACACAGAAAATGATAAGGATTGCAAGGAGAATACACAGAAAACAAAGTACTCTGCCTGTCCCAATGGCATCAGCCATCCCCACTCCTCGTAGATTGTTCAATAACAACCCCATGACCCAATTTACAATTCATAATCTCGTTTCCATGCATGATCTCAACTCCCCCATCCACAATCTCCTCATTACAGCTGTCCTTTTTGTTTAGATCCGTCAATTACTCCTCTATCCAAATTCCCAATACCATCTCTGTCCCTAAACCCTTTCTCCTTTTGCTTGTAGAAAATTATTGGAGGCCCACTAATAACCTATACAAGTAACTACGCCTATACTTCTAAAACTTATTTCGAAATTGGCCATTAGAATGAATAGGTAAATATTTAGTATCCAATGGATATCATGAACTAATTAAACCCAATGGATATGATTGTATATTGTTTGTTCATTAACCATCTATGAACTAAAATTTGATCAAAGCCATTAAATTTTGTCATAGTAAGTGGAGAGACTTAGAATCTTGGATATGGATGGAATAGAACAACTAATGGATATCTTCTTCAGACTATTTCTGATAGATCACTTTGCCTCCCCTTAATAGAACTAAAATTTGATCAAAGCCATTAAATTTTGGCATAGTAAGTGGAGAGACTTAGAATCTTGGATATGGATGGAATAGAACAACTAATGGATATCTTCTTCGGACTATTTCTGATAGATCACTTTGCCTCCCCTTAATAGGACTAACTGGATAAATCTGGATAGAGATGGATCACTTGGACAATGGATTACTGGACCTCTTTCCCACACCTATATAAAAGTTCACGTTGATACACCAATTCAAATAGAATGCCATGATCCTGATCCACATTGTTTATGGGTAAAAATAATTAATTAAAGGAAAAGATAGAAGACAGGAGGTAAAGGAAATCTCGTGTGAATAAAAAATATTGCACCAAGTCATATATTAAAAAAATCAGCTCATCATAGCACTCAGTCGGTCTCCAAGTCAGAAGAAATAATAATAATAATAATAATAATAATAATAATAATAATAATAATAATAATAATAATAAAAACATGTATGTGAAATAAAAAATCTAGAACAATTTAGGACCTCATCAATAGTTTGTGTTTTACGGCTACGATGTAGAAACTCATTGGAAAGGACTTGGGTGAAAGTCGACTCCTGGGAAACTGCAATGCACAAATCAAAGTACACGTCAAATAGCAAGTAAGATCAAATGGCATTCCAAACACACTAGTTTCAAACAGATTTATTTTGAAAAGGGAAAAAAGATCTAGAAGATATTACACACCCAATGGCTGTTGGAATTCCAATTCCTTATAATTTCTGGAGTCTTCGTAAGCATCTTCTTCATCCGATAAT
Source organism: Arachis hypogaea (assembly GCF_003086295.3). Taxonomy (NCBI): domain Eukaryota; kingdom Viridiplantae; phylum Streptophyta; class Magnoliopsida; order Fabales; family Fabaceae; genus Arachis; species Arachis hypogaea. Next base: position 9,998,545 of record NC_092043.1, read on the forward strand.
CCCAATTCTGCATTAATCTCTGCATTTGACTTTTCCTGAGGGATAGCACAATCAGCAAAGTCTTTATCCTTGCTATCCTTGCATGTCCTTGAAAATAAATCACAAATGACAAGAGTCAGGTTATTGAAAAGCTTATCCTTATGTGTGCTTCCCATGTAAAGACCGTGCAAAGGGTTGAAATAATGAAAAACAAATATAACTAAAAATAGAATAAAATGAAATATTGCACTGAAAACTCAGATAATAAACATATATCCACCTTCTAGTCAATCAATGATATGAATGAAAAGTGGTATACCAGGTGCAGTTTGTCTCATCAATCAGGTCAGCAAGCACAGCTGGAATGCGCCGCCACTTGTGACAATCATCACAACGCACCCATGCATTATGTGGTGATTTATGCTGCTCTCCCGAATCAATGGTGGGCAATATGTTCAAATTAGATACATTAACTGATACTCTGTTTTCATCAGCATTAAATCTTTGATCAGCATCCAATTTGCCATTTCCAACTGTGCTGGTTGCTGGGACATCCATCAAAAACATAAAATCTTTTTATGTTTCAATTCCTCAAAGCATAACACCAATAAATAAGATCAAAGAAATGATACTAGTTATGTATGATTTAAATAATCACGAAAGACACAAGGTCTATCAAAACTAGAATCCAAACTCCAGAATGATACTCTTACATATAAAAGATACCTGTATGTATGTGATCCTCCACTTCTGCCATAACTTTATGCGGGCCACCTTTTCCCTTGACTTCGCTTTTACTATTTGGCCTTCTCTGTTTCTCCTTGTGTCTACAAGTGATCTTTTTCTTTGTTGAGTCAGAAGCTTTAGACTTGGCCTTGCTAAATTTAACACTCATAAGGCTTTTAGGTAGTTTACGCCCCAAATATCTTACACAAGGCGGCAAATTCTCAGAACCCTGGGGTTCTGATGGCCTGTGGTTAACAGATGGCTTGCACCCTTGGACCTTCAAAGCTTCAGCAGAGTCTCCAAGTTCACTCTCACCAGAAAGGGGTAATGGTTCTGTCGGAAATTCTTCACTACTGATAGATTTGCTTGAAGCATTTATCTCAGTGGAAGCAGGCAATTCTAAAAAGCTAACTGTATTACTAGAATTCTTCTTACATCTGTGATTCTTTGATTGTTTTGCTTTATTACTTCTATGTCGCCCATGTGATCCAACTTCAGTAATACAATCACTTGAAGAAATATGTTTGTCTTTTTTCTTCCCCTTCTTGCTAATAGTAATATGCAAATTAGAATTGAAATCCAAAGGAGGACCTAAAAGAGCATGATGCATATCTTCTTGATGTCTTTCTCCAACTTGAACTTCTGGAACTGAATTGATGACTTCTGAATCAGGTGAAGTTCCAGGATCCATATTAATGATTGGTTCAATCAATGGTTCTACCACCTTTTCTAGAGGATTTGTAAGAAACTTTGCCTCTACATCCCCATTTGACTTCTCAATTTTTGCAGTACTTTCTAAGTGGTTTGTTGCAATTTGCGCATTTAGTACAAGATCATCCTTCTTGAGGTTGCTTTTGAAGGTTTCTAAATTGCCCAAGGACACCGGTCCCAAAGATTTGTCTTCCGCATTGCTTCCAACTTTCTGAGAACCTGAACCAGTCCCCATGTCAGAAGCAGGATTAAAGGCATTGCCAATTTCTGGAATCAAAATATTTGAACTACTTAGATCAATTTCTTTCCCGAACTTGATCTTTAGACGGACCCGAGTTGTTGGAACTGAACATTTCTGCCCTGCATTTGAAGAACTAGAACTTGCACTGTTCTTAAATGCTTTTCCTGTTTGACGCTTGCTTCTAGACTTCCCCAATTCTTGGCACATGGCTTTACTAATCCCAAGCTCATTATCTTGCTCAAAATATTGTTCAATGCTCCCAAGCAATCCCCAGATAGAAGATCGTGCCGGCTTGGAGAAAGAACTTCTTTTCTTTCTAGCAACCTCTAAGTTTATCTTCATATCTCCTCCTGGATGTGTCAAATCAGCTTTGTTGCATTTTCTTGAGGCTTTTTTTGTTTGTGTCTTACGACCAATTTTATTTCTTCTACTATTCCTTTGAGACGGCAATAGGATGCTTTGAGCAAAAAAATCAGCTTCCACAGTATCTTTTCCATCATTATCTGTCTGTCCAACAGTGTCCCTAGCACTACTGTTATTGACAGAAACAACACCACCCTTAGGAAGCAGATCATGTGCGACCTTCAAAGAGGTATCGGTGACTAAAACAATGGAGGGCTGATCTGAATCAGCATATAAAGGTTTCCTAGGAGCATAGTTGGTAGTTTCTTCTGAGTGAGAGTCCTTCAATTTACACAACTTCTCATCTATTTGCAAGATATCATTCTTCATTACATTACCCTGGACCAACGCTGAAGTCTCCGGAGGGGAATCAACTACAGGTGAACTCTCCAAGGTCCTATGACAGCCTGGTGAGGACAATACTTGGACATGTGAATCAACAATGTTTTCCGTATCTACAAAAGCTTTAATCTTTTCATCAATACTACTATTCCAATCATCACCATATTTAACATCACATAGCTGACCACGTCTGCTATCTTCCTCTGTACATACAGTTGTTGGAACTTCCAAAGCCTGCATCTGCAAAGGAGATGCCTGCCTGCAAGCATCGGATTCCATCCCATCAAAAGCATCACATTTTTCCACACCCATTGACAATGGATCTGCATTTCTCACAATGTCCCCCTGCTCATTTTTGTGGTCACAACCAACTAGCAAGTCAGTCGTGGGTTCTGATTCCAAGGACATTTCAGAATGTCTGAAATCATGCACACAATCCAAAGCATCCACAAGTACACTGGAGTCATCATTTTTGCCTCCCATGACAGCTGAATCATCATTCACTGAGGGGAATACATTGAGCTTCTCATCCTTCTGCACAACGTGTTGAACACAATGCTCCTGCAACCCAGTCACAGTTATGGACTCCGATGGAATGTCTGTGTCGCCTTCATCTTGAAAATTTCCTTCCGAACACAGCCCCCTAGTTTTTAGACCTGAACCCTCGTTGTTCCCACAACATATCCTTGAATGATTCTGACAATCATGCTCAGAGGTGTTCTCCAATTGCAACATATCAGCATTTCCACATTCATTTGGCAAGACATCTCCACACTTGTCCGGAACATCACTGCCGCTTGTAGAACACTCAGGGCCCTCCTGGGGTAAATCCACACTACCCTTCGCCCTGTGAAGCTCAACATCCGTAACAACAGCACCGCCGCTTGTAGAACCCTCAGGGCCCTCCTGGGGTAAATCCACACTTCCATCCTTCGCCCTGTGAAGCTCAACATCTGCAACAACAGCACCGCCGCTTGCAGAACCCTCCTGGGGTAAATCCACACTGCCATCCTTCAAGCTGCTAAGCTCATCAGAGTACAACACACTACAAGCTCCTTCTGAACACAACTGTTTCTGCAAATGATCCGAATGCACGGGAATCTCCGAGCACAAATGCTGCTCAATAACAGACCCACCTGATATTCCATCATCAACCATAGCTGAATCCCCACAAGAACCCATCTCAATTAACATCCAACCATTCAAAAATTCATCCACAAGTACACTATTACCACCAAGTCCTCGCTGAGTTCCAAAATCTCTGATTTAACAAGAAACCAAGTACCCCAATAAAGACAAAGAAACCAACGATAAGGACATGAACAGGAATAAAAAAACAAAGCACAATGCATATGACAAAATAGCAACACAAATCTCAAGCACGGTATTCACACAACACAAACTTCAATTGGAGCAAATTGAACAACATTACCAGCACGTGAAAAGCATAGCTCAGAAAGAAAACCCTAGAAAGCAGCATTCTCCTGCGGCACCTCTACACGGAAAGAGAGAGGCAACAAAAAATAAAACAAAAAGGAATCCCCCCACACAAAAAAAAACCCTACTTTCAGAATTCCGCAAAATAATGCATACGGGAAAACACGGGTCCCCAGACACAAATACATTAAGAAAAATACCGAATATTTAAATCCAAAAAAAAAAGAAAATAACAAAACCAATTTAAAAAAATAAAATAAACTTGGAGAGCAAGTAGAGAAGCGATACCTGCTGTGGATGTGTGAGATTGAGGATAAGGAGGTTAGGTTTTTTCAACAATGGTAGTTTTTGTTTTTTTTCACCGGCAAAAAAAAAAGGAAAAAAAAACTCTTCTTTTTGTATCTGAGTCGAGGAGAGAGAAAGCTGGGTCTGCGTCGCGCGCAGAAGAGAGAGAAGAGAGAGATGGTTGGTGAAGTTGTCAACAAAAAATAAATAAAAATAAAATAGAGGAGAAAAAAAAAAGAAAATAAAAATTGACACGCGATGAGGGAAAAAGGAGAGAGAGACTGAGAGAGAGAGGGTTCCGACCGGAGGAGGCTTTTATCGTTTCACCAAATTCCGAGATGATTTGACGGTTCTACCCTGATGGCCACGCGGCTTCATCCGTTCGTTTTTCCACTTTTCACTTGTTCTTTTGTTCATCCTAGGACACGTGTCCTTACTGCACCGCTAATCGTATTTTTTATTTTTTATTGTATTGCATAAAATAATAATAATAATAATAATAATAATAATAATATAATATAAATTTATTGTTATTTCATATTAAAAAATTTATATGTGAGATAGAATATGTGGAAGTTTTTATTATTGTCAATAATTTACAAAATTATTTTAGTTTTATTGATTCTTTGATGTTAAAAATTTGAGATATCATATCTTGGAAATGATATGTTGATGTTAGATTGATTTTGAAAGATACAAATATATGGGTTTGTTTATGTGAGTTTTTAAGAAAATATTTTGTTGAGTTATCTTTTTTTAAAAAATCTTACGGAAAAGTAAAAGTAATTTTATGTTTGAATATCTCATATAAAAAGATCTTTTATCTATTAATTATGTTTGTATATAACGATATAAAAGTACTTTTTTATTTATTTATTACATGATCTTTTTTTAAGAAAAAAAATCTTTTAAAAAAAGATGTAAATTACAACTTCTCAAAAAAGATATTTTTTATTTTTCTAATGTTTTTACTTTTACTACTAGAAATTTGTTAAACATGCTAAAAAATAAAAGAGATATTTTTTATTGAAAAAACATGTTTTTTTTTATCAAAATAATGGCACCCAAACAAGCATATAGTAGCAGACATCATAGTAAAGATGGTAACGAATATTTTTTCTCCACAAGTGAAGCTTTTATTGTCTTGGAAGGAATTTAAGAATAGTATTCAATGAGAAGGTTTTTCTTAAATAATTTTTTGTTTGTTTTTTTTTTCTTGATTTGTTGTTTGTTTGTTTTTTTTAATTACCAAAAAAATATTAAAAATTGAAAATTAATTTTTAGTTAATTAACATTATTTAATTTGTTTAATTCTAAAAAATTTTAGTTTTTTAAATATTTATAATTTAGATTTTATAATTTAGAGTTTGTAATAATTTATAATTTATAATTTATAATTTAAAAATTTAAAATAAATAAAATAATTTTAAACAAATTAGCTAATATTTTTTGAAACAAATTACTCTCTGATATACTCTCTCTCTCTCTCACACACACACACACACACACATATATATATATATATATATATATATATATATATATATATATATATATATATATATATATAAGTCTACTTATATATGGTCAATTTCAATTTAGAGAAATAAGTCGGTCTTATATATTTACTTTTTGTCCAATTTCTGTTCAAAATTAGTAATCTTCAATGTAATTAATTGTTATTTTAAGACCAACAAAAATTAAGAAAGTATCACTTCTTTGAAATCGTTTGTCCCAAACAAAAACTTGCATCAAAGATTGCAGAACCATAATTTTACCCCCGTAGTTGTATATAAAATAAAGTAAAAATTAATAATATGATGAGTTTTCTATTCGATAATAAAATGAGAGGATCTTTTATGATGGGGATTTGAGATATTATATGGAGTTCCAATCCACTAAAGACCAAAGAAATTGTCTCTATTGTCCTTTAGTTTGTACACTTTCGTATTGGTTATGGCTTTGTAGAGTGTAACCAATATAATAAAGGAGTTTATATATTTATATGGGCAATGTTTAATTATCAAGATATTTTTTTGGGAGACTTTATAAGTAATTGGATATTTTGGTTTTTAGATTTTTGATTTGCTTGGTTTTAGTTTTTATCCAACAGTAACTGTTTATAAGATTAGAAGAAATTTATAAATGGTGTACGAACAATATTATATCACCAATAAATATTATTATTTTTTACTAGTATTTATCTAATAATAATTTTTATATATTTATAAAAATTTTATATACAAAAAATATATAATTTGTATTTATATTTATCAAAATTTTGTACATATAAATCAATACAATTTTCATCCAAATTTTTTAAAATTTACATACATAAATTAGAAAATTTCATTTATTAAAGATTATTTAATATTTATACTCGTCAAATAATGACCAAAAATACTAAAAATTACTTGTTCTAAGAGTTTCTCTTTTAAAAAAATATTTAATTATTTTGTTAGTATATATTGTTTTATTAAATTTATAATTAAATTTCTATAATTTTTTTCAACTAGATTTTTAATACTGTTTTTATTTTTATAATTAGGTCTTAATATAAAAAATATTAGAGTTAACTGAATATTTCTCTACAAATTAAAAGTATCTGCAATTAAGAATCCAATTAAATCTTTAACCACATGTTTTTTGAAATATTATTCTATTAACTTTAATATTTTTGCATGAAAATAATCTAATTATAAAATTAAAAGTGATCTGTATCCAAAAAACTAGGAACTGACATTATACATCGAACCTGTTAAATCAAAGTCCGCGTAACTAATCCAAAACGAGATCCGAGATATACCTCCATATTGGTCGCGGGAATCTCGGAAACTCAACTGGTAGACACTGAACACATTCTCAAGATAAATACCAACGCCAGACGACCTATGAGGACACATGAGCAAACACACTACAAAACAAAGTTTTTTGATCTAAAGTTTGATATTTTTTATAATAAACTGACTTGAGCATCGGAGTCCTTTTTGCAGGTGCTCCACACTGTTTGATCGAGAGAGGAACCCGTGGTGCTACGCAAAGGAGGAGGACGTCGTTGGTGCTCTTCCCCTTGTGGACGTCGTTGGTGCTCTTCATCGATCGAGCACCCGCAGACTAACGGGATTGCCGAAGCAGCTAACAAAGTCATTTTGCAAGTCTTAAAGAAGAAGCATATTGCAGCAAAAACCCAGTAGGCCGAGCTAATACCATAAATACTTTGGGATTAGAATACTACACCACAAACTAAAACCAAAGAAACGCCTTTTAGGTTGGTCTTTGGGGCTGATGCCATGATCCCAATAGAGATATCTCAGGGATAAATAAGAATCGACCATTTCGATGATAATGCAAATGACCAAGCAAGGAAAGTCAAGCTAGACACAATAGAGGAGGAACGAGAAGCTGTTAGAATATGGCAGGAAGTAATGCAACTCATGATGCAGCGCAAGTACAACAAGAAGGTCAGACCTCAGCCATTAGAAAAAGGCGACCTCGTGCTCAGACGCCTAGAAGACGTCAGAAAGTCTACAGGACAAGGCAAGCTCGCCGCAAATAGGGAAGGCCCTTTCCGAGGTTTGTAACCACCTTACCCCATAAGGCCTGTGATTCCTCATTCTATACAACATTCGCTGACACCCATAGGTTTAGATATATGAATATATAGCATAGATAACGAATTAGAATTAGAAAATGTAGCGCTAAAACTTTTTCTTTTAGTGCTTCCGAGTGATGAGTTTTGGTAATTAGATAATTACCCCTATAGTTAATTTAGTTCTTTTAAAACTAATTACCTCTTAATAATTGATTAAATGATGAATTAGTAGAGGAATATAGATATGTCATTAGGCTAGTTAGCACATGATCAAACACATTGAATCACTTTTTTACCTTCTTACGGTTCAACCGAACCATACTCCTTTTAACTAAACCAAATAGAAGGCAACCTTGATTAAACACATTTTCTCTTCTTCTCTCTCAACCGAACGACGCTTCAAGGAAAACCATGGTTACCTCTTCAATCATCCAATGCTATGATGTGGTGTTGCAAGAGAAGAAAGTCACAAAGCTTTTTGGCACCAGCTCACTTCTTCCCCACCTCTTATAGGTATATATGGATGAACCAAGCTTCTCAATTTTCTTGGACCCAAAAAAAATGCACGGCAAGAATAGAAGAGAGGGACAAAAATGAAGCTGAGAGAGGAAGAGGGAGCAAGAGTGGCGACCAATCAAAGAGAATAAGGAGGAAACACAAGCAAAATCATCATCATCTTCTTGTATCACCATCAGGGAAGAAGAGAAGGATAGCCATGGAAGTTGCTACCCAAAGTCAGAGGAGGAGCTCTACCCCTTTTCCTTTCTGATTTTTTTAACGTTCTTCTTGCTGGGTAAGAACCATTAGTTTCTATATTCTTCTGTTCTTCCTTAATTCAAAAGTTTCATTCTTATTAAACTTTAAATTCTTTAATTAGTGGCCAAACCAATCAAGCTCAGTCCGTCACAAGAGTAAGAACCCTTCTCTTGCTCCATATGAAGTTCGACCATTTGGTCCTATAAATTAATAAATTTCTTTAATTATGTTTGTTAGGGTTTCTGATTTAAGATAAGTAAAGGACAGCATTTGGGTTGTAAATTCTCAAAGAAAGGTAAATGTTAGGACAATTAGACTATTATTCTTGTGGTTGTGCCTATGATGAGAATAGATAAACTATTATATGCTTGATTGATGATAAATATGGCTCTAGTATATGGTTGAATGATGGTTAGGTTATATGAATTGTTATGTTTGATATAGTGCTGAAAAGTGGAAGTTCGATTATGGTTAAGTAATTGAAATTATAAAAATTTATTGAATTTAGATTCTTGGATTGTGTTGGCTATGAAATCATCTCTGAATAACTAGAGAAATGTTAGAGGGATGGTTTTGGAAGGGTTATAGGTTTAAGCATGGAATATGATATGTAAGATTGTTGAAAATGTCTAGATAGAATTTCTACATAATTGACAGTAGAATAGATCCATTTTTTGGAGAAGACCAAGCTCTATTTTAAATGAAACTATTTTTTTATGAAATTTCAATGTGTTTTGAGTGTCTCATAAAAATTTCAGAATTTATTGATAAGTGGTTTGGAAGAAGTGATTTTTTAAAGATTGATGGTTTCTGTAGAAAATTCTGTTTCTTTACTGCAGAAGCATCAACTTCCAACCTACTTAATTTACAATTCTGATGAGTATTTGGGCTGAAACTAACGATAGTCTCAAGCTTTATGTGCCTAAAATATTCAGTTTAAATTTCATATCAAAACTTTTTTTAACCAATTAGTTATATTGCAAAGAGTGAGGGTAGCTTGTTGAATTTTGAAAACAGAATTCTAAAAGGCAGGGCTGTGTTCCTAAGCTCATAACTTTTTCATGTGACATGTTAATAATCGGAAATTTTGTTTTCTGGAAAGTTGGAAGAGTCTTTTTTAAGGGCATGAATTTTGAAAGGCAACGGGTAAAAATTGGATTTTTAGTGAATTTGACAATTCTACTGCCCCTGCCATTTTTTGCTGCATTTTCTCAAAAACAATAACAACATTTTTTTAAAAGGGATAGTACAAGTTTAAACTATGACCAAATTACCTCAATACCAAGCCTTAGGTTCTAAAGTAGTAGTATTAGGACAACCAAGGAAGGTTTAAGGTTAATGGGTGATGCGGAGATATGTATAATTAGGCAGTGGTACGGAGGTATGTATAGTTAGGCGGTGATGCAGAGGTATGTTTTATAGTGTTGGTGATGTGGAGGTATAATAAAGAAAAAGAAAATGAAAAACCATGTATGAAAGAGATAATTGAAATGAATAATAAATTATGAAAATTGTATGTTGAATGGGCCTTGTGCCAAACTGTTAATGCGAAAGTGCCTGCCTAACGGATAGCCTGAGATTGCTAATGCGGGAATGTTCACCTAACTGATGGCACTATTTCTTACTACGATGCACATTAAAATGTTATTACGATGAGGCCTAACTGACACGGGTAACCGTGATGCCAAGGTGTCTAACTAACACAGTAAAGGAACCATATTTGGGGTTCACTCCGAGTAACGTCAGGTTGCGGGTAGACAACCGACGCATGAGCTCATGGCCTGCACTAGGAATTGGCATGCATCATCTTGTTTGCGCATATGAATTTCTTGTGAATTATTTATTGCCATTTCTTTATTGTTTATTCTATTTACTTGTTGTATCTACTTTGTGCCTTGTGTTTCTATATTTGTTCTTTTTCTGTTTCACAACAACTTAGAGACAAAGACCTTTGGCCCCTTTTTACCTTACTGAGAACTGTAGGTTCTCACCCTTCTTTTTTTTCTTTTTTTCCCTCCCTAGACGGGTCCGACAAAGGAGCTCTTTGAGTTTCATTCTATTCTGAGCTATAAGGATCCGGCGCACGGCGGAGTCTTCATATAGAGCACTCTTTGGACCGCTTTTTTGGACGATGTTCGGAGATCACTCCAAAGTTAGTCGCAGTGGATCTTCCACTCCTTTTTTATGATCTTAGTATTACTTTCCCCTCGCTTTTGTAGTACTTTTAGAGGGATAAGACCTTTTAGTAGTTTGGTTCCGATTTAGGAAACCCGTGTGAGGATTGGGACTTACTTCTTCTTTTGTGTCTGTACATATGTATATAATCTGGTGTAGTACTTGGTCTTTTGGTGGATGGCATGTATTTCCAAGCTTAACTCATGTGTATGTTTGTTTATATGAATATATGTTATTTTCTGTTACCGAGTACTTATCTATCATATGACTTTAAGTTTTAACCTTGCGAGCAACTAACGATTTTTCATGATAAATAAGTTAATTACGCTAAACCGGTAATGGCTTATAATAACTTTTGTTTATGAAATCCGAGTCTAGAGCCATGTAGGTCCTTACGACAAGTAACACCTAAACAATTGACATTAGTCATGACGTGTCGAAAGTTGGGGTGTTACAAGTTTCACATGTACACGGCCGAAGAGCATACTCTCTACAGACTTTAGAAGGAATCGATTTACTAAACACTTGGAATATTTCGTCATCACGCTTGTATCATACTTGGTTACTTGTAACAATTCGAAGTTCGGAAGGTACTCTTTTCTCTACCACTGAGGTTTTTTTCCAAACAGGGTTTTACTCAAGGAGGTTTAACGAGGCCGACCACTTCGAACAATCTACCATTCTGCAACATATTTCATGCATTACTACAAATTTTTCCTACCAATATAAGCTAACATGCAACAAACAATACTATTTTATAAACAAACAAAATAGCAACCAAAAGATATTGTAAAGTCATCTAAAAGTGCCATAGCTTTACATTATCGAAAGCTAAAATCAGTTCAAATAAATACAACCAAAGGTTCTAAAGTCAATTCTATTTATCGACCACATCTGTAGTTTCATCCTGAATCTCTCCTCCAGACTTGTCATCCACCAATTCTCCATCAACTACTATCTTTGTAACATCAAATTGACTAACTTCAAAGTCAAGGAAAAAACAAAAACTTGGCTTACGGCATGATCAAATCCAGTAGCAAACAACTCCAGCCCTTCACCTTCAAGCTCTCGAATCCGAGATGTCATCTTCCCTTTTTCAACATCAGCTCCCTTCAGCTGACTTTGAAGTGTCCGGATTTGATCCTTAAGTTCCCTACTTCCACCTCCATGTCTTTCATTTTTTTAGTCAGATCAATAATTACCCCATCCCTCTCAGCAATTGACCTCTCGAGCTTCAGAACCTTCTCCATCTTATTCTTTTCTTCAACACCCAATAATTTCATACTCCGACCAACATAGAGTAATCTCGTGCCAATAACCTTACACAAGATAGAATAGGTTAACAAAAGCACAGATTAATACAACACATAAAGCAAAAAAAGACCAAACTGACCTACAAATATTTCCCAATCACCTCCTTTTCAGCATCCTTCAATAGCTGCACATCATTTGGGTTTTGAGCAACCCTATCAGCCAAAGCAGCAAAAGGAAATCGAATCACTCCAAGCCAATTTTGCGCTTCCACCAGGCACGAACCCATTGAGACGCATTTGCCTTTTTACCTCATTCCTAACTCTAGAGTCGAAAACCAAATCCACATCAAAAAGAATCTCGAGCGAGCGCTCAGGCTCAGGAGTTTTTCTTTCCTCACCATGAGGATGCGCACTAGATTGTGCGGCATTAGCAGCAACATCATTTTCCACTTTGCTAGCCAATGCTTCCGTACCTTCTTTCTTTTTTTGGTCAAGAAAAGATCTCATCCATGCTGAGGATAAGCTTGGAACTTTCCCTTCTGCATACACAAAGTACAAAATAAAATCACCATATGGAACAACCCCAAACAACAGACAAAATTCAAATCAATCCCTTACCAATATAAATATTCAAACCATCAACATCATTTTCAAACTTCAAAACCTGCACAATAGACAAAAGTTTCCCGGCAGAAAAATATTCAATCAAATATTCTAACAATAAATCTTCTTCCTCAGATCTCCTTACGTCATCCAGAACTTGCATCAGCTCAGGACACCAGTAAAGAGGAAATTTCTCTTCTAAACATTTCCTTGATGTTTTTAAATGACAATTTACACCAAACAAATAGCAAACGGCCGGGATAACTACTTAAATTTATCCAAAGACACTTACGAACTCCTTTTGCCTGGAACAGTGAAAAGAAAATATTTAAAGACAGGGCAGTTTCTAGAAACCCCATCAAGCACTCGAAAGCACGAAGGAAAGCCCAGGAGTTGGATGAAGTTGGGATAGAGTGCAGTTTAACTGTGTCAAAACCATACACTCAAACTTCGAAAAAGGAAACCTCACATTAAGCTTTGTCATTAAACATGTATACACATAGAAATAGGCCCAGTCATCCCTCCTTTCATAAACACTTTCCTCTCTATTACAAGGAAGAAGCTTAACGCCAACAGAGCCACCACGAACCCAACTCGCGTCATTAAGACCAGCTAAAGCTTTAACGTTTTAAAAAAGGGAGGTGCGGCACTAGGGGGTGAACGCGGATCGGACCGGATCGGATATGGTCAAAATTTCTATCTGATCCGCATTAAAATCATTGATCGGATCCAATATCCACAGTTTTTAAGCTTGGATTCAATCTGCACATTTGCAAATTGGATCGGATCGGATATTGGATATATCCACAAAACACAAAAATATTTTTAAAAGCTTATTTTATTAAAAAATATCAATAAAGTTCATTTTTTCTATTCTTTTAAATATGTTTATTCTTAAAATAATATTAAATATACTTTTTTTACATAATAAATTAAAATAATACAATATATATGATAATTATTAGTTGAAATAAAACATAAAAATAATATTTATTTATTTATTTCTTTATTTTTGCGGATACGCGGATATGCGGATACATACACAAATTCCGCAATCCGATCCAATAAGTGTGTGGATCTGATCCGATAGCCTTGCGGATCGGATCCATATCCACAATTTTCGGATTGGATTCGGATAAACACCGCGGATATGCGAATCGGATTCGATCCATGGACACCCCTAACAGCATTTTATGTCTGCATGCACCTATTCATACAGATCTTCATTAATCTCCACTACTTTATTTTTCGATTTTTTCATAGTTAAAACAGAGTAAACAAGAGCCAAAAACGAATGAAAATACTGACCTTTTGTAGCCATCCCTTTTTGACTTGGCATGCCAAAAACCCCTTCCAATACAAAAGCAAACTGAAGAAGTCCCAAGTACAATGCCCACTATCACACGATCCATATTACAAATTAATCCTGCCTGTTAGATAAAAACACTGTTTATTTCCCCAACAACACTTAAACGGCCATGATCTCCTCGAGCCAATACCCCATTAACATTTATTGCCAAGAAAAACAAGCGCACCATTGTGTCTCCCAAAAATTAGTAATAAAGACACATTAAATGAAACTGTTACAAGCTTGATCAACACAGGAGTTAGCACCATGCCAACTTTGAGAGCTCGGGTACAATTAAAAATATAACGTCGAAAATTTAGACAAAAGCTCCACTTGCTACCGACACCAGCAAGTCAAACTTGAGAGCTATGATCTGTATCCAAAAAACTTGGAACCAACGTCATACTTTGTGTTGTTAAGTCAAAGTCTATGTAATTAATCTAAAAACATATCTGAGATATATCTCCGTACTAAGGATAGACACTGAACGCATTCTCAAAATAAATACCTACGCCAAACGACCTATGAGGACACATGAGCAAACACACTATAAAATAAAGTCTTCTGATCTAAAGTTTGATATTTTTTTATAATAAACTGACTTGAGCGCCGAAGTCTTTTTCGTAAGTGTTCTACACTGCTCGGACGAGAGAGGAATCCATGGTGCTACGCAAAGACAGAGAATGTTGTCGGTGCTCTTCCCCTTGTAGACGAATTATACCTCAGATTTTTCAATTTTCGACCACAACAAAAAGTAATGGACTAGGGAATTTAATTATAATTTTAATAAAAAATTATAATTTAATTATAATTTTAATAAAATTATAAGCAACCGTTAATAAAAAAAAAAGTTAGAATTTAGAGAGTAGTTTCCCTTTTTCTTTCTAAAATTAACATGTGTCGGATTAATTTTAAGCATTTATATATGACTAGGGAATAATAACTTCCATAACTTTTAACGAAGAAAATGATATAGTGGACTAAGTTTAATGAAGAAAGAGAATAAATATGAATTCCACTTTAATGAATTGGAAAGAATTTGACTTTGACAGTTTGACCCCACTTTTCGTTTGCAGGGAATTTTGACTTTATTAATTAGAGTATAATTTTGATACTTAACCAGTTTTATATGATTATATTAGATAGATTTATAGCGAAAAAAAATTAAATGTAATTTAAAATGTTAGTTATTTTTATTAATTTGAGAATACATTATCGATCGTTATTTCTGTAAAATATTTTTATAGACAATGCAAAAAATTGAATTCTCTTAATTATATTATTTCATCAATTTAATTTCTTTATATGTCATACGACAAAGCTAAAAATACAATAATTTAAAAGAGTAAATTTTTATAATAATTTTTAAGATTTATAGAATTATTTAATTTAGTCCTTAATTTTTTAATTTTACTATAATAGTCTCTTAAATTAAGATTTAAACACCATAATAATTTTTGGATTCATTTTCAATGATAACTCAATTATTTCTATACTAATGTGACTATTCTTGACCTCATATCTTACACTTCCATCATCCTCCTCTTCTTTTTCTCTCACTTTACTGCACTCGACTTTTCTTCTTGAGGCTTTCTTATCACCGAATTTTCCTCTTCTCTCATCCTCAACTCTCTCTCTATCTCTCTCTTCTTCTCCTTCAACCTACTTTCTTCTACTTTTCTTATACTTTTTTATCCTTTGTCTTTTTCTTTCGCCACCAAATTTGGATTAAACCTAACATCACCACACTCATGCGGAATTTTTAAATCCACTAACTTAAGATCACAACAATTACACTAAATAGGACTCCTATTCATATTTCTAACATCTGAAGATTCAACTGCACTTGAATTTTTTCAGAAGAACAATCATGAAATCAAGAGAATCCTAAGAAATTCTAATTTTTAAATCCACTAATTCTAACACGAGCGCTAACACTAGCCCAACTACAGTAAATATTTCTAGAATAAAATACATCTCTAACACTCCCAAAAAATTCATAAAATTTATCATAAAAAGAACATTCATCACAGATCTCTCTGCAAAAAATAAAGACAATTGCCTAAAGAATTTATACAAGAGAGAGAACAAAAGTACTAAATTAAAAAGATGGAGAATTTAAACTAGAATCGGGATCCCAAACATAGTCGTGGATGAACTGGCGCAAAATGAAGGCTATGTATGAGGCTTTTGAGATGAAGTGTAGTGGCAACAGAGGAAAGAGGGGAGGGGTGAAAGAGTGTAAGAGGGGTGACAAAGGGTGGAGGAAGATAGGTCAAACGAGAGGGGAAAAGGGATGGAGAGAGTTAAAGATGAGAAGTAGGGATGGCAACGGGTCCCTATGGGACAAAAACATACCCCCACTCCTATCCCATCTCCGTGACGGATAACAGGGACCTGTATTTGCCGGATATCGACAGATACCTGCAGATTTTCAAAAAAATAAAGAAAAAATTGAAAAAAAAGAGGCACAAAATTAGTTATTTACACAGCAGCTCACTAATTTGTAATTCAAATTCAACAACAGCACAAGAAGCACACACATTGGGCCATTTTGTTTAATCATCTTTAATTCTGTTTGAAAATATCAACAAAAGTAATAATGGTTCAAAAAAAAAAACAACACACACAATCATCATCATTAATCACTAAAATTAATCAACACTCTCAACAACATTTTTGCTATAATAATGGTTCTAATTGTCTTATCGGAAGAAAGAGCGGAACAAAGAAAGGCAAATGGCAAAAAGACTGACGAATGAACTACGATGTAGATCGGCAAAAATGTTGCTGCAGTGACAATAAAATTGTGATGGAGACTAGATTGGAAGCTGTGACCAAGATCGGGCTAGAGGCAGCAACGTTCAGGTTGTGACAAGGGAAGGCAACGACAATTCTGCCTTAGCCCTCTAAAAGATGATGATTTTGTGGTGAGACTGTGAGAGTGTGAGACGGTGGCGGTAAGAAGAGTGAAATATGGCAATGAGAGAAGAAGAAGGTGGCATAGTAACTCAGAGGCATAAGAATTATAACTTAAGAGAGTAAGTGTTTGAATGTATGTTGAAAGTGAGAGTATTTTGAAAAAGTTTTGGTGAGGGAGAGAGGAAAGCGCAATAAAGAGGGTGAAAAAATTAGGATTTCTTATCTTTATGTATATATGAGGACACTAAAATCATTTTACATATACAAATTTTATATGGGTACCTACAAGACAGGGACCTCATTTCTCACCTCGCCCTGTTTATTTGACGAGTACCCATACCCTGTCCCTACGGGTTAAAAAAAATCTACATACATATCCCCTGTGTAGGTAAATCTTCGCCGATATCCGCTCTGCCAGAAAAACTGCCATCCCTACTGAGAAGAGAAGAGAGAAGGATGATAAGAAGAGTCTGAAGAAGATTGCGGTGGAATGGAGGGTGGCAGAGGTGTAATGTGTGGGATCAATGATAGCCACATCAGCACTAAAACAGCTGAGTCGTCACCAGAAATGAGCTTAGCGATTATTATAGTGCCCAGAGCTCAATTTGAGAGACTACTATAGTGAAATTATAATCTTGAGGACTAAATTGGGTAATTTCGTTGATCTAAAAAATTGTTACGGGGATTTACTCAATTCTAAAATTATTTTATTTAATTTTTTTTACTTAATTACATATTTATTTTTTTGGTTGCCTACGGTATTTCCCAACTCGACAGGTCAAAAACTAATCCGTCGTGGATTTGAGCTCCATTTAAGGATATGCTGTTGGTCAATAGATTACTGCATATACAAGACGGGATTCGAACCCTCCACACTTGCTTAAGCGGACGAGTGAGTTGAGCACTCAACCAACCCAAATTAGTTTTGTTGTTTAATATTACTCAATTATTTTAATAATGATTAATAAATATAAATAAGTGGTCATTAAGAACAACTCCAATACTAATTTTTATTTCAATTTTATTATCCTAAACCCTAATCTATATATCATAAATAGTGATTGGAGACTAAATATGAGATTTGTCACTCTAGTGCTTGTTTTCAATTCAATTTTAATTTTATATTTTTTTAATTATTTTATTAAAATAATTATATAAATGACAAAATTTTATTAATTTTTTATTAAAATAATATTATTTTTCTAAAATAATATTGGTCTTATTTTATTTATCAATTTTAGTATAAATTTCAATTCTAAATCAATTTACTCCTTATAAATATCAAAAGCATTTTATTAACGTTGCTTTAAGAAATACTAAATTAAGAAAGTTTGTGTTGTTTTAGCCAAATTTTATATTATCTTCAATACATTTATCTTTATCATTACCACTAATATAATATAAAAATGTCTAGGACTTATAAAAATAACATTGGCTAAAAAGACGCATTTATTCATTTTTATACCTAAACTTGTTGGAATTATTAGATATTTTAATTTTAAGATTATCCATGGATTCATGATAAATCATTAAAAAGAATATATAAGAGTAGAAATATATCTAAATTTATGAGCATCATTAAGAGAGTTTGATTCTTGTAATTTTTTAATTTTCTTTGATCAAAATCTATCGAATTCTTATTTTAGATTTAATAGTAAGATGAGACAAAGATTGCAAGATAATTTTGATATATGGCTATTAAAACCCTGAAACTCTATTTATGTTTGGCTATTGGTTCCCATTAAACCCTGAAGGTTTAAGTAAAATAGAATATTTGATTTTATTTTCATTTAAACCCAAATCAAACATAATAATGACTTATTCCATTTAGTATTCATATATTCATAATAATAAATGAGATCACCTATATATATATATATATATATATATATAAAATATGAAATAGCTAATGTAATTATAATAAATTATATGTATTACTTATAAAAAGATTAAGAAATTATTATTTCCTAATAATTTCCCACTTGATACTTGATAGCTATATATATTTTTCTGAAATAATTAATTACATCTTACAAACTTTATGCGCGCATCTAAATATTATTTTCCTTATAACTTTAATAATATAGTTTGTCTCATATATCAGTTATGGAATTACTGCAGATTTATCACATTAGAGTCGCGACTAAACCACGATAATCGTCATACTAATATAGTTAACGACATATATTAAATCTGGATAAGTAATTCATAAATTATATGCGAAAATGATCTCATACATGTCTATTTTCAATTGATCAAACTTTAATAAACTTTATGAGATCATAAGTCAGAGAAAAAAATAAAATTGAATATTTTATTTCTTCTGAAACATTTATATCATAAATTTGTGTAAACAATATGAGCATCCAAATACACACTTTATTAAAATAATATATTATAAAATGATATGCCACTCACTTGAATAGTATCCATATGAAAGACCTTGACTGTTTATTTTTTACTAAAAAATATGTATGCATTTATGGAGTTGTGCTAATATCATAGTTGTCAAAACCGAACCGGTAATCAAACCGGTGGGTCACTGGTCAAACTAATTAACTCGATATAATTAAATAATTATATAAAATTTAATTATTTTATTAGTATTTTTATTTTTGTTTTTATAAAAATAATTATCATTTTTTAATTTTAATGCTTTATTAATTAGTTTATATTTATTTTATTATTATATTATTATAGGTGAAAAGTCACATAAAACTTTTTTTTGTGAAATTGATATTTAAGAATCGTTAGATGATTTGACTAGTTTAACTAAATATCATCTAACGATTTTTAACTATCAACTTCATATGAAGACAAAAAAACAAAATAATATATTAAAAAAATAATATTAATA
Source organism: Arachis hypogaea (assembly GCF_003086295.3). Lineage (NCBI taxonomy): Eukaryota > Viridiplantae > Streptophyta > Magnoliopsida > Fabales > Fabaceae > Arachis > Arachis hypogaea. The sequence goes on from NC_092043.1 coordinate 10,018,174, forward strand.
GATATCATATAATCATGAAAAGAAAAAATAAATTGTGATTAATTAAATTTTTTGTTTATCTTTTTAATTTGTATAGATTTAATAAAATTTATAGTTAAATAAAATGTAATTGATTTAAAAATGAGAAACTTTGAAATTAAAATAAATTGAATATAAGTGAAAAGAAAGAATGCTATATGTATTATAATTTGTGCATTAATTGAAGAGAATTACTCCAGCTTAGTGGTAGAAACATGCTTCTTTTATCCTAGAGGAAGGGGTTTAAACCCCATCGGAAGCATTTTGGAAATTTTTCCAAAAATCATCACAAGCTGACACACTTGGTAGCGCTGGAGGGTTTAGAGCACGGTGGAATTGCATATTGCTGGTCTATTATACATTCACCTTCAACATTGACCGAGCGGCTAGGACCGGTCCGGTTTACACCGGTTCATACTGGGTTTGACCGGTTCGTACCGGTTTTCTACCTTAAACAGTCGCAAACTTGGACCGAATCGGTATTAGATTTGGTTTACCAGTTTTCTGGTCGAATCGACTGGTCCGGTGTGGTTTTGACAACTATGGCTAATATGTTCAATAGACACTTAAACATTTTAAAATTTAAACTCTTTTATTTAACAATTTAAAATATTAGACTACTAACACATTGTCACAAAATAACTCAAATTGTATTTTAAATCTATTTTCACAATTTGTGACAAATATTTATAGTCACCAAATTGGATATCTTCAAAAAAGATATTTTATATTTAAGTGATTTAGTAAAAAGAGTAACAAGTGTCTTCTCAACACCTTTCCAAAAAAAATTTCTAATAATAGATCAAAATTGCCTTAACTTCTAACAAAGTCGGAATCTAGGGCTGTCAAACGAGTAAGCTTGGCAGCCTAAGCCCGTAAGCCCATTTTGTACGCGGGTCCTAATTTTCAGCCTAAACCATTATAGCCAACCCGACAGCCTGTTTCACCTTTTATTTTTTTTAAAAAATATTTTGACAAAAAATATAATTTTTATCAAAAAAATCTTAAATGAACCGCGTTTTATTAGTTTATTGTTCGAATTTTCGAGTCAAACCAAGGAAGATATTATCTAAAAATGCTTTTCTTTTTTCAAAAAAAAAACCAAAAATATAAATGAGTCACCCTTTAACCTATCTTTTTTCAGTCTTTTAATCCAAAATTTAAATAGAATTAATTTTAGAGACAAAATCCACCCGTTTAAATGAGTAAACGGGTTGCTCTAATAGACATGACCGATTTTAACAGCTCGATCAAAATATGAATACCAAATAATCTCTAACTTTATTTTCCTTCTTGACCAATTTTAACAGTTCGATCAAACTATGAATACCAAATAATCTCTAACTTTATTTTCCTTCTTCATATATATGTGAACATATAATGTTTTATTGTAACAAATTTTGTTTGAGTACTATTTAGAGATCCATTCTTAACTTATTCAAATATCTGTAAAAAATATTAACAATATACACAATAATTATAAGTGTACAGACCCGTTTTCATTAGATTACTGTCGAAGCATAAGAAACCTCATGCATTTTGAACTTTATAACTTTCTTGAAGTACTAATGAAACTGTACTTATCTCTCTCGGAATTAAGAGGATTTTAACCTTAGTTGCAATCCCATATGTTAAATCTTTTTAAGGTCTTACAACATAATTCTTTTTTGATAATTTAAAAATACCTTGAGAATTATTTCAATATATTCGAATTTCTAATACAAAAGAGGAATGTTACTAATATACAAAATTAGCAAAAATATAATAACTCTCATTTAACTAGTATATTATCATAAACCACATTTATCTCAAAAAATCATATGAGATAATAATTTGATGAAATATAAATTATTAATGATAGATTTTTTTTAATCTACAAATAGAACTTTTTAACTTGTAATCTATATACTTATTTGTATCTTATGACACAAATTTTTCTGTCAATTATCTCGTCAATATTGCTATTGAAAAATAATTCCTTATATCCATCTACTGTAATTAAGATCTAATATGCAATCAATGTCATTTAAGATCTCTATATTATCCATTTGGTCCATTTGATTTTAAATACCAATAATTTAATACTTCCAGATAATTAATGAAATGAGCTTAAATGTCCTTTTTTATGCAATTAAACTTTTCATTCATAACATCAACACATAATATCCCATATAAAATGAGATAACTTTTTTTACTGATATGCCAAATGACATTTGTTCTTGAGGTATTGAATTTGTCTTTAGGATAATCTATTGATTATCTTTTCTCTAAAACTCAATATCCTCAAAAAATTATCAATTTTCTATCTCCAAAAAATAGAGTTAATACTCAATTTGGTCATTGAAATTTAAAGTCAGATTCAATTTAACTTTTAAAATTTCAATGGACTTAAATTAGATTCTGAAATTTATAATCGTAACACACATTAATTCTTGAGATAATTTTCGTTTACGATGTGTTGATTTGATACATTAAGTTGTTATAATTTGAATTTGTCACACAGGTTTTATATGATAAAGATTTATTAGAGCTCTAAGAGCTTGATTGTTGTTCTAGAGCCATAAAATTTTCAAATTAAACTTGTTATTATTGTCTTTACGAAGATATTGTGAAGCCAATCAAGTTTTTAGGAGGTCTAGTAGATCTTAGTCACATGAAATTTAGCTGAAGAGTCCAAATCATAGTAAGTTAACTTGCAAAATCAACACATTATTTATGAAAATTAGCTTAAGAACTAACATAAATTATTATTGTAAATTTTGAGGCCGAATTAAGACAATTATAATTTTAGAGATCAAATTAAATATTAACCCTTAAAAGAAGATTTAATGTTGCCCAAAATGATGCAAAATTATACAAAAATTCGAAATTTTATAAACAATATAACTGCAATTTTTAATGTTGTTTTAAGAGTGATTCTAATATTAAAATATGAGTAGTTATAATTAATTTAAATGAAATAGAACCAAAGTATCATAAAAAAGACCAATAGTTAAAGTAAATTTAGGATTATTTCAAAAACAAAAATACTTGTACTAAAATATATATTTAAATTTATCAATAAAACAAAATTTATCTATTTCTAATTGAACAAAAATAATTTAATTTGTCAAAATAAAAACAGGAACCAAATTATTATAAAAATATATATACTTTATTTTCTTTCCAAATTCAAATAACATAACTCTTTAATAATAATAATATAATAATAATAATAAGAACTTATTATCTCAACTTCCACTAACTTGGCATTGCCCAAAAATATGAACAACATCATTTGACATTCTACAATTTTATAAAATTTTTTATAGACAACTTATATAAATAAAAGAGCTAAAATCTATTCATTAAATATTTATCTGCATTAAAACTAGATAAACTTTTCTATCAAAATAAACTAGAGATGTGTCATTCTTTATACATTAAGAATGATATTTAGCACAATTTCTCTTTATATGATTTGAAAACTTACAAACTTGTTACTAATTTACAAAATAAATGGATATTATAATATAAACTGTTACTAATTCTTTTATATAACAAAAACCAAATGCTTATTTAATACAAAATTAATAAGCAAAATAATAAGACACAATATATAATAACCATATAATATTATAATATTGTGTGTTCTTATTATTCATAAATATATTCACATAAAAATTTTTCTAATTTTACTGTATAACAAAATTGTATTCACAATAAACCTTAAAAGTCGAATCAAATTCCAAAAAAAAATTCTTATTAATAAACAAAATTTGAAAAATCCTTATTAATATATTGAACCCAAAAAAAATAGTCTATATACTACTAAACTAACTTTTTTAATTAAAAAAATTTCTTACATCTGTTAGAAACAAGAGAGAAATCTGAGAAAAGTATTTTATATATTATTCAGGTTGATCAAAAGTACAATGTACAAGGGGTATATATAGGTGCCAGAAGAATCAAAGTAATAAAAGTATAGAATCCTATAATTAATATACAGATATGCTATATAAATATAAACGATACTAACTTATCTAAAATGATTCTAATGATTCTCTAACATCCCCCCTCAAACTCAAGTGGGAGCTAAGGATACCATCTTGAGTTTGGATAACAAAGTCCAGAAACGAGTCGGGTGATGAGCTTTTGTGAAGATATCAGCAGTCTGATCTAGTGTTCCAACAGTAATGAGACAAACAGCATCAATAAGGATACGTTGCCGAACAAAGTGACAATCAATCTCAATGTGTTTGGTGTGTTCATGAAAGACATCATTATGGGCAATCTGATAGCACTGCAGTTGTCACAAAAAATATTAGTAGGGGACGACTGAGGAGCACCCAAATCTTTGAGAAGCCAACGAATCGAGATAACCTCAGCAGTAGTGTCAGCGAGGGCACGGTACTCAGCCTCCGTGCTTGATCGAGCAGTGAACATTTGCTTCTTAGCACGCCAAGAAATGAGGGCATCGCCAAGAAACAAACAGTAACCAGTAGTAGAACGAAGATCAATGGGATCACCAACCCAATCAGCATCGAAATATGCCTGAAGGGACAAAGAGAAATGGGAAGAAAAATAAAGGCCATGAAATAGAGTGCCTTTGATATAGTGAAGAATGCGAAGAACTGCCGCATAGTGAGTAGTATGAGGAGCTGACAAGAACTGACTAAGTACATGAACTTGATAGGCGATGTCTGGTCGGGTGACAGTTAAGTAGACGAGTCCTCCAACTAGTTGTCGATAGAGAGTAGGATTATCCAAAACAGTGCCATCCATAGGAGTAAATCAAACATTAGGCTCAAGAGGGGTAGACTCAATGCGACTATCTGTAATTCTGGCTCGAGCAAGAAGATCTGAAGCATATTTAGCTTGAGAGAGATAGATGCCATCATCGATGGATATGACTTCTAGACCAAGAAAGTAGTTGAGAGAACCAAGATCTTTCATCTCAAAAGTACGCTGAAGGGACGCCTTGAGATCAGAGATACCATCAGCATCATCTCCAGTAATGATCATGTCATCAACATATAGAAGTAGAAAAATAACTCCACGTTTATTTTTACGAATAAAGAGAGTATTCTCATGAGGACTGCAAGTGAAACCAAGACTACACATGGTAGTGCTGAACTTGTCAAACCATTCACGAGAAGCTTGCTTAAGCCCATAGAGTGCTTTGTGAAGGAGACAAACTTTGCCAGAAGGATAAGAATAACCCGGAGGGGGTTTCATATAGACCTTCTGTTTTAAATCTCCATTAAGAAATGCATTCTTCACATCCATCTGACTGAAAGACCTTTTTTTTACCGCAGCAATGGCAACAAGAGCTCGAACAGATGTGAGACAAGCAACAGGAGTAAAAGTCTCTTCATAGTCAATACCATACTCTTGTGTACAACCCTGAGCAACCAATCGTGCCTTATAATGGTCAATAGAACCATCAGAGTGAGTCTTAATCTTTTATACCCATCTGCTTCCCACAACTTCCTGATTAGAAGGAGAATCAACCAAATCCTAAGTGTGTGCTTTTTCAAGTGCCTATATTTCTCTGAATGATTTAGGTTCATGTTGATGAAGAATAGTAGAAAAACAATGATAATCAAGAAGATGAGGAGGTGGATTTCTCACCCTGGAACAGCGAGTGGAAGGAGGAGGCATGACGGTAGGAGTATGAGCGTTGTTCGGTCCGGAATCATCGGGAGATGGAGAAGGTAGAAGAATAGGATGCTGTAGAGGGTGACTCGAGATAGAACCTATAGAATCACTAGGAAAAAGATCAACATTGAGGTTAGTGAAAAAAGGTGACTGAGTAGGACGAATAGACTCAAAGGAGGAGAACCGAGAAAATATATGATGCTCCCAGAAGACAACATAATGAGATATACGAATAGGTTTAGAGAGAGGATCCCAACAACGATAACCCTTGTGTTCAGTGCCATAACCAAGAAAATAACACATACAAACCCGAGGTTCAAGTTTACTATGTTCATGAGGCTGAAGAAGAACAAAACAGACACAACCAAAAACTCGAAGAGAACTATAATCTGGGAAGGTACGATAAAGACGCTCAAAGGGAGTAACATTACCAAGAACAGAAAAAGGGAGTCTATTGATAACATGAACATCAGTAAGAACAGCTTCACCCCAAGTACACTCAGGACACGAAGAAGAAAGAAGCATTGCACGTACATAGTCAAGAATGTGACGGTGTTTACGTTCAGCTCGGTCATTTTGTTGAGACGTACCAGGGTAAGAAAACTCAGACAAGGTACCATGTTCTACAAGAAAGGTTAAGAGTTTGAAATCACGGTATCCATAGCATTATCACGGTAAAAAACCTTAATGACCTTGGAAAACTGGGGTTTAATCATAGTGGCAAAGTTAATATAAATTTGAGATAACTCATGGCGATTGGTCATCAAATAAACCCAAGTAAAGCGTGAATAATCATCAATGAAGACAACAAAGTATTGAGCTCCTCCCATAAAAGTGGTGGGAGTGGGACCCCAAATATCAGAGTAAATGTGATCAAAAGGAGAGCAAGCAAGAGAGAAATTATTGTGAAAAGATAAAATAGGTTGTTTGACAGTTTAACAAGAAATGCAATCAAAAGATTCATTAGGAACCTGACCCAAGACACCTTGAGACATAAGAGGACGCAATTTTCCTAAGGAGCTGTGGGCAATACGTTGATGCCATAAGTGAAGGGTAGATGGAAAAGAAGCAGCACAGAGATTTGGTACAGGAGGAATATGAAGATTCTCGACTTCAAACAACCTTCCAACCTTACCTCCAGTCCCGATGACTTGTCCCGTCCGACGATCCTGTACACAACAACCAGAGATATAAAAAGTGACATCAAAACCCAGATCAACAAGTTGACCAACAGAAATAAGATTAAAGTTTAAGTTGGGAATAAAATAAGTATTAGGAAGATTAAGAGTCGACTGGGAGATAGAACCCTTGTGTGTTGTGTGCAAGAGGGAACCATTAGCAGTATTGACAGAAGGTCCATTTGTAGTGGTAGACAGAGACGAGAAGAGATTATGCAATGGAGACATGTGATTAAAGCATCTTGAGTCAAAAAACCATTTAGAATTACCAGAGGAGTCAAAGAGCAGCAGGGGTATTACCAGAAAGGGAGAGAAGGCGCTGAAGAAGAGACGCAATATCAGATAGAGAGACAGAAGACGGGTTGAGAGGATCAGATGTGGTAGATTCAAGAGTAGCATCAACAGCAGAAGCAGGCTCAAGACATGGTGGGCGAGTAGGACAAGTAGTAATCAAATATCTCGAGAGCTTGCAGTAATAGCAGAATAGTTGTGAACAATGGTAGCTAATATGACCTTTCTGGTGGCATGTGCGACATTCAACAGAGGGACAAATAGAGAAGAGGTGCCTAAAACGGTTATAATTTTGACAGAATTCATCATTTCTGTGTGTGGTAGTAAAAACAGCTGACTTTTCCATAAGAGCAGATACAAAAATCACGGAGAGGAGAGAAAAACTGCAACTTGGGGGCCAAAAAGAGAAAACGGAGGGCAAAATCAGAAAGAGCTCACAAAAAAATCTTATGAAGGGTCCCACTGTGTGCCACGTCAGTGCCACATCAGCAAAAAGGGAGACACGTGGCGGCTTCGGACTGGAGGGAGGAGACACACTGGCACTGAGCTGGAACGCAGGTCGGAGCTACGAGTCGGATCAGGGTGCACGCGGACGGGTCGCTGGGAGAGCTGCAGCGCGACACGTGGAGGCCTGTGGAGGGTGCGATGTGCGCAAAGATCCAACGGCTGCTGAAGCGTCTGGAAATAGCGACAATGGGTGCGGCCAGCGAGGTTTCGACAGTGTGTGGAGGCGCGTGCAAAGGTTTCAGACGGCGTGGCGGAGCTCGTTGGAAAGCTTGCAACGAGGAGAAGGCGAGGGTGGCGGCGGTGACGAACCAAGGTGTCAGAAAAAAGTCAAAAACTGAGGACAAAGTACTACCGGTGAAACGAGATAAAAGAGCTAGAAACCAATTGTTTCTGGAAAAAAAAAATTTTAAGCTCTTGATACCATGTTAGAAACAAGAGAGAAATCTGAGAAAAGTGTTTTGTATATTATTCAGGTTGATCAAAAGTACAATGTACAATAGGTATATATAGGTTCCAGAAGAATCAAAATAATAAAAACATAAAATCATATAATTAATATACATATATACTATATAAATATAAACGATACTAATTGATTTAAAATGATTCTAATGATTCTCTAATGATTCTCTAACAACATCAATAAACGAATATAAATATTGATAGAATCATTTAAATCTCAGAAACTTTTTTTAATCCAAATGTGAATAAAAGTAGAAAAAGAAGATTATCGTTTTAATCCCAAAAGAACAATCAAAATAATAAAAAATTATCTCTTTTAATGATTTAATTATAAAAGGTTCTGATACCACTTGTTAAAATTCTTTGATTTGTTAACCCCAAGATCATTTACGATAAATCATTAAGAAAAATATATGAGAACAGAATCATACCTAAATTTGTGAACATTATTGAGTGAATTTGACTCCAGAGTTCTTTGATCTTCCTTAAGCAAAATCTATCAAATCCTTCTTTTTAAGTTAAATAGCAACTTTCTGATAGAAGTAGAACAAAGGTTGAAGATAATTTTGATATATAGGGACTAAAATTTTGAAACTTTATTTATACATGACGGTTAGTTCTCGTTAAATCTTAAAGGCCTAAGTAAAATATAATATTTTATTTTATTTTTATTTAACCCCAAAATAAAAGTAATAATGACTTATTTCATTTATCATTTATAACAATAAATGAGATCACCTATATAAGTCATATAATATGAAATAGTTGATTTGATTATCACCCATAAATAGATTATGAAATTATAATTTTTTAATAAAACTAAGATAGCATTTGTTTAGTGTCTATGTCTACTAGAGTTTAGAGAGAGATACATGGACACAATGACACATGTTCATCGCTTATTTAGGCTGCGTTTGTTTTGTGTATCCTTATAACATAGACACACGAATATAAACACTAAAAATATAGGCACAACACAAGCCACAATTTTTTTTAACCTATTTGGTATACAAGTACAAGACAGAACACACAAATCACAATCTTGTTAAAATATCAATATTATCCTTATTACAAATTATTATTAGTACTATCATTTCATAGCTACTATCTCAAGTTCTCAATAACCGAACCCCTATTATTAACAATCAACCACCATTAATAATCTAAACTAAATAACTAATTTAATCTAACAAATATCACCAAAAAATAGTTCAATCCAACAAAATCATTGTAACAAAATAAAACTAAAATTAAAATAAATAAAAATTAAAATATAAAAAAAACCAAAAGACAAGAAAGAGGAGTAGATGTGAAGAAAGATGATGACACAGATAAAAGACAGAGAAAGACAGATTTGCAAATTAAAAAGTAGGCGGAGGCAGATTAAAAAATAGAAAGAAAGAACCATGTGCGAATCTAGAAACACGTTAATAAAATGTAAAGTAGAAATAAGAGATAACGGTGAAGAACAAAAAAAAAAGAGGAAGGAGAAAAGGGAGGAAGGAAGGAAGGGAGGAAGAAATGATAACAATAATCTGGGTAGAAGAAAGGGAGGAGAAGGAGTGGTGGCCTGGTGACATGAAAGGATGATGAGAGACGGTAATGATTTGGGTGGAAGAAAAGAAAAAAAAGAGGTGGCAATAGGCTGGTGGCAGGAAAGAAGGAGAGGCAGCGATGGTCTAATGGCAGAAGAAGGAGAGACGGTGGTGGACGGGTAACAAGAAAGAAAAACGGACGGCAGTGACCTAAGTAGCAAGAAAAAAAATGAGAGATTAAACTAACTATATTTTATATGTGAAAAAGAGGAAAGGAGAGGGAGAATGGTGAAGGATTTGAAGGATAGTTTAGGTTTATAAATGTAAAATAAATGTATAATTGAAAAATAAATTTTAAAAATGTCTTAATATTAATATTCCACCCCTCAGTATTATATATAAATTTTGTGTCTTTGTATACTTTTATGTCTTTCCATATTTATTAAAATTTTGTGTCTCACTAACCAAACAGTGAACGTGCTGTATTTATGTTTTGGATTGACACACCCGCCAACAAAACACACGCTTACGTTGTGTTTGTTTAAGGGGAAATAGGGGGAATTGAAAATGAACGGAAAGAAAAAGGAAGGAATTGTTCAATTTTACTTGTTTGGGAATGAAAGAAAATATAAAGGGAAAATAACAACAGTAACAAACAGTGACAGGGACCCACCAAAATCTTTTCTCTCCAAGTAAGGCGAGAAAATGGAAAGAAAATTCATTTCACTACATCATTTTCAAACCCTACCCTTTCGAAGCTCTGAAGACTCTTCTTCAACCTACTCAGCTGTGCATGCTACACCCACTTCCAACACTATCAACTAGTGCAAGTTACTAACGTCCATTCCTCCACCACTTCTCAATCATTTTTTGGTCACGGCATCTTCCATCTACCGGTCAAATCTGGTAAGTTTTCCATTTTACTCTTGTTTTACCTTTCATTATTTATTGGCTTCATAGATCTGTGGGTTTCAACTTTAACTTTTTAGTATAGGAACAAAGATTACATTTTAGTTTGAATTACGAGTTTGTTAATTTTCATGCCTATAAACTGTTTGATAAAATGTTCCAGTGAAAACATGCAAAGGTATTGACTTCTAACTTAATCAGAGTTGAAAAAAATTAATGTGTGTATATACTATAGATAAGTTTTTTATGGTGCTCTTATTTTTCATTTGATGCTATATGTTGATGGATTTGTGTTTGTGATTTAATCTGGAAGTATCTGTACAGGGATTATAGTTTGGTTAGATTTATTACTTTGTTAATTTACATGTATGTAAACTGCTTGATCAAATGCTCCAATGAAAAAATGTTTATTCATACTTTGTTAACTTTTATGTCTATAAACTGCCTGACAAAATGCTCCAATCAATAATTGAATATGTTTAAATTTTCGTTCATACAATTATTATTATTTGGGAGCTCAATTATTAAAAATGATACGAATTAACAACTTACCTTTCACTGCAAAGTAAACTTGTTCCACCGCACTTATTCACAAATTTGCTCCATAATCTACACTTTTATAACTATTCAGCTAATTTATTTCCTTCTACACAAAATTCATAACTAATTCTCACATGGATAGGTGTTGAAGTTGATTAAGATAATTTTTTTTAATCTAAAAAGGACAACTAAAAAAACATTAAGCAATTTTAAAGGATTTGATCAAGTTAATTTATGATATAACATATAACAAATTAATTACTATCTTCACGTAAGTAGTCTATATATGTAAAAAAAATATCTTCCTTCGTGATGACTATGAAAAAGTCCATTACTTTATCTGTTTCAAGTTCAACAAATAACTTTGGAAAGTTGCAAGGCACTTTGCATATGCCGTCTCTGATCAAATTCAAGTTTAGCTTAGATTTTTCTGCTTGTTATCTTTCAATTGGTTGAGATTCTTTTACACTTAATTATATTCGAGGTCATATATATTAATACTAGTTATTTAACTGCATTGCTTGTACTTTACATATGATGCTATCTTTTTTTGTTTTTGTTGGCGCTGTAAATCTACGATATGTACATTTGAAACTACAAAGTGCTTGTTAAATGGATAAGGCTGATCATGAAGAAAGTTTTTTCGTCCCCAATATGGAAGACATCTTTAATTGTGAATTCCCACTAAACCTTTCCTTTAAGTTCGGGGTCGATAATCAGGAAAATATGTTAACCCTTGAAAACCAACAACATATATTAACAGTTTTGAGGGAGGATTGGAAAAGACGACAGAAATTATGCACCATTACACTGATATGTTATATCGTGCACATGTTATATTTATTGAGATTTATGTCTACGCGGGTTGACAAATCCATCTCCCATAAATTGGTTGGGCGAGAACAAATTCGAGCTACTTTAATGCAACAGTTAAGAGAAACTCATAGGTGTCGTGACATCCTACGCATGGGCCCTGATGCATTTCTTCAATTGTGTGAGAAATTAAGAGCAACACATCAAGTGAGGGATACAAAACATGTTACAGTAGAGGAGCAAGTTGCTAGGTTCTTGTATATAATAGCTCATAATGTGAAAACTAGAACCGTTTCTTTTTTCTACCACCGGTCTGGAGAAACTGTTAGCCGCCACTTCCATGCTGTGTTACGGGCAATTATTTTACTAGAAGATGAATTTCTTCGACAACCATCTGCATCCATTGTTTCTCCGGCGATCCTTCACAATCATAGATTTTATCCTTATTTCAAGGTATTGACATGTACAATTACATGAATAAATAACTTTGATTGATATATACAATTTCATGTTACTTTATTAAATAATGGACTATTATTTAGGACTGTATTGGAGCTATAGATGGAACACATTTTCGTGTCAAAGTACCCATAGCGGATCAACCTAAATTTCGAGGAAGAAAAGACTGGCCGACACAGAATGTATTAGCTGCATGTGATTTTGATATGAAGTTCACTTATGTATTAACGGGTTGGGAAGGAACAGCATCTGACTCAAAAGTTCTTAAGAATGCATTATCAGGGATGATAATCTTAAACTTCCACGAGGTTAGCATGTACATAAAACTATATTGTCTCATTAGTAGGTAAATATTAGTAGTTTGTGTGTTTATAGTAAATTATTCAATTTTAATGATGGATTCTGTAGGAAAATTTTACCTTGGGGATGCTGGATTTATGCTGAAGTATGGATTAATTACCCCATACCGAAGTGTAAGGTATCACCTAAAAGAGTATGCAAGACGTGGCCCAGAAAATGAAAAAGAACTATTTAATCTTCGTCATGCTTCATTGAGAAATGTTATCGAAAGGTCATTTGGAGTTTTAAAGAAAAGATTTGCAATAATCACAAGTGGCACTGAACCACATTATGACTTTGAGACTATGACTGAAATTGTGCTAGCTTGTTGCATATTACATAACTTTTTAATGGGTGTAGATCCTGATCCACATCTCATAGCTCAAGTTTACCGAGAACTACAAGAAAATAATCCAGAAGAGGATGAAGTAGTTCGACATGAACAAGATGAAGACTATAGGCGGGGGGCCATATTAAGGGATGAAATAGCTGCTCAAATGTGGGCTGACTATCAACTAGGACTCTGATCACTCATTTACAAAATTTTGCGAATAACGTTATTAGTTGTATTATCTATGCGCTGAGTTGATTTTATAACTATGATTTGTTATTATTGAATTCATATTACCTCTTGAAGTGTTATCATATTCTGTTTGAGGACTTTGGTGTGCACAAGTTGAATCACTTTGTCATATGTTGTACTTATGGAGTGTATTGAATCTTTATTTGTTGAATAATTGATAAGATAGTTTACAAATACTTTGATTTAAGATTATGGATGTTATTTCTATCCACTTGTTTTGTAGATTGAGAAGTGTTAATGGCAAAGAGAGCATTATGCCAAGGTGAGGCCACTAGTCGGGATACTCTAAGATGGACCGACGAAATGGATACAACCTTCATTGATGCTTTGATTGAAGAAAGCCGCAAAGGTAATAGAGTGGATGGTACATTTACTACAATGGCATATGACAACATACTTTCACTTTTGAGATGTATCTATGGTAACCATATCCACAAAGAGAATCTTAAGAATAGACTCAAGACTTTAAAGGATCATTTTGGAGTTTGTTATGATAATTTTCATGGGCTTAGTGGATTTTCCTGGAATCCAATTACAAAGATGTTTGAGGCTGAAGCTGAAGTCTGGGAAGAATTGATTAAGGTATACTTTATGCATTTACTCTCTTTTTGGGTATTAAATGTCACTAGTAATTATTGAAGAAGTATCTCAAAAATATATCTTTACATATAGGCACAGTCATAGTAAATATTCTTCTATTTGATTCAGGCAAAACCAGAAGTGAAAAAGTGGATGCGGACTCCAATCAAACACTATGATAAACTATTTGAGATATATGGTACAGACAAGGCAATAGGAAAACATGCTGAAAGTGCCAAAGAAAAAGTGAAAAGGTGGGAAAAGAGCAAAGAAAAAATTAACTTGAACGATGATGAAAGTTTCTTAAATATGGAAGAGGAGTGGAATGAGGATCCAATTACTCCTCATGCTACTAGTTTTACAATGGGTCATAGTCCTGAAATTGGTTTATCTAACCAATCAACTGGCTCTCAAGGAACATCATCAAGAGGTATTAAACGCAAAACAACCATGAGTGATAAATTAGAATCAGAAATGGAAACAATGAGTAAAGGCATTCAAGCATTGACTGACATGATGAAAGATGGGAATCATTTTTATGAGAGATTAATTAATATTGCTGAAAAGCAAGTGTTAACAGCTGAAGAACAAGTGCAGGTAGCTAAGGAGCAAGTTCAAATTGCAAAACAACAAGTGCGAATAGCTGAAAGGGGTCTTGTGATTCTTGAGCAAAGTAGGCCTCGCATTTACTCTGAAAATGACGTGTGGAATGAGTTAGAGAATTTAGGTGTGATGCCAGAATTGCGCATGAGGTGTTACCGATTTTTATGCAGAAAAGATAGAGTTAAGAGGAAATTTTTTGGTGTTCCGGCTGACGTACGTCTTGCCACATTGTACGAATTGATGAAAGAAGCAGGTGCACTCTAGGAACAATATTCCTAGTAACGTGGCTAATATTTTGAGAATGGAACAAAAAAAACTTTAACATCAAGATACATAAAGTATCTTCATATTTTGTGGGTAACATATCTATGATTTAATTAAGGCTTATAATCATAATATCTCATGTCTTTGTATTTTGTGACGCTCATAACTATAACTATTGTTGACTATGTTATTAGTAATGAGTTAGTCAAAAAAGTCAATGCTATGTAATGACTTGATGAAACAGTCCATGTATTAAATTTGTTAGTTTCATATGTAATGACTTGATCATGTAAGACTTTTTTTATATGTATTTGTAAATGTAATATAAGGCATAATATATTAATCAAATGATATAATGTGATTGGTTAGCCTCTTTAAAATCATGTACATATAATTATTGATTTACATATTTCTTCTTCTTGAAATTATTTCCAGTTTATGTATTGAGATGAGTAGTAAACAAAAATAAAATTAATTTTTTATTTAATTAGATCATGCTAACTTTATTGTTATTATTATTATTATTATTATTATTCCTAACTTGTTATATTATAAATATAATTAAATTTTTTTGTTATTATTTAATTACATTTATAAATATTTACATAATTGTATACTTAATAACATGACTATATAATATAGAGGATAATATTGTTATTATATAACTTAATTCATTTTTTCTCTCCATTTTTCTTTCCAAACAAACAACATAAATTATTCATCTTTTAATATCTTTCTATCATATTTTCCTTCCATCCAAACACACCCATAGAAATTAAATTTCACTTCAATTTCTTTCCTTTCTATTTCTTTTCACTCAATTTCTCTCCTTCCTATTTCTTTCCACTCCCAAACAAAGTGTTAATGAAACATATTTTTTGTATGAATACGATGGTACATAAGTGCACATAAAATATATGTATTTAGTATATCCTCTTATGGTGACACTAATAATTAATTATGCGTATTTTTTTTATTATTTTTTATTTTCATTATTATTCTTTGTATTTTTAATCATAATCTACCTTTATTCTTTTCTTAAATTCTTTTTTTATCCTTTTCTGTTCGACGTCAATGGCAAGGAGAAGGTCTCCAACAGTAGCGGCTTAGACAACCCTCTTCTCCAGCACTGACCTCAATCTGTAGCAATAACAATAACGATGACAATCTCTCTCTCTCTCATATATTATTGTCCCCACCTTGTTCTCTATTTTAGTCGTCGGCACCACCTTCTTTGTTCCCTTCTCTCCTTTTTCTTTTTCTTTTGTCTCGTTCTCTCTAATTTTTAAGCACATGTGTGAGTGTATGTTTAATTTGTGTTCTATTTTTATGTTGTTGTTTTGTTTTAATTAAATCTGTTTATTTGAATAAAAGTGATTGAGAATAATGATTTGAGATGAGATTGAAAGAAGAAAAAAAAAATCAATGATGGTACTAGTATTTGAGATGATAAGTATGCAACTATAATAATAAAGGTGGTGATTGAATTAAAAATAATAGTGTTTTTGAATATTTATGTGCCTTATTCAATAAATTTACTAAATATAATATATATACATAAATTTTGTGTCTTAATTTTTAATATTCATATATTTATGTCTATGTTTTATTTTATATATCAACTAAATAAATTTTAAATCCTAAATATTAAATTCTATATCTCAACAAAACGAAGTCTAGTTGCACTACTCAAATCTTTTTTAAATTAAATTAATTTCAAATTTTAAATTAAAAAATAAAAACTCCAACAAGCTTGTTATTATAATTGATTAATAAACTTAGAGAAGTCTTCTGGTAAATATTGACAGACACATAAATCAAATCCTTAAAAAATAATTACGTTTGATAGTATAAAATATACCGAAATAAATAATTAATTTTGTTTTTAAAGGACTATTTATATAATTGATGTAACAATAAATATTTTTATTTGTATAACAATATAATACATAAAATTAAATTATGGTACTTGTCTCAATTTGCACGTTGTTATACTTTTCTTTTTTCGTTTTTTTTTTCCTTTCTTTTTTAGGGGCGTAATTCTTTTCATGAAGCCTTGAATTTCACTGTCAAGATTCGTTGAGTTCATCAATAACATTGATGCAATGGTTCCAATTCTCTCGACTAATATAAATTCTATCTTTTAATTTATATACTTTTTTTTGGGGTGATCTTCCACTATAAATAGACATTTAATTTTACACAGTTATTATATTACACAATGATTCTAATACTTTATTTTCTAAGTATTTGTATAAAAATAATATTGAATATAAAGAGTCATACATATATATATACACATATATATATACACGTATATATATATATATATATATATATATAAATATATATATATATATATATGTATGTAGGAGCATGTATATGAGGAATCATATACAACAATAACAATATTCTTTTTGTTATATTCTTCTCTTTCTTTACATACAATACTATATATATATATATATATATATATATATATATATATATATATATATATATATATATATATATATATCACTTCTATTATATCAAGATAATTATATTGATAAATATTAATACTAGAATTTTATATTTATATTTTTTATTTTATATTTATATCTTCCTTATTTATTTATTTTACAACACATTATCAGCACGAGACTCTGATCAAATTTTAGAAAGACTCAGATAACAAAATTTTATTATGTCAAAACTTTCTCATCTTGAATTTAATGATCTTGATATATCTGGAAACAACTATTTATCATGGATACTAGATGCTGAAATCCATCTTGATTCAATGGATCTTGAAGATACCATTAAGGCTGAAAATAATGAATCCTAAAAGGATAAAGCCAAAGCCATGATATTCCTTCGTCATCTTGACGAAGAATTAAAAAATGAATATCTCATATTAAAAGATCTTGCAGATCTTTGGAAAGACCTTGAAGAAAGGTATAATTATCAAAAGACGGTGATACTTCCTCAAACCCGATATAAATAGACGCACTTGTGTTTACATGATTTTAAATCCATAAATGAATATAATTTAGTGATGTTTCGAATCACCTCACGAATGAAATTATGTGGTTAAAGATAACTGATAATGATATGTTAGAAAAAATTTTCTCGACCTTCTATGTCTCGAATGTGCTCCTGCAGCAACAGTATCGAGAGAAAGGATTTAAAAAATATTCTGAGCTGATTTCTTGCCTTCTTATTGCTGAACGCAACAATGGGTTGCTCTTAAAAAATCATGAAGCGCACCTAGCTGGTGCCACTCCATTTTCTGAAGCAAATGTGGCAAATCATAATCCAAGAAGAGGTAAATGGCAAGGTTTTAGTAACAAAAAAAAATATGGAAGGAAGAAAAATTATGTTCACAATAATGGATCTCACCAAAAGAGGGATAAAGAAAGAAACAATGGGTAAAATAAATCAACAGAAGATAAGTGTTTCCGTTGTGGTGGAAAGGGCCATTGGTCGCGTACCTGTCGTACCCCAAAGCACTTAGTCGATCTTTATCAAGTATCTTTAAAAAAAGACGAAAAAGAAAAGGAAACAAATTTTGTTTCAAATGATGTTGAAAGTTACACCACTCATTATGATGTATTTGATTTCTTTGAGGATCTTGAAGGAAATATTGGTCATTTGATCAATGATGGAATAGTTTAATATGTGAGATTGTTAAGTATTCATATAAATAAATAATGTAAAAATTTTTTTATTAAGTTTTATTTTCTATACATTTGAGTAATGTTTGATAAAATATAGGTTAAGTACTAATTTCATCCTTAAGGTCTGAGGCGAAAATCAAATTCGTCCCGACCTTTTTGTGTTATTAAAATCATCCCTAATATTACAAAACGTTGAAAAATCGTCATTTTCTACTTCAATTATATTTTTTTGATTAAATTACTCTTTATTATTAATAAAAATAATATTAAAAAAAATCAAAACCCCACCCCACCTACTCCCCAGCATCTCTTCGATCTCTCTCCCCACCCCTCCTCAATCCCCTTCCTTCAACTCTTTACTATCACTCTCTTCTTCTCACCTTCGCCGCGGCAATTACTACTGCCGGAAGGACACCCACCCTTCTTCTCCTTCCTCTTCTCACTCTTCTTTCTACTCAAAGAACAGGAAGGCTTATCAAATCAGTTTATAACAGGATTAAAGCCAAAGAAGGTCGGATTAGAGAAAATTTGATGGGAAAAAGAGTTTATTTTTTCTGCTCGAACGGTTATTATACCAGACCCGAACATTAACATTGATGAATTCGGAGTGCCATGGAGTATTGCTTTGAACCTTACATACCCTGAGACTGTAACTCCATATAATATTGAAAGGATGTCCTTTGGATATGGTTTTCTACTTGCTTGGCTTTTAAAACATTTTGTATAATTATTAACCAAACAAAGAATTTTAATTTACAAAAAAAAATTAATTTCCTTCTTCTTTTTTAAAAGATGTATTTATGAACATTTTAATGTGGTGGGAAGATTTCGACGAGAATGTTCCTACACCAGCAATATTGAAGCCAGAACCATTGTGAATTGGGAAACAAGTCTTCAATCTTATTATTCCCAAGCAAATAAATTTAACTATGTATTCTAGCTGGCATGATGATAACGAAGGAGGATCATCAATAACTCCAGGGGATACTATGGTCAGAATTGAAAAAGAGAAACTACTTACTGGAACTCTTTGCAAAAAGACACTTGGAGCATCTACTGGAAGTCTCATTCATGTCATTTGGTATGCAACATCACTATATAAAATGTTAATGATTCATTCATCCTTACAACTTCTTTGCAAAGGGTTGTATTGATCTTGGTAAACTTGGTGGCTTTGAAAACTGTTAAATTCAGTTACTTTTTTCTTTGCACACTCTCACTAATGTTGGCTTGAATACAGGGAAGACGCTGGCCCCGATGCAGTGAGAAGAGGAAGGGAAAGAGGGGTGGGTGTCCTCCGACAGTGGTAACTGTCGCGGCGAAGATGAGAAGAAGAGGGTGATGGTGAAGAGTTGAAGGAAGGAGGTTGGGGGAGAGGTGGGGGGAGAGACCGAAGAGATGCTGGGGAGTGGGTGGGGTGGGGTTTTGATTTTTTTAATATTATTTTTATTAATAATAAAGGGTAATTTGGTCAAAAAATATAATTGAAGTAAAAAATGACGATTTTTTTAACGTTTTGTAATGTTGGGGATGATTTTAATAACAAAAAAACTTGGGGACGAATTTGATTTTCGTCCCAAACCTTAAGGACGAAATTAGTATTTAACCCATAAAATATTTATGCTTATGAATTTCAAAATTAATGAATGTGCCAAGATAATAAAAAAAATTTAATATATACTATACTTCTTAAAAAAATATTTTCAATCAAGGAAATAATTTTACTGCGTAAATATTTTTACTCATTTTATTATTATTTGTCTTTGAAAAAAATGACAAGGATATATAATGAAGATGTA
Source organism: Arachis hypogaea (assembly GCF_003086295.3). Lineage (NCBI taxonomy): Eukaryota > Viridiplantae > Streptophyta > Magnoliopsida > Fabales > Fabaceae > Arachis > Arachis hypogaea. Next base: position 10,038,352 of record NC_092043.1, read on the forward strand.
TGCCCTACGGATAATACAAGTTCGCACACCATTCTCAAAAGTAATATATATTTTACCCATCTTGTGCCAAAAGAAGAATATTTTAATACTATTATTGGCTCAGACAATGTGATAGAAGGCTCCGGAAGATCTATAATTTTGTTTTCCAGAGGAACAAAATTCATAATAAATAATACAATATAGTCTATTAAGTCTCTAAGAAACTTATTGAGTTTCGAAGATATTCGCCGAAATGGATATCATATTGAAACAATGAATAAGAAAAATCATGAGTACTTATATATCACAATTCATCATTTAAATAAAAAGGTTATATTAGAAAAATTACCCTCACTTTCATATGGGTTATATTATACTAAGATTAGTGCAATTGAATCACATGCCATTGTAAACCAGAAGTTTACTGGTACGCAAAATTACACTTCACACAACTGAACTAGCAAGTGCACTGGGTCGTCCAAGTAATACCTGAGTGATTCAGGGTCGATGCCACGAGGATTGTGATTTGAAGCAAGCTATAGTTATTTTGTAGATCTTAGTCAGCCGGATAGAAAAGTTGTTTGTTTGTTTAAACCGCATAAAAGTAAAATAAAGAAAACGTTACTCAATAATTATGAATTCGAATGATGAGAAGATAGTTAAGGCTTGGAGATGCTTTGTTCTTCTGGATTAATCCGGTCTTACTATTTACTCCAACTGCGAATGATTTCTTCTATGGCAGACTGTATGTGATCTACGCCTTTCTTGAGAGGTCGCCGATTCTCCTCCAGATCTGAACCCCAGGGTTAGTGCGGATCCATTCTGATTGAGGGTGAAGCTCCTGCAGTTCATTTTCCTTAGTGATCCTACTCAAAAAGCCACAGACAAGGTCGAATATTTCGGATCAGAGAATGTTGCACCTTTAGTTCTAGCCTCTACCACAAATACTCTAATCTCCCCATACCTCGGCTGAACTGGTGTCTCGAGAAGTCCCCAACGAAGTCGTGGATTAGCCATCTAAGAAATGTATAATCAAGCTCGTGATTCATCATTGTCCGATGAAAGACTCACTATGAACCCATGTATAATGAGATAACCTTGTGCCGGTTCAACACATTCATAAGGATGAAGAACGAAGATACATCTTAGAATAGAGAATCAGACATGGATTGAAGATAGAACAGTAATACTTTATTAATCCATAAAACTCAACAGAGCTCCTCCCCTCAACCTAGCAGGTTTAGAAACTCATATTGATAGATAATACAATATGAAAAATGTGTAAAGTGTCTAAGGTCTTCGAAGATGATTAAAAGTGTAAAAGTTCTCAAATAAATACTAAACTAATGACTAAGGATTACATAAGAAGGGTAAAACAGTCTTTTAGTGCTAAAATCCACTTTCGGAGCCCACTTGGTGAGTGTTTAGGCAGAGCTTGATTGAGATCCATATGCTAGGAGGCCTTCAGGGTGTTGAACGCTGGCTAGGGAGTCCTTTTTGGGTTTTGGACGCTGGTCTCTTCTCCCTTGGGTGTTGGACGCTAGAATAGGGCTGGAAGCTAGCATTGAATGCCAGTTTTGGTCCTTCAATTCTGAAGTAAAGTATGAACTATTATAAATTGCTGGAAAGCCCTAGATGTTAGCTTTCTAGAGCCGTTGAGAACGCTCCATTTGGATGTTTGTAGCTCCAGAAAATATCTTTTGAATGCAAGGAGGTCAGATATTGACAGCATCTACAGCACTTTCTCTGTTTCTGAATCAGACTTTTGCTCCAACTCCTCAATTTCAGCCAGAAAATATCTAAAATTGCATAAAAGTACACAAACTCAAATTAGAATCTAAAAATGTGAATTTTGCACTAAAACCTATGAAAACTTAATAAAACTTAAACAAAACATGTTAAAAACTATATGAAAATAATGCCAAAAAGCGTATAAAATATCCACTCATCATTTACTAACCCAAATGAATTCATAACTTGGCATGATCGATTGGGTCATCCGGAAACAACCATGATGCATAGAATTATTGAAAACTCACATGGACATTCACTAAAGAACCACAAGATTCTTAAATCTAGTGAATTTTATTGTGCTGTATGTTCTCAAGGAAAGTTAATTTTAAGGCCATCACTAGTAAAGATTGGATTTGAGTCTCCTGAATTCCTAGAAAGGATACAAGGTGATATATGTGGACGTATTCATCCACCATGTGGATCTTTTAGATATTTTATGGTCCTAATAAACGCATCTTCGAGATGGTCACATGTGTGCTTATTATCTTCTCACAACCTGGCGTTTGCGAGATTACTTGCGCAAATTATTCGATTAAAAGCACAGTTTCTAGAAAATCTAATCAAAGTAATTCGTCTTGATAATGCTGGTGAATTTACTTCCCAAGCCTTTGATGCTTATTGTATGGCTAATGAAATAAGTGTTGAATATCCACTAGCTCATGTTCACATACAAAATAGGTTAGCAGAATCACTTATTAAACGCCTCCAATTAATTGCTAGACCCCTTACTTATGAGAACAAATCTTCCAACCTCAACTTGGGGGATTGCTATTTTACATGCCGTAATACTTATTCGTGTCAGGCCAACAAATTACCATTAGTTCTCTCCTATGCAATTAGCTTTTGGCCAGCAGACAAATGTTTCCCATTTAAGAATATTCGGGTGTGTGATATATGTTCCCATTGCACCACCTTCTCGCACCAAAATAGGATCCCAAAGAAAATTGGAGATATATGTTGGATATGATTCTCCCTCTATAGTAAGGTATCTTGAGATACAAATTAAGGATGTATTTAAAGCCCGATTTGTGGATTGTCATTTTGATGAATCAAAATTTCCAATATTAGGGGGGAGAGAATAAGCTTCCTGCAAAGGAACTTAATTGGAATGCATCATCCTTAATGCATTTAGATCCCCGATTAGGACAATGTGAATTAGAAGTTCAAAAGATTATACGTTTGCAAAGAATAGCAAATGAATTTCCTGATGCATTTTTTGATACAAAGAGGATAACCAAATCTTATATACCAGCGAAAAATGCCCCAATTCAAATTGATGTCTTAGTTGGAGAAGTGGCCACTGAAAAAAATTCACACCAGAAGCGTGGTAGACCTGTCGGTTCTAAAGACAAAAATTCTCGAAAAAAAAGAGGTAAATATTGTTCCTATTGAAAAAGACATAGTAAAAACATCTGTAGTTGTCGAAAATTCTGATATGGTTTTAACGCCAGAAGACATTCAGGTACCTGAAAATTGTGAAAATAACGAGATCTTGATAAATTATGTTTTTACAGGAGAAAAATGGGATCGAAATAAGACAATTGTCAATGAAATATTTGCATATAATATGGTATTAAATATCATGCATGAAAGTAAGGATCTTGAGCCAAGATCAGTCAAAGAATGTCAACAAAGGAATGATTGGCCAAAATGAGAAGAAGCCATGAAGGCTAAGTTAGATTCACTTGCAAAACATGAAGTATTTGGACCTGTATTCCGTACACCAGAAGATGTAAAACCTGTTGAATACAGGTGGGTATTTGTGAGAAAACGAAATGAGAAAAATGAAGTTGTACGCTACAAAGCTTAACTTGTGTCACAAGGTTTTTCACAAAGGTTCGGGATAGATTATGAAGAAACATATTCTCCTATAATGGATGCAATAATATTGCGTTATTTGGTCAGTTTATCCGCATATCATAAATTACATATGCATTTAATAGATGCGGTAATAGTCTACTTATACGGCTCGTTAGATCGGGATATCTATATGAAAGTCCCTGATGGACTAAAGATATCTAAACCATCCAATGAATATTCGCAAGGGTTATGCTCAGTTGAATTGCAAAGATTTTTATATGATCTAAAGAAATCTGGACGAATGTAGTATACTCATCTTATTGAGTATCTGGCCAAAAACGGATTTAAGAATGATGATATCTGTCCATGTGTTTTCATAAAGAAATCTGTATCTGAATTCATTATAATTGTTTTGTACGTTGATGATTTAAATATCATTGGAACTCCTGAAACGATTCTAACAATTATAAAAACTTTAAAAGAAGAGTTTGAGATGAAAGATCTTGGAAAGACTAAGTTTTATCTTGGCATGCAGATCGAGCATACAAAAAATGGGATCTTTATTCGTCAAACAACATACACAGAGAAGATTTTGAAGAGATTTTATATGGATAAGTCACATTCATTAAGTACCCCGATGATTGTGAGGTCTTTGGATATGAAAAAGGATCAATTCCGTCCTAAAGAAGAAAATGAAGATATCCTTGGTCCTGAAATATCATATCTTAGTACTATTGGAGCGCTAATGTATCTTGCTAATAATACACGACCTGATGTATCATTTGCTGTGAATTTACTAGTAAGGTATAATTCCTCTCCAACCAGAAGACATTGGAATGGATCAAACAAATCTTTCGATATCTTCAAGGAACGGTTGATATGGGATTGTTTTATCCCTATGGATCCAAGTTAGAACTAGTTGGGTATGCAGATGCAGGATACTTGTCTTATCCTCATAAAGGGAGATCTCAAATAGGATACCTGTTCACATATGGTGGTACAACGATATCATAGAGATCCACAAAACAGACGATTGTGGCAATATCCTCTAATCATGCTGAAATACTAGCGACACATGAAGCTAGTCGAGAGTGTTTTTGGCTCAGGAGTTTGGTCCAATATATTCTGTCATCATGTGAACTGACTGATCAAAAGATATCTCCAACTGTCCTGTTTGAAGATAATACAGCATGCATTGCTCAACTTAAATGTGGATATATCAAAGGCGATAGAACAAAACATATTTCTCCCAAATTCTTCTTCACTCATGATATTCAAAATCAAGGGACAATTCATGTCCAACAGATCTGCTCAAGTGACAATCTGGCAGATTTAAAATCACTCCCAAAATCCTCTTTTGAAAAGTTGGTACATCAGATTAGGATGCGCCAATTTCGAGATATTAAATGATATCGACAAGAAGAGGAGACTATACTCTTTTTTTCTTTGTCAGGTTTTTTCCCATTGGGTTTTTCTTGACAAGGTTTTTAATGAGGCAATCTCCATCACAAAGGATATTATACTCTTTTTCCTTTACTAAAATTTTTTCCATTGAGTTTTTTTTAGTAAAGTTTTAATGAGGCATAATACTAAATGGACATTTAAAGGGGAGTGTTGTGATAAGGATCAACGTGAATGTCCATTCTCAAAAAAGAATGAACTTAAATAAAAGTTAAAAATAAAGACCCATACATGTATAAATAGGGACATGTATCTGAGGCATCATACACATCAATAACAATATTATATTATCTCTCTTTTATACTCTTCTCTCTCTTTACATACAATACTACTTATATATATATATATATATATATATATATATATATATATATATATATATATATATATATATATATATATATATATATATATCACTTCTATTATATCAAGATAATTATATTGATAAATATTAATACTAAAATTTTATATTTATATTTTGTCTATTTTATCTTTATATCTTCTTTATTTATTTATTTTACAATAATAAGTTATTTTTTGTGTTGTTCGCAATATAAGTAACATATAATATAGTACCTAATAGGGTGCTAAATACCCATCAACAATTGCATTCAAATACTACTGATTTCAATTAAAAAAATATAAAAATAGAACTTAACATTTTTTTGTAGCATTTATTTTTAAAATAATACTATATATCTAAATTTTTTTATAAACTAAATCTAACTTAATTAAACAATAGAATTTAAAATAATAATAATTATAATTAATTTTTATTATGTATATTAGACTAATTTGATTAGATTTAGTTAAAAAAAAATTTTGATGGATAATATTATTCTTATTTTTAACTCTATATATCTTTTTCTATTTTTGTTTTGAAGATAAATCAATTGTTGCTGAATCGTTTCATTTTGGTCCTTTTTTTGCATAAGTGATAAGATCATAAGGCCTATAGGATTTGATTCGAGAGAAAAGAAAAAAAAAGCTGGAATAAATAGATAAAAGTAAAACAAAAGAGTTTGTGCTAGATAAAAATACACATTAAAAATTTATAAATATTAAAGAATATTTTAGAGATTATTTTTTTTAGTATTATTATGTAGTAAGAGTTTGATATTTATAAATATTTGATGTGTACGTATTTCTTTTATCGAAAATAATCTCTAGAGTGTACGTTAATATTTTATAAATCTTTATGTATATTTTTGTCTACTATAATTTTTTTATGTATATTTTTTGTTTATGAAACAAAAATATTATTTGATGGGCAATTCTCCACGAAAGATCAGAAACAAACAAAGTTTCATATAGTTAAGTGAAAAATAGGAATTAATGACCTCAACCGTAAAATAAATCATCGTATTTTGGGTTCAACCAATTTAGAGAGAATGAATAGTTTCATAAGACAAATAAAAGTTTGAGTGTTTTGAACAGTATTTTGTTTTTAAAAAATTATCTGTAAATTTAATTTTTAGAAAAAAGTATACATCTTTTTCTGAGAAATATTAAAATGACATCTCTTCTCTTTATTTACCAAATATACACTTTAGTCTATTTACTTAATTCTATTAAAAATATTGACAGAATATTTCTTTTAAATATTTCATTAAATAAAATTAACATTACTATTTATCGTTTTATCCTTTTATATTTATTTTTGGTAAAAGCTAACAAAATTTAAACTAGAAAATAATTTTGTTGAAATATATTTTGGTAGAACAATTTTATCAAAAATAAATAAATTTTTGCTAAAAATTATCTTTGTAAAACATAATTTATTTTTTCTTAAAAAAAATTAAACATAACATTAACTAGATAGAGTTAACAAAAAGAATTAAAATAGATTAAAGAAGAGATTTAATTTATTAGCGAAAAAATTAACTTTATAAATAAAGAAGAGAGTATGTTATTTTAACATCTATTAAAAAAAGAGTGACGATTTTTTAATTTGTATAAAAATATTAAAAATAAGCTTGAATTATGTTAAGAATAAAATATTATTTTGATGTTTGAGTCAAATTTTAATTTGATCCCTAATATTTTAGACATTTTATTTTTATCTCAATAAATTTTAAACAAATTTAATATTATTCTACCATTAAATTTGACATAAATAATTAAAGAATTGAATGATATAAACTTAACAATATTATTAGTTAATTTATGTCTTTTTATTTCTCTGTTGTTAGAGAAACTTAAACAAAACCTTTTTATACCACTTGTTTTTCTCGTTGTCTTTCTTGTACAAATTCACAAATCATAGCAAACAATTATATTAACAATCTAAAATCAAAATCAAAGAAAATTTTTTACATTATTGATAATTATTAATGAGTAATCTGCTTGACTTACATATTCAAATCTAATGATATTAGTTTTTTAATATGCTCGTTCATATCAAATTTAATATTAAGACAACATTAAATTTATTTCAAACTTTTTATGACTAAATAAAATTTTAAAATGTTAAATACCAAATTAAAATATGATCTAAATTCTTAAACTTAAAATAATATTTTACTCTTTAATTAAAAAGTAATTACAAACTGTGCAATAAAAATATTAAAATTATAAATTTTGATCTTAAAAAATAATTATATTATATATATACTAATTAAAATCAGTCATCAATATAAAATACATATTAAAATATAAATATACATTGAAAATAAATTAAATTATATTATATATTTATACATAAATATATTAGTAGTTATTTTTAGTAATTTATTTTAATGTATAAATAATATTTTAAAAAAAAATATTAATCACAGTCATACAATGATTTTCATGAAGAAAACAAAGAACTAAAAACTCAATATAGCACAACATACACACACTAATAGCAGCAGTCTAATAACAATGGCAGGCTTAATTAAATCACTTCATCATCACCACAAGCAAGGTATTAATGCATGCCAACAAGAACCTGATCCTCGATAATAATCTAATTAGAGTTAGAGCATAAATATTAATTAACATTATATATATATAGTAGTAGCCACTAGCCACTACTCTTCTACAAACTCTCTTGAAGATATGCATGCCTGCTTAGTCAAATAATTAATAACATATCTATATATTTATATATATGTGCGAATTAAATCGCTTCTGATATAGTTAAATCCATTGTCCATGCATGTTTCTCGCTCCTTCCAGTGCCATATGCTGTTGCTGTTCAAATTAAATAAATAAATAAATAAAGAGAACAACAAATAGAAGTTTTTCCTTGATGGATAATTAAATGAAATTCATAAACAGTTAAATGGAAAGTGAAAAATAATTGTAATTAGAATCAAAGACAAAACATATATAGTGCTCAGATTCAGCAACGTTTTATAATATGGAGCCACTCAGATAAAGATGCTTAAAACGTTTTTTTTAAGATGTTTTTTTAGTAATTAAAATTTAATATATATAATCGATTAAATCGTGTTATTTTATTAAAATTAGACTAGACAAATTGATTTAATCAAAAAAATAGTGAATCAAATTTTAAACTGGTCTAAATTAATATTATTTTTTATAGAAAATAACTACAATATTCTATTATAAAAAAATGACTAAAATATTGAAAATTCTAAATTCTAGTCCTTTATTTTTCTGTTATTATGGATTTCAACTTTTTAATATATATATATATATATATATATATATATATATATATATAGGAATATTTTAATCATTTTCTATAATAAGGGTATTGTAGTTATTTTTTATAAAAAATAATATTAATTTAGACTAGTTCAAGATTTGATTCACCCTTTTTTTGCTCAAATCAATTTGTCTAGCTTAATTTTGACAAAATAACTCAATTTAATCGATTATATATATTAAATTTTAATTATTAAAAATATCTTTAAAAAAAAGGTTTTAAATTTTAACCATCTTTATCTAAGTAGCTCTTTTATAATATATAATATAAAAAAGAATTTCAATGTACTACAAAATATTTTAATCGTTGATCTCAATAATAAAATTGATCTTAAATATGAGTTTTATATAATAATTGAGATCAATTAAAATTAATAAAAATTTTAATTAATTGGTAATACACTTGAAATCCTTTCTATAATATATGTTGAGATTGCAACTTACAAGAAGGAAATTGAGTTCCTTGTTTTCTTCCTCCAAAATCTTGCCCTGAGAAGTATCAAAGGAAAATGGCAAGAGTTGATATCAGGATAACTATTAAACATTTAAATAAATAATTTTTTATATTATTAGAATTTAAAATTTAGTATTTAAGATTTATAATTTAATAGTTTTTAGAATTGATTAAATATTAACAAAAAATAATAAAATTTATTAATCATGTAATATTTTTTTTAAATTAAATATTATATAAATGATTATAATTGATTAAAAAAACTTCCTTTTTCTGTTTAAAGATAATATATATTATTTCAAACTTAGTTATATGCATATTCTATTTTTTCTATGCACAATATTAATATTTCTCATTCGGTTAATTCATATATATCTTAGAAAAGAAGACCGCGTACATTTCTCTTGAACATCCTGTGCACTTCCATCTGTTGCAAAAGCACATGAGATAATTAAGTTAACTAACTTATTAACCAAAATTTATATTATTAAAACATATACATGAAACTTAAAATGGAAAAAGAAAAGAAAAAAAAAGCACCTTTTTTTCACGGATTCCATTGAGGCCCTTATCAAGGTCATTTTCTAGGGCCATAAGCTCTTTGTAATTCAGTGAGGTAATGTCTTCTCCCTTCAAGTGCCTGAAAAATTCACATATACATAATATATAAGCTCTAAGCTAGGGCAATATATTTTAATTAATTTTTGTATTAAAATATAAATAAATAAATATATATATACCTGAGCTCAATTTGCATGCTATCATTCTCTTTCTTGATTCTATCAATTTCATTACTTAGGTTCTGTGAGTTCATCATTCAACAAACAACATCAATCACATCCTTGTAAACCTTGACTTGTTTTTTTTTTTTTGTCACCAAAAAAAAAAGTACACAAGAATAAATATAGGCTATGGAATTAAAAAAAAAGACCTAAATAAGAGATATTAATTAATTAAGTTCATGATGTAGATCTGGCTCAGAAAGATGTAAGTAGAAGATCATAGAAAATTTATTTATTATTTTTTATTTATTAATATTTTATATATATGTTTTGGAACCCTTAGGTTTGCAAAGAAAAGGAAGCTATGAATGAATATTTTTATGTTGTTTTTATTGCCAGATCTGTTGATATAGACATGTCTTGTTCTTATTGTTCTTATGCCTGAAAGCCTCTTCTTTTGTCAATATATATAATAATAATACTCAGATATGTAGAGGAAGAGGTTCCAAATGTAGATCTACTCACACAATTTCTGCATCATATTTTTGGCAAAAAAAATTATATTTTCTTCTCTTGTATATAGTTTCAAAGAAAATAATAATAATAATAATAACATAGGTTATTTTTTATTTATTTAGTATTTATTAATAAAATGAAAATTAAAGGTATGTACCTCATGTTTAGCATCCCAGAGAGTTTTTCCAGAAGCTCTTTGGTATCTGTCCAGGATGTCAATCAACCTTCACCAAAAAAATAAAAATGAAAATTAAAGAAAAAAGAAAAATAAATAATAATAATAATAATAATAATAATAATAATAATTAATATTATTATTACGTGGTGGAGGGGCTGATATATTCATGCATCTTGCCAGAAGCACCAAAGATGATAAGAGAAACTTGAGCATCACAAAGAACACTGATTTCTTTAGCCTTCTTAAGGATCCCATTCTTCCTCTTTGAATATGTGACTTGCCTGTTGCTTGAGTTCTCAATCCTCTTGATCTCAATCTTACCCCTCCCCATTGTTGATGAATGAATGAATGAAGAAGAAAGAAGAAGAAAGAAGAAAGAAGGAGGAAACTAATTATAAAGAGAAGAGGGTAGTGCAGTGGAGATAGCAATAAGGAAGAAAAAGTAATAGAGGAACATTCTATTATGGGTTTGTTGTGTCATCAACTTTCTTAGTCTCACAGAATGGAACCCTTTCTTTAGGGTTTGTGACAAAGCCAATTCAACTACTATTGCTTTCTTAGCTTTAATTTTACCACTTCCTCTTTTTAATTAATTCAATTTCTTAATTATTAATTAATTTCGTAAAATTATTTCTCCCAAAAATTTAAATTCATATATAAAACTATTTTTTTAACAAAAATTTATTCTAAAAATTTAAACTGATAAAAAATAATATATAAATATTAATTAATATTATTAGGTCGGATAAGTATATTAGTAGTAAATAAGTTTGTGTTTTTTTTTTTCCAATATAATGATTTTGATGTGTGTTTTGAGATTGGGGATAGTATTATATATATATTAGTTAGTGTTGTTTAATGATTTAAGCGATATTATTAATTAATATTGTTGTCAAATTCGATTAAGTTAAACTAGTCAAATTATTATTAATGGAGTTCAAGTAATACACCAACAAATTAAAAGTATATTCAAATATTTATATTTATATTCTTTTCTAGATAATACATAATTATTGAGTTAAGTATTTTTTGTTGATATAATAATATATATATGATTAGATATATCTGTGTATAAAATTTTCTTATACTTTGGTGTTTAATAAGTATATGCTAAGGATCAATTAATTTCATATATTTTAATTAAAAAAAAGTTTAAGGATTAACAGAATTAATTATTTTTTATTAATATTTTTAATTATTAATATAATTTTTTTAGTCTATACTTTTAAATATTATTGATTAATAGGTCAAAAATAATAAATTCTGTTAATTTTTTTAGTATTTTTTAAATTATATTTTAAATGATAGCTTTGTGAGCCATATTCTTGACCATTGGTTTCTTGAAGCACCTATGTCATTTAATTGGAAGGGTTTATGAGGGTTTTTATTATCCATTTTCTAGGGTGTGCTTAATTAAAGCAAAGGTTACGTGCATGTTTTGAAGGGTACTTTGATGTGTTTAATATTAACTTGTATTATTATATTCTAGAATCTAGGGTTTTCATGAATGACGGGTAACTAGTTATGGACTAGTGGTGTAATGGTTGCTCAACCATCAAATCTAAAAACAAAAAAAGACTTATTATTCCCATCAACGTTATTCACCAAGGAATATATATTAAAAAACCTCTTTTTAGAGTAATGTGTGAAAGGGAATTAAAAAAAAAATCTAAATGTTTCCAACCTAATAAATCATGATTTTAAGTTTGGAATGCTGATCTGAGAGGAGCTTCTGATTTGAAAGGTTGTGTGTGGTTGGTAGTATATATAAAACTGCAACCCTCAAATCAGTAGCTTTGGCCTTGAAAAACTGAAAATTTTCATATGTTTTAATATAAATAATAAATAATATATCAAAGTTAAAACAAAACTTTAACTAATTTTCAAATTATAATAATTATAAAATGGATAAATTATGAATCTTTTTAAATTGAATTTCTCTCTCTCTCTTTCATATTATCATATTATAACTCCCTCTTTAAATAATTTTTTTAAAAAGAAAAACAATATATATTCAAATTCTGTCGTATATATATCTCTATTTTCTTTCTTAATTTTTATTTAAATAAAATATCAATATTGCCAAACGCAACCTTAATGTGCACCTTGTAAATGTATACCTACTAGCTCTTTTCATATATAAAAATTAAAAATGTAACTACAAATTAAAATTGGTTTCTCTACTTTTAGAATAAATATAAGAAACTAATTTTTTATTAATCAATATTAGTTAATTTTTTTAAATTATTTTTTAATTTTAATTTTTTAGAAATTTCAGAATTTATAATTAAAATTTAGGATTGAAAATTTAAAATTTAGAATTTATTATTTAAAAATTGACATTTTAGTTGAATTCTTTTAATAATTGAGATGGGTAAAGTGCTTTGACAACAGTAGTATAGCCAACATGTATAGTATAATGTTGAAAATTTGAAATAACATTTCCTAAAAGGCAATTTTGTTTTTCACTTTAGCCCAACAAAAATTTATATACAACATTAAAAATTCCACTAAAAATAAAATAACTACTCATCAATAATATATAGTTGTATTGCGACAAAAACTTTAGTTTGGATATTCTCTCAATTCTCAAGACCAAAATAATTGACATGAACAAAATCACCATTTCAACCCCAACAATTGTTCAATATCTTGTATAGAGGGCAGTCAAAGCCATAAGAAGAAGAGATCATATGAGATGTTGGGATTGAAAGGAAACTGCCAGGCTATGACCAATGCCTATACCTACTTCATTCATACCATATAAAATCTTTGCTTCTTCTTTTGGATCACTTCACATGTCAATTTTTTAAGAAAGGTGTGTGTGAAAATTTTGATTTCAATAGAAAAATTGTTACATCCTCATATAATATACTATTTGACTCTATTTATGGAATAATATATTGTATTGGACAATTTTATGATAAAGAGATTTATATGTAAAAAGAATAAAATAGAGTGTATAATATACTTTAAAATTAATAAAAATAAAATCACAATTTTTTTCTAAATAGATATCTAATTAATAATTATCTCTATAAAAAAATATTCATCTCTTTATCATTTTTCCTCTTTAACTATTATAGCATACACCATCATTAATTATTGTGATAAGAGTTGCATTTTTTTATTTGAAGTATAATTCTTTATGGACACAATCATGTATCAATGTAAGTTTTGTTTATGTCCAATATTGCATAGATGATTTGTTGATACAAGTTATGATAATGGCTATATATTTTCAAATAACACCACCAAAATCTTATTAAGTCAAATCGATTACTTAGATTAAGTAGTATCTATCTGATAGATTATATATATGTTGAACCCATTTATATTTAAATATTTTTAATAATTTATTCTAAAGATGATATTGACCTTCTCCAAACATGTCAATAATAAGTTCAACAAAACCAATTTAAGTTGGTTGAGTGGTCAGCTTACTCGTCCACTTAAGTAAGTGTCAAGGTTTGAATTTTATCTTGTGCATGCAACAACCCATTGACCCGTAACAGACCCTTAAATGGAACTCAAATCTACAACAGATTAGTTCTTGACATGTCGGACTAAGGAATAATGTGGGCAACAAAAAAAAATATTTAACAAGTTCAATGTAAAAGAATGAGTAGCCTAAAACTGTAAGCATAGTCTCAAAACTCTATGCAGGCTAGGGAGGAGTTCAAGCATTGTACTTAAAGATAGTTGACTACAACCACTGTAACATCAATGGTATAACCTGGGGATAAAGGAAATGTTCCCTCTTCCTTTCTACATGTAAACAATATAGTTTTTCACCATCTGATACAGCTTCATAACCTCTTATAGAATAGATTAGATAGCAGGATGGGGTCATTACATCCCTTGATTCTGAGTGTGTAGGCTTGGAGTGGTAAGGGCTGCAAAACATAGGCATGCCCTAAAAGGGAAGGAATTGAAATGGAGGGGATTCTATACTTGTACTTGTATCCAACCAAAGATCTTATACTACTATTTTCACCCTTGACCAAACGGGAGGACCAATTTCACAATTCACATAGTTTTGGCACTGATGAGGATGCTAGCCTTAAGAAGTTTTACTGTTTAATTAGTACTATTGTCAAATGAAATTTGGAGCATATTTATATTTGTATTTTGTTGAAAACATGATATAATATTATAATCTTGTCTTAAATAATTTGGACATGTGAAAAAAAGATTGACAAAATATCCCATTAAAAAAATGGATGCGATAGACAGAGAGTGAAAAGATAAAGAAAGAACAAAAAAGAATATACATAAAATGGTCAAAAGAGATCTACACGTAAACAATCTCATTATAGACATAATACATGATAGAATTCAATAACGTCGTTTGATCCATAGCTAACCCTACCTAATGGAATAAGATTTTTTTTTTTGTTATTGCTACCGGTGGTGGTGTTAAATTTAGATTTGTATTTCCAACAGCCAAAAAACAGAAAAAGATTTCCCATGTCAAATCCTAAATTTCAGGACACTTAATTTGTTGGTTAGCTTAAGGTAAATTTCTTTCATGAAATTTCTTAAATGTGCATAGATATGTTTGATTTTCGAAACTGAATTTGAGAAAACAGTTTAATGTAGGAAAAGAAACTTATGAATCGATGATAGTCACTAGTCAGTGTTTGTTGAAGAGGAATAAAAGAAACCTGCATAAGTGGTTTTTTCCTTCATAACATTGGCAGATCAAATCTCATTGAATTCCAACAACCACACTTCTAACAAGTTACAAACAGAATATACATAAGATCAAGACACTTGTACAGAATTTCAAAAATGGAATGCTACATAATATTTCCATGCCTAATTGCTGTATATACTTGTGCCCATGCCCAACCTCCCCCTATCATGCCGTGTGTATCAACTAACAACTATCAATATCCATAAGAAAGTCTTATACCAATACGTAATCACTAACTAGAACCAATTGGAAATGCTGAAGTCTCTTAGCTTTCTAAGATGGTTCTCCATTTCTTGCCGGGAAGTGGTCCACTCTTCCCTCTCTATGACAGTTGTTGGGTCATCCTTTTCACTCTGCACGTAAAATAGGAAACCAGGTTCGGCATATCGAAAAACAACAGAAGGTAGGTAAATTATACTGATCTCTCTCTAAAACAGAGGTTAGTTCGCATTTTACAAAATACAAGAGGGTTCATATAACCTAATCTCAGAGAGGTTAGTGTTTACATATTATATAAAAATTATAAAAGGGTGTCATGTGGAATATCGCCTAACCATTGGAAGGCCAATGTAATATTGTAATTTATCTAAGAACAAATGATCTAGGAAAGGAATACTCACATGATTTATAACCTTAAAGGAGTTCCCACGATCAGCTATAACAAGCAAGTCGGTCTTCCTATCTCTATTTCTCCCTCCAGGATTTGTTACCTACACAAGGCATATTCATGATCAATATAAATACTAAATGCAAAGAGAATTACAGATTGACTTGTACACCAAATCACCAAAACAGATGATGGTACAGGGCAAGAAGAATAAATAAGTTTTTCCTGTTTATCAGAATCCCTGCTTAAATAATGGTAAGTCATGAGTACAACAATAATCTGGGCAAAGAATTCGAAACATGGGAATGAGTTTATTGAGTTTCAACACATTTACCAAAGTTCTCTGAGTTTTGGGTTGATTCTTTTCTTTTTCTAGATGATAATAAGCAAATGAGAAGCAGGGCCATGCGCCATGGTCAGAATCAATTAGCAAATCAACAATCATAAGTGATCATAGACATTCTTCAAAAATAGTTTACCAGATGAAGAAAATTTCTAAATTGCATATGATAAAGTATAAAGGAAGCAAAAGCTAGACAGTAAAACTGGATAAGTTATGGAGTAATCATACTTGGTGAAGAACATACAAAGTTGCAACTAAAAGCATAACTTATATCTTAAACTCAGAGGTGGGTAGTAAACAGGATTTCCATGTCTTGCATCAGATGTCTAGGGTCTAAACTTGGGGCACAGATCCAAATATACAGCACTTCTAAGGGGCATAGTAATATTCTAGAGCAATTCATAAGCATATTAATCTTAAGCACTGGTGCACCATCCATTATTTTGTTGGCTAGGTCTCACAATGAAGCTGAGAGGACAATAAAAGTAACAAAAAATTCAAGGCTGAAAGAACAATACATATGGAAGGCAACAGGTATCGCAAGATGTAGCAGTAAATTTCTCATGCAACTATACTAAGAATCAGCAAGCAGTTCTTTACCACAACTTTAGCTCTTGTAATTGACTTGGTTTTAGAATCAATAATGTAAATCTCCTCGAAATCCAGCACAAACTCTGGGTCACCCTGCCTTCGATTTTTGTAGTGTTTTGTCAAGTACACCTGTAAGAGGAATGAAGTCCGATGATGAGGGAGACAACATATCTAGTGAATAGAGAAATATGTTCTTCAATTATGCCGGCTACTTCTCTCCCAAATCTAGTTAGAGCAACTGATTAGAATATCAACAGGGAAATACCTAGCTTAAGATACCTCATCTAAGACTAGATCCAAATAGAAGAAGAATATTGAAATTAAACCAGTAATTTGAGCATTACATACGTAGTTGATCATACCTTCCAGATTTCCCTCTCAGTTTTATACATAGGATCTCGAGGTGCATCAATAGGTGGCTCTGTCACGTTGTAGCATCCATAATCACTTACAGCACATCTAATGTACTACAGATTTTAACAAAAGGAAAACAAACATTACATAGAAGTAAAATGCATAAATATTTAGGGAAGTGTGAAGATGTGAAATAAATTGAATGAATGCTTTGCACAGCTTCGAGGAACATTGAGGTACAAGCACTAAACACGGATTGTAAACTGTGGATTCCTCCATATCTTCATGCAATATGATACCAATACCAAGAAGCACAGACAGTCCATTAGGTTGCCATATCCGCGGTTGGACATACAATGGACACCAAGTGACCATTCTTCACCATAAAACAAATTACGGACAAACTCTCCGCGATATGCCCATTTACAACCTAATCCAATTCCATTTTCTAAAGTAGAAATAAGAAAATTCAAACAACAGTACTCATAATTTTAAGAACAAATAAGCTAATCCATACATACACTAATAAGATTGCTACATTGCAATGTTAAAGTTTGACTTAGTTAAGAAATTGGTGGAAGCTCAGGTTTGATGGTTGAGAGTGGTTAAACGATTTGACAGATTTGACTAAATTGTCATCTAACGGCTGGCAACTATCAACTGCATCTGAGTTTTCACCTAAGAAATTATAGTGACATTAATGTATATACTATATTACCTTTTGAGGCATTGGCGCAAGCACCTTGGGGATTGAATAAACATCTGTATCCGGAGGAGTCACATACATCTACAACACCAAAAAACAATAAGCAGATTCATTTTAAAACTAACTAACTAACTAACTGACTAACTAACTAACCTCCCTGAAATCATAGACATCGTTGTCAGGGTCAGGGGGCTTCCTTATGAAGAAGTCGCAGTCAGCTAAGCAAATCTTGTGGAACTCATCTTCGTTGATTCTGTAATCTACCACCGTCTCGGAGTCCCAACCCTGCGTCGAAACGAAGCTCTCGCTCTGCACCATTGCAATATCACCGTCGGCGGCGGTGGCGACCAGGGGTTCGTACTCTATGTCAAAGTCCTTCTTGTTGTCGACCTCTTCGAGCTCCTCGTCGTCCATGTCGTAGTCGTCGGGGCCGCCGTCTCCGTCGTCGTCGGCACGAGTGAGGAAGGGGTTGGTTCTTGAACGGAGGAGGAGGAGAGAAGAAGTGTTGAAGAAGAGGGTGGGATTGGGTTTGAAGGAGAATGGTGTGGGTTGGGAGAGTGAAGTGGCGAAGGGTTGGAAGTTCGAAGAGACGAGGGGGAGTGGTGGTGATCGGAAGAGGAAGGCGGAGGAAGTAGTCATGGGTGGAGGAATAGAGAGCAGGAAGAGCGGATAGTGTTGTAGTTCGAACTTGGAAGGGGATTAGGTTGGGAATTTAAAACAAATATTTATTGGGTTTAATACTTTAATTTTCATTCAAAAATTGGGGTTTTTGAGTTGACTTTTGCTAATTACTAATTAGTGTTGTTATCCTTTTTAATGATGAGCCTGTTTCTTTTTTCGAAAAAAGATAAATAAGTTTCTAACTTTTTAAATTTTTGACAAATACATTTTTTATAAATTTTAAATACAAAAAAGTTTTTGACTTTAACAAACGGAGAACAATTTAGTCATTCCGTTTATTTATCTCTCATACACCAAATAGAACTAGCTGACATGGCCGCTGAAACGGTGTCTAGATATCTGTTACAATGTCACGTTGGAAGGGGAATAAAGTTCGAAGGACAAATAAGTCATTGACGTCATTTTACAAACAATGTTCGAAGGACAAATAAGTCCTTGAGAATTTAATTCATTGTGTTTCTATATGTATCATATATTACTATCTAATTTAATAATCAAATGTGCCACATCACATGACACTCTTATTAAAATTGAGAGAAATTTTTTTTCAAAATTAATAAACTCCTTTCCTAAATTTTCTCATCTACCTCTCTCTATTTTTCTATTTCTCTCTACTATTTTTACTCTATATATAATTATATTTTATATTAGTAATTTGACAAATCAAAATATATCATCCGATATTTTTTTACAATTAAAATATTTTAAATGTAAAAATATACACATTAAATTATTTTAAATTTTAGATAACGAATGTTAAAATTAATTATTAATAAAAAATTAGACTTTTTCATATAAAAATAATAACTAAAAATCTTATTATTTAATTTTTTATCTGCAGATATCTTGGTTTTCTTGGCCAGAGACTTTTGTCAACTTACGACTTTTTTGTAAAAGTAGTTTGATTTTATAAATCTTTTGTGCCATGCATAATTTATACTGTTAGAACAAAGTCAACTATAATTAAAAAAATTATTCTCAGTAATGTTATTATGGATAAAAATACTAGTTCTAATATAATATACAAATGCACTAATGCTAACTTAATACATGAATGATGCACAAATGAACTAATGCTAACTTGATGCATAAATGAACTGATGCTAACTAATGCCACTGGTATGATGAAAACTGAACTAATATAATTTAACAAATTCTAATATAATACACAAATGCACTAAAACTGAACTAATGCAATTTAAGAAAAAAGGTAGAAACAGAACAAGCACAATTTCTGCAATTTTAATACAAATAATTTAAATTGCAGAATACAACAAGTTAACTAGATTTCAAAAGACAAGCATAATTTTATAAACTAAATTCTCATCATAGAAGTATAATAGAAGTATAATGAACTAAATTCTCAATGACCTATATGTCCTTCGAACTTTATTCCCCTTCCAGCGTGGTACCGTAACGGACACCTGGACACCGTTCAGCCACGTCAGCCAGTTCTGTTTGGTGTATGAGAGACAAATAGATGAAAGGACTAAATTGTCTTCCATTTGTTAAAGTCAGGGACTTTTTTGTATTTAAATTTTGTTAGGAATGTATTTGTCAAAAATTTAAAAAAGTCAGGGATTTATTTGTCTTTTTCCCTTTTTTGTGTTTGGAAAAAAAAGGTCCATTCCAATTCCAACTTTTGGAAAAATGTAAAGAAATTAAGTAATAAGTAAATAATTTCATTGTGTTTTTAAAAATAGAATAAAAAAAATTAGGACACAAAATGACAGAATCGTGAGACCAAATTATTGCACAAAGAGACAAAAAAAGTTTTTGCACAAAGGCACATTTCCTCCATTCATCGACAATGGAAGAGTAGAGAGACTACTAAATAATCAATAACTTGGGTTGGTCGAGTGGTCAGTTCACTCATCCGCTTAAGTAAGTGTTGGGGGTTCGAATCATGTCTTGTGCATGTAGCAACTCATTGGCTAGCAGCAGACCTTTAAATGGAGCTCCAATCCGCTACGAATTAGTCCTTGACCTATCAAGTTGGGAGATACCGTGTGCAACAAAAAAAAAATAATTGGCATCCTTTGGGCTATTTATTATTGTTTATTTTTTACTTTTAATGTTTTTTGTTTTAAATATTTTGTAGAAAAAATAGATAAAAATAAAAAACAAATTTATTATTTTTACTATTTTTCTTTTAGAAAATTCTAAAGATAAAAGTTATTAAAAATAACAAATAAAACGATAAACCAAACTATACAAGACACACTATTAGTATAAAAAAATGGGTAAAATACTATTTTGATTCCTAACGTTTGGGACAAATTTTAATTTAGTTTCTAATGTTTTAAACATTATATTTCTATTCCAAAAAATTTTAAATAAGTTTAATGTGGTCTTAACATTAAATTTAACACCAACTATTAACAAAATGACGTGGACATTAATACCGTTATTAATTAAGTTATATCTTCTTTTATGTGTTAGAAAAACATAACCAAAACCTTCAGGTGATACTTCTTTTTCTCAATTTTTTTTTTTACAAAACTCAAAATCTTCACAATCAATCATCAACACTTTAAAATCAAAGGAAAAAACTTTATATTAGTGATTGTTTATAAATCAATTTTACTTACATACTGAAATCGAACGTTATTGCCTCTTCAATATGCGAATTGTCTGAGACAAATTTAACGGCAGAATAACATTGAACATGTAACACCCTACCAAATAGAGTATTATGCTATATATATATATATATATATATAATATATATATATATATATATATATAGTAATTGAAAGAAAGTAATATACGAGGAGCCTTAGAGGAATAGTTAAAATAAAACTGTAAAATTAAAAGCGCAACGCTCAGGAATAATGTTAACTTACGTACTAAGAAACCAAGGTTCATAAGTTTAACTAAACTGAAAGCAGGATTAGAAGGTCAAGAATACAAGATAACAAACCCCCTAACTTAGCCTACGAAGTTAAGGCTGGTCGGAGAATATTTACATACATATATACATAGCACGAAGTCCAAAATACATAAACATAAAACTCTAGCTTTCCATAAACCTCTAAGAGGTACAAAATAAAGAAGCTGCTTGGAGAGTTAAATACATAAGATTATATATTAAATATACACCAAAATAACATCCCATAAACCACTCCACTGCAGAACTCCAGATGCCTGTCATGGTGCCTCTTGACCTGCATCTAAAAAACAACAACACAGTATGGGATGAGAACCGGAGGTTCTCAGCATGGTAAAGGTGCCACGCACATAAGATATAAGGTCCTGGAAATGTCAGAGACAATTCTAGAACGCCAATACTCATATTAATAAACTTAAAACTTAAAGAATTATCATGGTAAACCATAAGCAGGATAGTTATCTAAGGTTCATAAAGGTCTAACTCAATCCTAACCTAATCCCTCAATTTACAATCCACTTGCTGTCTCATAAAACTCTAACTCTACAATCTACCTTCTACCTCTTCCAACCTTCTAAATTCACCAGTGCACAGACAAGCAATACAAACAAAGCAATCACAGGTAGAATTCAGATACACAGGTACCAAGTATAGTAAATAAGCATAGTAATTTACAAAGGCAAACCCAAATAATGCACAATCAAACAAAGCAAACATATGCATATGATATATGCCTGCCCTATGGCTAATGAGTCTCATCTATCGGTTATAAAGTCAACCCGACATGTCCGATAGCTAACCCTGGACATAACACCACAACATGGAACAGATGTTACTCGTCTTCCCATGCCGGTGTTTCATCCAACCCGGAATAGGTATTACTCGTCTATTCAGGTAGGTGCCTCAACCATAACCCGGATAGGAATTACTCGTCTAACCACAAGCTATGACTCGGATAGGAATTACTCGTCCATCCACAAAGTCATAACTTGGATAAAAATTACTCGTCTATCCTCAAAATCATAACTCATCATCTCAACATTCATAAATATATATTCATGCATAATTCTCATCAAACTCATAATATCAATCAACATCGCATTGTTCTCAATCCTACCTTATTCATCACTTTCAGTATCTTCCTTCAGTGCCAAGTTACCCCGTTTCATAGTTTAATCTATTCACTATACTTAAAACTAATATTTATGGTATAAAAGAGTAAAAATAGAGGTTTAGAAGTTTAAAATCATGTTTAAAATACAAAATTGAGCTTGCTGAAAAAACAGGACTCCGCATACGCACCACCTTCATTTTTCTTAAAAGCTGATAAAGTGCAGATTTCGTAATTCACATTAACAACTTCCGGCGTTCATAACTTCCTCTACTAAATTCTATTTTTCACAAAATTTATACCATTTTAAAGCTCTTGAAATTATCTTTAATTTGAAATAGATTTCATTTAAATCCAAAATCTGAGACTCGAGTTATGGATTGGTGAAGTTCATTAAAATCAACTTTTCCAAAGATCACCAAACCCCTATTTTTACCAAAACCTCATTTCATACCCAAACATTTTATAACCAAAGCATCACCAAAACTCAACTCCACACCTCCCATTCATTTTACAACACACCACACTCAATACTCTCAATAATTCAATAATTCCCTGTATATACACATACATCTTCACAATTTCTCAATCCAAATCAATAACAAATATACTCATATATATAGTTCTCATGCCACACATACCAACATACGCATTTAACCCTTTCATTCAACAATTACCAACAATAAGTACTTCACCCTACTATCATGAATGGCTCAACATTTACATCAAGAATTGCTAATCTATATCAAGTACACTAATTCAACTTCCATCAAACTCAATCAAATTTATCATTAAACACCAACACCACACTTTCAACAAAATCATCAATCACTACTCATTCTCAATATCATTTAATAATTCCATCAAAGTTACTAAACATTAACATAACTACACATTTCAACTTATTCTATGCTCATCTAACCTAAGTTTTCACAAGACATTATATATTACATATGAGAAACCAAAACCATACCTTGGCCAATTTCCACGTATTTTCCAAGGCAACCTACAAGGCAAAATTGTAAGTCTCAATCACCAAAATCCAGCAACTCGATCTCACTCCAAGCTTCCAATTAAACTTCCAATATGTCCAATTGCCTCATATCACATATTTACATGCACCTAACATAATTATCACAAACATATTCCCAAAATTCAATACCCAAAATACAAAATCAATGAATTAGTTAAAATTCTAGGATTCTCACCTTACACAAGTACCAAAGAAGCAAGATTGAACGTTCTCCTCAAGCTAATTCGAGCCCAAACACTGGAATCAAGCAATTTTCAACATAATTGCTTATATAATTCAAATTTTAAGGAGAAAAAAACTGAAACACATCAATGGTTTTCATACCTTATGATATACTGAGTTTTGTAGGTCTCAACATTGCGAACGCGTGGTCGCAAACGGTGCAGCGATCGGAGTTCGTAGCAAGAAGATGTATGAGATTAAAGATTGAATGTAAATTTGAGTTAGGGTTCATAAACTTCTTTCTTTCTTCAACGTTCCTTGCTGAATGAATGAGGAAGAAGGAGATTCATTAAGTGTGTATGGCTGAATGAGTTGGGCCTGGTTCGACTGGTTCGGCTTAATCTTTGGGCCAAATTTTTTGAAATTAGAGTAAAAATTCTTCTTTTAATTAGCTCTATCTTATTTTACTATAAAATTTATATTTCTAATTTCTTTTATGAAGAATTAATTTATTGACTATTTATTTGCTAATTTTGCAAAATTTACATCCTACCCACCTAATTAAGAATTTTGCCCTCAAAATTCATATTTAGTTACCTGAAAAGAGGTGTGGGTAGTCCTTCCGCCTATTCGATTTGAGTTTCCAAGTGTATTCTTTGATCTCAACCTGATTCCAAGCAACCTTTATTATCGATTACTAAACATTAAAATAACTACACATTTCAACTTATCTTATGGTCATCTAGCCTAAGTTTTCACAAGACATTATATATTATATACGAGAAACCAAAATCATTGCCGATTTTCACGTATTTTCCAAGGCAACCCACAAGGCAAAATTGTAAGCCTCAATCACCAAAATCCAGTAACTCGATCTCACTCCAAGCTTCCAATTAAGCTTTCAACATATCCAATTGCCTCATATCATATATTTACATGCACCTAACATAATTATCAAAAACATATTCCCAAAATTCAATACCCAAAACACAAATCAATGAATTAGTTAGACTTCTAGAATTCTCACCTTACACAAGCACCAAAGAAGCAAGATTGAACGTTCTCCTCAAGCTAATTCGAGCATAAACACAGGAATCAAGCAATTTTTAATATAATTGCTTATATAATTCGAATTTTAGGGAGAAAGAAACTGAAACACATCAATAGTTTCCATACCTTGTGATATACTGGGCTTTGTAGAGCTCGACATTGCGAACGCGTGGCCACAAACGGTGCAGCGATCGGAGCTCAGAGCTCGGAGTAAGAAGATATATGAGATTGAAGATCGAATGTAAATTTGAGTTAGGGTTCATAAACTTCTTTCTCTCTTCAGCGTTTCTTGCTGAATGAATGAGGAAGAAGGAGATTTATTAAGTGTGTATGGTTGAATGGGTTGGGCCTTGGGCCCATTTTGGGTCTGGTTCGACTAGTTTGGCTCGTTTGGCTCAATCTTGGGCCAAATTCTTTGAAATTATAGTCAAAATTCTTATTTTAATTAGCTCTATCTTATTTTACTATAAAATTTATATTTCTAATTTCTTTTATTAAGAATTAACTTATTGACTATTTATTCGTTAATTTTGCGGGGTTTACAGAACATGCTTAAAATTTTTTTGTGATTGAAATAGAACATTTGAAAGTTTTTTTTATTGAAATAAGATGTTTAAAACTTTTGGGGACAAATTAGAATTCGGTCCAAACGTTGGGGACCAAAATAATACTTTATCCTAAAAAATACACATAAAGATACACACATTTTTTTTAAATAGTATTTAGTAATCATGCACAAGATACACTACTATAAATCAAATGTCAATTTTATGTAGACACATTTGCTATTGCTTCATTACCACAACCACCATCATTGCTTTTCACTATCAACATCAACCTAAATTATTACCAGCAAAAACTCTATTTCAATAATCAATTCAACAAATATAAAAAGAAAAAAAGAAAAAAAGATGATACATATATAAAAGAATGTGATGCGACAAAGAAGAGAGAGAGAGGGGCATCTGTGGGTGCCAAAAGAGTAAGAGAGACAATGAAGGGGAGGCGGCGTAGAAATAGAAAACATGACAACGGTGGGTGACACGAATAAGAAGAGAAGCAAACATGGAGGAGAAAGAGAAAAATATACCAGATTTAGATGAAAAAGTAGGAGACGTGACAGATCTAAATAAATATAGAGCAGAGGTGGTAGCGACAGCGAAAAAAGCAGTAATGAAGGGAGAAGATAGTGACAGAAAGAAGATGGATGAGGAAGGAAGGAGGACAGTGGGCCACTGAGCCAATAATTAGTATTTTAAAATTAATATGAAATATAGTGTAAAAAATTTGTGTCCAATTGTTAGTATTTTTGTGTCTCAATATTAAAAAAAATACAAAATATATATATTATGTATATTAGTGTGCTACTTTATATAAAAAAATTATGTTTAGTTTTAAGAACATCACGAGATAAGATACTGAAAACATGACATAAATAATAAAAACACAAAAAATTAATATTTTATATTTTATTTGATGATAAATTGAATATAAAATAGAACGAATAATAAAGATCATACTTTACCTTTATTTTGTCCTTCATAAAAAAAATAATAAAAAATATAATTATAAAAAATTAATACTAGCAATAAAAAAAATTATGACTCCGCCTAATATTTCTATATTAGTTCTAACATGGACGTAACAAAAGAATGAAGTTGCAAAAGAGATGATATAGAAAAGAAAAACCCTTAGCCTGAAAACGGGTTTAGAATCTCATTAATTCTCAAAATTAGAAACATATTGCATGTATTAGCTTATTCTTATCTCTAAGTTTGATCTTCTTTAGTTAATAATAATACTAGTTTTCCCTTATTTTTTTAAAGCAAACAGCTCCACACAATAGAAGTGGAGCAACCAGAGTCACCCAAACTAGAAACAAACAAACTTAACAAGAATTACAACAACACGAATCCGTCCCGTTGTCATCTTCGGCATAGCCATCAACAACTAAAGGGATCTCCATCGCTCCACTCGTTAGCACTATTCGAAGACATGTTGATAATTTCGTCAACTCCTTTGCTTGTGTGCTGAAAAATCCGCCTATTCCTTTCCAACCATAGGTTCCAGACAATCGCGCAGAAGCATCTCAACCTGTGATTACGCTCTTCCACCCTCCTCGGTTCTTCTGTCCAGCTAAGAAAGTGATCTTTCATCGATCCCGGATACGACTATCGTCGGCCAAAGGCTGAAATCCAAGCACTCCACACCTGCCAAGCAAATATACATCCTAGAAACAAGTGATGTACATCTTCCACCTCGTTGTTACAAAGAACACAAGTAACATCTTCTTGACTGATGATTCTAAACCGGCTCAATCTGTCCTTTGTATTCACTCTTTCTATCAGAACAAACCAGACAAACAACTCCACTCTAGGCGAAATCAGTCCCTTCCAAAACAGTCCTGGTGAAGCTGTAGCTAGTTACCTCCTCTGGGATCAGTTCCTTCTGCATCACCTGCACAAATGAGTTAGTTGTAAAAACTCCTCGCCTATCATATTTTCACACCACTCTGTCCTCTCTGTTATGAACTAATTTTACAGGTCTCAAAACCTCATGTGTAGCACTCAAAAGTTCCAACTCTCATTGGAAGAGCTCTCGCTTCCTTTGGAAGTTCCAAATCCACTCAAACCCATCCCAAAACCCGCACTCCCCAATAATAGATCCACATTGGTTTAAAACAGAGAAAAGCCTCGGAAAGCGAGCCTTCAAAGATCCACCAAGCAACCACACATCCAACCAAAATCGAGTCCGATGCCCATCACCAACCTCCATGGACAAGCCTGCAATCATCTTATCCCTTAGATGTTGATCCATGATTTGTAACTGGCAAATATCCTTCTATGGTCCTCCTCTAGTAGGCAGTTCTTGTGTCAACAGTAGCTCATTGGGATTCAGATTATGACAAAAACATACGACCTTTTTCCACAGAGGGCACTCTTCTTTTGCAAATTGCCACCACCACTTAAACAACAGCGTTGTGTTACGAACCATAGCATCCCCAACTCCCAGTCCACCGACTTTCTTCGGCGCCTGCACCACTTCCCACCTTACTAATGCCATACCAGTCCTGCCCTCTTCTGAACTCCACAGAAACCTTCTCTGCAAGGAAATCAATTTCTCAGCAACAGCTTTTGGCATCTTGAACAAGCTCAAATAGTACACTGGCAGACTGTTCAACGCTGATTTGATAAGCACCAATTTCCCTGCTTTGTTCAGCAGCTTAGCTTTCCATAAGCTGAGTTTCTCCTCCACCTTGTCTATTATAGGCTTCCATGTCTTCACCAACCTCGGATTAGCTCCTAGAGAGATTCTAAGGTATTTCACTAGAAGGGCATCCCCCTTACAACCCAGCCAGTTACACATACGCGCGACCCATTGCTCCTCACAATTAATTGGAATCAGGCTGGACTTATCAAAATTGATACTCAAGCCTAACATCAACTCGAAGCATCGTAGAAGCCTCTTGTAATTCTTGATAGTCTCCTCTTCTAGTGGACAAAATAGGATAGTGTCATCAGCAAACTGAAGGTGTGACAACACTACACTATCTCTACCAACCAGCAATGGTGATATACGACCATTCCTCACTGTCTCTCCAATCATTCGATGCAGCACATCCACCACCAGTACAAACAAGAACGGAGATAGTGGGTCACCTTGTCTCAAACCTCTTTCCATGTTGAAAGGCTTAGACGGCAAGCCATTTATCAGCACCGACATAGACGCAGTAGCTACACACTCCATAACCCATGCTCTCCATTTATGCCCAAACCCCATCTTCTGCAGCACAATGTTCACAAAGCTCCACTTGACCCTGTCATTGCTTTTTGGAAGTCAAGCTTGATAATGGCAGCCTCTTTTTTCCTCAGCTTAAGCCAGCTAACTGTTTCACACGCAATAAGTGCCCCATCATGGATTTTCCTTCCCTGTACAAATGCACTCTGGGTCTCTCCTACTAAAGCTGGCATCACTGATCTCATCCTTCTAACTATCACCTTCGAAATAACCTTATACACACACCCCACCATACTAATAGGTCGCAAGTCTTTAATCTCCTTCGCACCTATGAACTTAGGTGCTAGCGCCACCCAAGTGATATTGGCATCCGCCGGTAGCCTGGCCATGTGGAAAAACCCCATCACTGCAGCCATGAATTCAGGCTCAATCTCATCCCAACATCTCTTGATGAAGTTAATGTTGTAGCCGTCATACCCTGGCGCCTTGGATGACCTACAGTCCCACACAACCTCTCTGATCTCCTCGGCCGACGGCATCACTTCTAGAGCCATAGCATCCTCCTCAATTATTTAAACCACCAGGCCATCTCTGAAACCCATAATAGGAGAGTCTTCCTGATGATATAAGTCCTTATAAAACTCTCTGATAGCAACCTTTATTCTAGCCTGGTTTCGAACTAGCCTGTCGTTGATAACCAGAGTATCAATCCTATTGTTCCGCCTTCTTGCTGAAGCTATATTATGGAAGTATCTTGTATTTCTGTCCATCTCATTCACATGTCGAGACCGTGATATCTGCTTTCAATGTACTTCTTTTCTCACATACCATCACTCACAGCACTTAACCAACGCTTTTCTTCTAGCCTCCAGTGTTCCATCGTGTACTCCATTGCTAACCAGATAATCAATCCTCTTGATCTCTCCCTCAAACTTTATAATCTTCTTATCAATCTCACCAAAATTTGCCTTATGCCATCTTCCCAATGGACCTGTCAGCACCTTCAATTTATCGGTGAATTGTAGCTCCCCCAAACCTCTCAATTCCTCCTTCACCATCCTGAGAAATCCGTCATGCGTAAACCACAAATCAAGGCTCCGGAACGGCCTCGCACCTCCTCTCAGCTTCCTACCCTCCACTATTAGCGGGCAGTGATATGACAAACCCCTTGGTCCACCTCGCAAATGTGCCTTTGGAAACTCTTCTAGCCACTCCAAACTAACCAGAACTCTGTCTATGCGACTGCAAAAATTCCCGCGAAACCATGTAAACTTCCAGTCAGTGAGCGGCAAATCCACTAAGTTCATGTCCTGTATCCAAGACTTAAAATCTTTCGCAGATCGTGTCAACCCAGTAATACCTCTCCGTTCCTCTACATGAACTATTTTGTTAAAGTCTTCCGTGAAACAGCACGGAACCTGGCATAACCCCGCAATATAGCTCAGCTCCTTCCATACATGAATCTTCGCATCTCTCTCATGTGCACCATAGACCAAGACAATCGCACAGTTGAAACTATTTTTTAAGATCACTCCTTCAACACATAACCACCTCTCTCCCTTATAGCAATTATTCAATTTAAACATCCACTCATCCCAAATTAGCAAGAGTCCACCAGACACCCCATTAGAGCCTACATATTCCCAACCTGGACTACCTTGTCCCCATATTCTTGCAACGTCAATTCTCGTCACTGTTTGCCTTTTAGTTTCAATCAAACCTAACATTTGTAACCTATGTTTATTCCTTAGGTCCTTCACCATTCTTAATTTTCCGTCTCCCCTCAACCCCCTAACATTCCAAGAACTTAATATCATTTTAAAATTATTTTACACACCTGTTTTACATGCTTGGGTCTGCACTGTCTCATTTTTGCTCTCTGCTTTGCCACTTTTCTTTTACGAGCTATTTCTTCATTCTGTGCTTATAGAATTGCCATAATGTCATCTTCTTCATTGTATAATATTGCTTCTGATTCGTGCCAGCTCCCATGTCTTTCTATTCTCTAGTAATTGCTCCTCCATATCGGTGTGCTGATTGTCACTTGCTTCCGCATCATTCTCCCTTTCCTCATGGCACGGTTTGGTCTCCCCAATGCCGTCCTCATTCTGACTGCAGACCATCCTACCTGTTTGCACGCAGAACTGATGTCTACCCGGCCTTCATTCACTCCAGGTACCATTCCTTGCTCTGGCGCTCTGCTTCCCGTGCCTCCCCTCTGTGTTGTCAGCCAAGATCGCGCCTCCATCCTTGCAATTCTCAGAGAGTTTGTCACTGCGTTCTCCCCCTGCTACCGGATGATTCGAAACGCCACATAAACCATGGTTGGCCGCCTCTAAGGGCATCTCTCCACCACCACCGACATCACTCCCCGAGTCTTCAACGGCACCAGTCACGCTGGTTTGGAATCGGTCATGCGCATCGATCTCAGCTGCCCCCCAGGTTCACGCCAAGTCCATTCCCTCCGCGGCCCTCCCCGTCAATCGCGTCCTCCCTTCCAGCGAATGGGGATTCTCCAAGCGCGCCGTGTCCTTCGTCCGTGCAGTCCAGATCTGGAGAAATGCAACCTGCATCCCCCACAGGTGACTGACCCGAGTTATCCCTCATAGCCCGCTAACCCGCATCCTCTTGGTCCTTGAGTGCTGGGCCCAACATTTCCTGCCCATTCCCAAGCTTTGTATTATTGCATCCAGCCCAAGCCTTTCCTTTACTTAGCTTTTTTGTTTTGCATATGTGGAATCCCTTCGCAGCCCAATTAGCCCACAAGAGACTGTTTTTTCTGAGCTTTCCGCATAGAGTGTAACGGCTCTTCCTCCCAAATCATGCATACCGTGATTATCATCAATTAATGCTTGATACATTCCGATTTTCCCTCGATTACGATATGCACGACCATTAATCCATTCATTCAAAATTGTGTCTGTAATTACAATTCTGCCCTTATCTTCTTCCTCACCCCGTGGAACCATCAACAACCGCTCTTCATCCTGTATCCCATCATGTACTGACCCTGCTTCAAATTTCTGCATTGTATCCATACCAGCACAATTACTTTTGCTATCGAATTTTTCTTGTACACTTGTCCATTCATCCTTAAATTTTTCGGTGCAAAGTATATTACACGTCTCATGTTCAATCTCTTTTACCAGAACATCAAAGTCTCCTGTACCAACTCTGACGTGAACCCATTCTTGAATCATATCTATTTAGAACATATATAATTTCCATTCTTACTTTAATTTTCGTTATGTTGTATTTTATCTAAAAGACAAAATTTAAATATAGAAATAGAAAATACAAAAAGTATATCTAAAATTGGAATAGATAATAAAATGC
Organism: Arachis hypogaea; assembly: GCF_003086295.3. Lineage (NCBI taxonomy): Eukaryota > Viridiplantae > Streptophyta > Magnoliopsida > Fabales > Fabaceae > Arachis > Arachis hypogaea. Next base: position 10,070,214 of record NC_092043.1, read on the forward strand.
TAAATCTCATGATACAATTTTTTTTTCTATATTTTCGCTATTTTTGCTATTTTCCTATCTTTATATTTGTCCTGTCCAACCATATCACCAAAACCACCTTTGTGGTCAACAAGTCACACGTGACCAATCTAGGACTACCGTTTTAGAAGCTCAGTTGGAAGTTGGAACTGAATCTCGCAAAGTGCAGACACTTCGTTCTGTGGACCCACGACCCGACCGGCCCATCACCAAACCCGACCCACTTTCCCCTTTTGCTCGCAAGAACAACCGAGATTTTACGAGCAAACTCCGAAACTCGAATTGCAGTTACACACACACTACTATTTTTTCATTTATCTCTAATTCCATTTAATTTTTCCTTCTATTCTATTTTAATTTTTGTTAATTTTCGTTAATTTTCGTTAATTAATAATAATTTCGGAATCCCGCGCAATCCCTCTCCTTCAACCCGAAAATCCCCTCTTTGTTCTTCCGCTCCCCTAGGGCTTTTACTCACAGTATCTCCTCCGAAAATACTCGAATCTTCGCCTGAGACGGTGACCGATTGATTTTGCTCCCGCCGCCTACGGCCATGGCGGAGGAGAAGAGGCCGTCGTCGTCGTTCGTCAAGAAGAGCGACCGTATGATTTTCACGGTGGACCTTCGCCCGGGAGAGACTACAATCGTGTCGTGGAAGAAGCTTCTCAAAGATGCTAACAGAACCAATGGATCGTCCTCCTCCGAAAAACCCAAGCTCGATGACGTAATTGCTCCGGTTAGTCTTAATCTTTCTTTGCCTCAATCTTCGTTGTAATTTTTGTACATTGTTGAATTCACATACTAGATAGTGCCATAGGTGAAACTTTTCTCGGTTTTGAACTTTTTATTCTGTTTTATTTTGATTTCCTTTTGATTTGGACTGTGATGCTTAGCATTCTGTTTTCTGTGATTTTTGGAATTGCGGATTGTATTGTGAAATCGAATTTTGTTAGTACGTTGAAGTTATTGTTATTTTTTTTGCAATGGTGATGTGCTTCACAGTTATGCTAGCTTTGACTATAACTTTTGTCTTTTTTAGGAACAAGCTTCTGATATTGAGGGAAAAGATGCTAATCAGCCGAACCGTTTCAGTGCTGTAATAGAGAAGATTGAGCGCCTTTACATGGTATGTTTATGTTGCTTGCTGGGATTTTTATGCTGTTTTCCTTGTTGGTATTAATTATTCGTTTAAGCCATTGATTCGTGTTTTATATGCGTGCTTTGGTGTTGATATGTAGGTTTTTTATTTGTTAATATATGGAATGCGGAATTAATTTTCAGGGTAAGGATAGTAGTGACGACGAGGATATGCTTGATGCTCCTGATGATGATCAGTATGATACAGAAGACTCCTTCATTGATGATGCTGAGCTGGTTAGTATCTCTATATAGTGTTTCGGCTTTTTGTGGCTCTTGTGATCATTGATTGCTGACAGGAATATTATTCTACTGTTGGACTTTTTCTACTTCTATATTATGTTTTCAAACTGTTTGCCATGCAGGATGAATACTTTGAGGTTGATAATTCTGCAATCAAACATGACGGGTTCTTTGTAAATAGGGGGAAATTGGAACGCATGTAAGTTTTTGTTTTGACATGTTTTTCTTTAAATGATTGATGATTGATATTTTAAGAGTACCACTTAGCTTAGAGTAAGCAAATCATAGATAAGGTTTCCTTACAAATTACTGAACTATTGATCTTGTTTCACTGCTGAGGTGGTCTGTTGTCATCATTTTATTTTACTTGCTGTCAAATAAGTGCTAGTTTCTCAAGTCACCGTTTTCATCAGTTACAACTCCTTTCTTTCTCTTTTAAATCTTTCTTTGTTTATTCCAATGACAATCTGGTATTGATAGTATTTACATCAAGTTTCTGGCAACATTTATAACATTGGCTTGTTATAACATTAATATATTCTCCAGTATTGGAGTATTGAACTTGGTCAAACACATCACCAGTCATTCTTACTGATTTTCCATTTTTTTTAAACTCTATTACCAGAGCTGAAGCTCCGGCATTACCTAACCAGCAACCTAAAAAAAGGCGCAGAAAGGAGACACTGAAGAATCCCAGTGAAAAAGATAATGATCGTGTTTCAAATAAACAAGCTAAACTGAGTAAGCCAGCGTTGGAAAAGAAAGCTTCAGTACAGGCAAAGAGTACACTTAATTCCACACAGAATTTAGTTGCACCTGGTGAATCTCATGAAGGGTTGAAATTTCAGAATCAATCTGATGTCACTGGAATTAATTCTAAAAAGAAAAGTGCTGATACTAAACCTGTAATGGACTCTTCTGTCTCTTTGAAAGCATCAAATGATGATATTCATGCTTCTGTGGCAGAAGCAAAAGATGCTGATAAGCAGAAGAAAGGAGTTTCTCAATCTAAGAACATAAGTGATAAATATAAAGATGCTGGTGGCTTGCTTGATCCATCTCATCAGAAATCCCATGAGAAAGGTGCACATGTACATTCTAAAGCCCAACCTGGAAGACCATCAAGTACTATTGGTGATTTGGAGAATACAACTCGGCTGAAAGAAAGAAATGGCATGCGTGAATTGCCGGATCTTAACTTGTCTATAGGAAAGTCTGCTACGCAAGTAACAGTGAGTTCTCAGATCTTTTATCCGTTTTTCCGTTGCATTCGTATTTGAATTTTGACTTGATAAAAATGTTTTAAGAAGATACTAAAAATAGGGGTCCTCTGCACTAGAGTGCTTCATCAATTACTCCTTAGTGTTTGCTATAAAACAAATGGGTTCTCACACTTAGAATCTTGGGCTGTGTTTTATTGTCAGTAAGTAATGGAATGGAATAGATTGGAATATGATGGAGAGTAAAAGGAAAGAGTGGAGTGGCATAATTGTTCTACTCCATTGTTTGAATATTTTAGTAACCGAATGGAATGTAATAACTTTTCGAATGGAAGTAAGTTAGCAATTGACATTCTTTCCATTTCCTTTTGCAAATCCTTGGGGAAGAGACAATAAGGTGGTATTGGATGGAATGTGCTCCTTCATTCTCTGTTCATCTCCATTAACTTTTATTGCATCCAAATAAAGGAATTAATTAAGGGCTTGTTTGGATTGATTGTAATTTTTAAGTAGTAGAGTTGAAAAGAATATATGCATGAAACTGCATTTATTGCATTACTTCTTATCTTTGTCATGAGTTTGCTTGATTCTTATACAGAAATCTGAACACATGATCAAGAAAGATGGTTCTAGTGTTAGGCCAAAAATTTCAGTGCTGGAAAAGGCTATTCGTGAATTAGAGAAAATGGTTGCCGAGTGTAAGTTTTTGAATTGTTATGAATTTCATGTTACTGGATAGAAAACTGGGAAACTTGTTCCTAATACCAAGGTCCCCCCCCCCCCCCCCTCCTTTTGTTTCCTTTCATGCTTATTTGATATGACAGCAAGGCCACCTGCAGTGGAAAACCAGGAGGCTGATGCTACATCCCAGGCAGTCAAAAGGAGGTTGCCTAGAGAAATAAAGCTCAAGCTTGCTAAAGTTGCTAGACTAGCGGTACTAGCATATTGTCTTTCTTAAATTTATGCTTACAGATATACAAACAGTTTTATTCTTTTCATTCAAGGACTTGAAATATTGAAATATTAAACGTATGTCTTTGTTGCAGCAGTCAAACCAAGGGAAAGTATCAAAGGAGTTAATTAACCGTCTTAATGGTATTCTTGGGCACTTGATTCAGCTTAGAACATTAAAGGTATTGCTGCTGCTGAAAATAAACAGATAATATTTTTGTGTTGGTTATTTACAGTAGTTATATTGTTATAATATAGATAAATAGATACATTTTATAATAAGTCACTCTAGATTATATAATAAGTCTAAATTCTCACCCATATGTTTTCTCCTTTTCACTGTGATACACACATTTAGACTATTTACCTTCTCCTACAATGTTTCCTATTGCAGAGAAACTTAAAAATAATGATCAATACGGGTCTGTCAGCAAAGCAGGAGAAAGATGATAGGTTTCAACAGATAAAGAAGGAAGTTGTTGATATGATTAAGACGCTGGCCCCAACTTTGGAATCCAAGGTTTATTTTTGTTTCCCCCACTTATCAAATATTGATAAAATGGATAACATGTGTTTCATCTTTATTCACTTCTGAGCTTCATACCATGGTATGCATTTTGTATAATTTTTATTGGGTGCCTCTCTTAATGGAAAGCTTACTGTTGGATCATTTTCCTTGAAGGGATTTGATTGCTTTTCTTAACTATAGTTTTGTTTATTTAAATTGGGATGTTTCTTTTTATCCTTTTATTTATCTAGTTTATTTCTTTCATGACGTATGAGAACAGCTAAGAGCTGGAGGTGATGCTCAAGAATTTGGTTCTGATGGGAAAATGATAACAAAAATGAAGTTTAGTATGGACACTGCATTGGAGGACAAGATCTGTGATCTCTATGACCTTTATGTTGAAGTATGAATTTCAGCTATCAATTCCTTGAAATTCTGTTTGTTGATGAAAATATCTCTAATTGATCTTTCTTGGCAATTGCTCTAGGGTTTGGATGAAAATGCAGGTCCACAAATCAGAAAGCTGTATGCCGAGGTGATTTTCATCCTTTCAAGAATCTATATGTAGGGTTCATTATAGTGTCTTTAACCTTCTGGTTGTCTTCAGCTTGCGGAATTATGGCCAAGTGGCTGCATGGACAACCATGGGATCAAACGTGGAATTTGCAGGGCCAAAGAGAGGCGCAGAGCACTGCACAACAGACATAAGGTATCCTTTAGCAGTGAATAATTTAAAAAAAAAGGAGGATGATTTGATTCTCACACTTAGTGTTTAGACTGCCAATACCTATATATGTATCACTGTAGCATTGGAAATTAGTAAATTACACATGTTTGGGGTGGCAGACAAGGTTGTCAATATAAGATTTTACGTTAGGCTATGAGGGTCTAACTTGTATATGAGACCCGTACCTAAATGAGTGGAGAAAATGGAAGGCAAAGGGAAGAGCTCGACAATGTAATAGAAAATGTCTCGTGTTGTTTATTTTTTGTTGGTTGGTTTTATTTTATTTTTATTTTTTTGGGGGGGGGGGGGGGGGTTGATGGTGGTGGTTGGGGTGACATGTAATAGAACTCAACGCTGTTACAATATAACAGAAGGTTTTTGTGAACCTAAAAGAGGTGTTCTGCAAGAGGAAAGAAATGCTTGTGCCAAACCAAAACAGAGCAGTTGAACCCTATTCAGACCCCAAACCTAAACCTTATCTGGAACCTAACATGCGATGGTAAGTTTAAGCACTGGGTTCTAACAGGAATATGAATCTGGAGCTTCCAATGTCATTTTATTCTATTTCTTCCCTACGTTGGTAGTGATAGTGTGATTCTTCTTTAGCAGGATGTGTTTATTAACACTTATTTTGGTTATCATACAATTGTCTATTGAGTGGACCATATTGCCATGACTGTTATAAGTTCTATCTGCAGTGTTAGAAATCGTGAAATACCCAAATAATGTAATGATGCAGATAACAGAAACTTCTTTGATGTTTTATTTCTGCAAATCTTGGCGTTGGTATTATTACAAGAGTGGAGGACCTTGTTTTTTCCTCATTTTCTGCACAGATGACAAGCAGGAACTTGTTTTAGACCGAACAATTTGGTCATTTTAAGTTGATTATCTCATTGTGAATTATTAGGATCCGGAAAAGATTAAGAGGAAAAAGTTGAAGCCAGAGGAAAACATTCGGCTTGAAACCAGTCATGCACAGCAGAACTTGCGGGAGAAATCAGCTACAGAATCTAGCAGTCATGCATTTCCTTCCGCGAATAAGCCAGTTTCCAATACAAGCACAAGTGGCCACGTCCCCAGTCCTTCATTGAACGGCTTAAAACAAGAAAAAGCCAAGGCAAGTTCTACCAGTTCCCTAGATGATGTGAGGGTTGCAGATGGCGCATTGAAAAAGAAGAAAATAAAGAAAAAGCCAGAAATTGATTTGGAAGGAGCACATTTTGGTACCGAGAAGCTAGGCTCAGGCTCTTCGCTGGGTGAAGACCGACCAAAGTCCCAGAGGCAGTCTTCTGGAGGTGTTCCCTCCAAATCAAATCCTCAGCCAACATCTATCCCTGGTCTTGAACAGTCAAGCTAACGTGATATCTCAGCTTAGGTCCTTTACGTAGCAGAATGCCTCTGTTTTATTCCCTTTTTTTTTCTTTTGTTTTTTCCATCTAATATTTGAATAAATAGTTTTTCCGCAGTCTTCCTGTCATCAAATGGTTTTCTACTGATTGCTGCCATTTTTGTAATTATGTCTCTCTTTAGTTTTGTTGAGAAATATAGATAGATTTGATAATTGTAATTTCTATTAGTGGTGACAAACCTTAATTTGTTCTGGCGTTTATGCTTGGTCCCGGTTGTAGTTTTGTTCATATGCTCTGAGTTGAGGTCTTTAGGGCGTATACTACGGGAGTGACTAATGTCTGATTTAGTTGCACCAATAAGTAGCAATAGCAGTTAATTTATTGGCAAGCTTGTAAGAATTGTAAGAAACATTGTTGGGTCATAAACAAGAATTAGATACACATAATGCTGTGATAACTTAACAGGATAGGAAGAAGTGATTTCTGAAGAAAGTCTCTTAATTGAGTGTCATAGTAAAAATATGGGTTTTGTATAATATTTCTAACAAAATAGATAAACTTTTGGTAATTTTCAATAATATTCAATGTATAAATATTTATTTTTTTAATAAAATATTTTGTATTTTTATTTTATCTTAATTAATATTATTAAAACTGTAAAAGTATTTATGGCTGGCTGAGAACAAATTAGTTGCAGTTCTAAAAAAATAATGTTTTTGTCTTGTTAAAGTTGTTGAGAAACAAGTCAAATATTTATCCTTTTTAACACCTATTTTAATTCATGGAGAATTTAATTTTTTATGATATAATAATACATTATTTATACAAAACTATTTTCTAAATCAATTACACCCAGAGTGTAATAAGTTAGTACCGTCTTCGAGAAAATAAAATTTAGAGAAAAGGACAAATTAATTCTAATTTTTTGGTCAAATTTATGAGAATTTAAAAATATATTTAAGTTCTTGATTTTTTTTTAAAATTTGGACATATTAATTTCTAAGTCTAATTTGTCCAATTTAAAAAATTCTCTCTCGTGTGCATCTGCATCAACCATGTTAGTACAACGTGACTCGTTTAATTTTTCTATTGAATCTGACATACCAAGTGAACATGAGAAATCGATATATCCAGATTTTGAAAAGGTTAAGAACTTAAATGTATTTTCAAATCTTCAAGAATTAAAATGTCTACAGATCAAAAGGTGAAGGATTTATTTATTATTTTTTCTAAAATTTAAAATAACAAAAAAAACATCACATTCTTAAAATTAGTAGATTCATACAGGACAGGGCACTTTTAAGCTTTGTCCAAGGATATCAGTGAAAAATTATAATTAAATAAATTAATCTAAAAAAAAGAAAGGCGCAAGCAGGTAGCTAGAGCCCTAGAGGTACAAGTAGAATGGCGATGGCTATGGCGATGGCGTCAAGAAGGATGGTTAGTAAATAGCGGCAACGTGCATCAAAATCAAACCTTATATCACTAGAAAAACAGAGCATGATGCCTCCTACTGCTACTTCTAGACCACTACCACCACCACCACCACGACGTGCACTTGCAATTACAATTGCAATTGCACCGTCACCATTATTAATACCCAACAAACACATATCAATGAAAACTGAAGGAGATCCTTCCGCTATTCCGTTTCCTTCGTGAAACAAAACTCACTCATTCATGGTGGCATGTCTCTGCACGTGCCACCTCGTTTACACCGCGATGAATCTTTCCGCCTCCGCCGCCGTAGCATCCTCACTTTCTCTTCTCTCTTCTTTCTCCTTCCTCAATCCCAATCCCAGTCCCAGTCCCAAAACCTTCGCTTTCGGCTTCCGGTTCAAGACGAAGGGTAGGAGTACCCGCGGAGTGAGGCGTCCCAAGTCTCTCGTCACCGCCCAACTTTCCAACTCCTTTTCCTTCAGTTTCGGGTTGGATTCTCAGGTACCCAATTTCTCTTAGCTCACCGAGATTTGATCAAGTTCCAAACTTTGAGGAACATTTTCTGTATTTCTGCTTTCTTTGATGGATTGACTACTGGAAGAATTTCATTTTATAGACATATGATTGATAATCATGGTCCTTTTATTATTTAGAAAGAAATAAAAAGAGAGAATTTATCTTGATTCCTTTGGTTGTAGAGTTTGAATGATATCCAATCCCATGATCCGTCACAATTGCCTTGGGTGGGTCCGGTTCCGGGTGATATTGCTGAAGTGGAGGCATACTGTAGGATCTTTAGGAATTATGAAAGGCTTCATTCCTCATTAATGAACGTGTTGTGCAATCCACTAACCGGTGAATGTAGTGTTTCCGATGAAGTTCCATCGGATGAGAGGCTGCCTGTAGAAGATAAGATTGTTTCGGTCCTTGGGTGCATGGTAGCACTTGTGAACACCGCGAGGGACGATGTTCTTTCTGGAAGAAGGTCTTCGGTTATGACCCCCTTTCGTGTGGCAGGGGTTGGCGTGATGGAGGACGTGGTGCCCCCACTTGCTGCTTTTAGGAGTGAGATGAAGAGGTGTTGTGAGAGCTTGCATGTTGCTCTTGAGAACTATTTAGTTCCAGGTGACAATCCAAGGTTGGATGCGTGGAGGAAACTTCAGAGATTGAAGAATGTATGCTATGATGCTGGTTTTCCGCACAGGGAGGAAGATCCATGTCCAGAACTGTTTTCGAATTGGAGTCCTGTATATTTATCTGCTCCCAAAGAAGACACAAAATTGAACGACTCTGAAGCAGGATTTTGGACAGGCGGGCAGGTAACTGAAGAAGGCCTAAAGTGGTTGCTGGATAATGGATATAAAACTATCATAGATCTTAGACAAGAGGCAGTAAAAGATAATTTATATCATGAAGCTGTTAATGATGCTATTTCATCTGGAAAAATTGAATTGGTCAAAATCCCTGTTGATGTTCAGAGAGCACCTACAATGGAACAGGTTGAGAGGTTTGCATCTTACGTTTCAAATTACAGGAAACGGCCAATCTATCTTCATAGTCAGGAAGGAGTTTGGAGAACGTCTGCCATGGTCTCTAGATGGAGGCAGTATATGACTCGATTTGCATCATCATTTGTTTCTAATGAAGCAGTTACTTCCAGTGAAAGGCCATCAGATTATACAAATGGATCTGCGAAACTGCATGACTCTTCAATAGAATCTGAGAGATCCAGATCCTCTGCAGAAACGGATGACAATTTGTTGCAAGAGAGTTTGGGTGCAGTTACTCCTAATTCTTCACGAGTGATTACTGGCAGTGAGAACAATGCTTCTATGAATTTCTCCAGCAAAACTATCCCTTTAGAAGCTCAAATCCCTCCTCGTGACATCTTCTCCAAAAGAGAGATGTCCAGATTTTGGAGAAATAGAAAGATCCCAGGACCCTCTTATTTCAATTATAAGGTTGAAAGTTTAGAATGTTTGACAGATTCCAGGAACATGCATGCTGGAAGACCACAGGGGAAAGTGACTATCAGCAATGGAGATAATCCCGTCGCTGAAATTGTGGATCGGGAAAGTTTGAATGGGTCACCTCGTGTGGACTATCCATCTGGAGAGCCTCCAATCACAGTTGGTGGCGACTGGAAGTCAGTGAATGGGAGTACTTCGAACTTTGGGAAGACAACAGTTTATGAGTTAAGTGAAGGAGATGTGCGCTACATGAATAATAGCAATGTCACAATGACTAAGTCTCAAAGTGATGATGGTAAGGCTGGGTTAGCCTTACATGATGAAGACTTGGGACTCATGGAGGGAGACATGTGTGCATCCTCAACTGGAGTTGTAAGGGTGCAATCAAGAAAGAAAGCTGAGATGTACCTAGTACGGACTGATGGCGTTTCTTGTGAGAGAGAAAAGGTGACTGAATCTTCTTTGGCCTTCACTCACCCTAGCACCCAGCAACAGATGCTTATGTGGAAATCTACACCGAAGACTGTGTTATTGCTGAAAAAGCCCGGGGAGCAACTCATGGAAGAAGCTAAAGAGGTCATTTTTTTTATTTCTTCATAAAAAAAAAATTGGCTCTAAGAATCATTGAGGGTCTACTTTTAGTTTTTAATGGTCTAGACATCATAGTTTTGAGCATTGAGTGATTGTTGATGGAAACTGTAAAATATGAGTTCTAGGACTGTCTGCACAGTTTTCGTTCAGGAATGGGATCTATATTTTCATTACTAAGAATGTGTCAGTGACAGAAATGTTTTGGTCCTTATGTAAAGAAGGGGAAGTTAGAAATTGAGTATTTAGGGTCAATGAGAGCTGGGGATTTAGTTTAGTTGAATCTTCTGACTTTGAGTGGTATGCCTAGGGCAATTGGGTAATTTTGCGTATCTTATCTGCAGGTTGCTTCCTTTCTGTATTACCAAGAGAAAATGAACATTTTTGTGGAACCTGATGTGCATGATATATTTGCTAGACTTCCTGGATTTGAATTTATTCAAACCTTCTATATCCAAGATACTAGGTGGTGTATTCAAACACTTTATTTTATTTTATTTTATGTTATTTTTACTTTTATCTAAGTTCTGCTTCATTAAATTGTTGCTTAATATATATATATATATATATATATATATATATATATATATAATGCCTTTGATTCAGTGTTCTGCATGAGAAAGTAGATTTTGTGGCTTGTTTGGGAGGAGATGGTGTTATTCTGCATGCTTCAAATCTATTTGGAGGCGCTATTCCTCCTGTTGTGTCATTTAACCTTGGTTCCCTTGGTTTCCTGGCTTCTCATAGTGTAAGCTTTTCCAAATCAATAAATAATTTCCACAAAATGTTGGTCTCTCTTTAGCCATTTGTTTGACTTCTGTTCTGTTCTGTTTATTGTTTCTAGTTTGAAGACTACAGGCAGGACTTACGACAAGTCATCCATGGAAATAACACTGGAGATGGTGTATACATAACTCTTAGAATGCGTCTAAGATGTGAAATTTTTCGTAAGGGTAAAGCAATGCCAGGGAAAGTGTTTGATATTCTTAACGAGGTTGTTATTGATCGGGGTTCTAATCCATATCTTTCAAAGATCGAATGTTATGAACATGACAGACTTATAACCAAGGTGAATTTTATCATGTATTTGTTAGCATTTATTTGCACTCTGAGATTTGTCAGTATAGTAAATTTCTTGTCTCTGAAAAGCCTTACCATTATGAAACAACGTCATGCCTTATATATATATATATATATATATATATATATATATATATATATATATATATATATATATATATATATATTGTCGTTTTTTTCAGGTACAAGGTGATGGAGTCATTGTGGCCACCCCAACGGGAAGCACTGCTTATTCTACAGCTGCTGGAGGTTCCATGGTAAGCACTTCTTGTTATATGTATACATCTTTATCCGTGCAGTATCAGTTTATTTGGCACGACTTAGTCATGCTTTCATCGACGATTTTATCTAATGACAAAAGAAAACTGCAGGTGCATCCAAATGTTCCTTGCATGCTATTTACCCCGATTTGTCCGCATTCACTCTCATTTAGACCAGTTATACTTCCAGATTCTGCTCGACTAGAATTAAAGGTGAAGTTTGTCGTCCTCTATGGGGTAAAACTATCATATTGGAATGTTATTAATTTATTACCAAAATTGCATGTGCTTAAGGAGCAAGTTCCATTCGAAATATTACCCTTGTTTTAGCTATAGCCTATAGCCAAGTCTCTGAGGCAGTTATGTCTCGGAAAATGCTGCTTTGTCGAGAATTTTGGATTCACACTTGAGTAATATGGAGCTAATCTCTTATTAATGTTTCAAATTTATTTTTATCAAAATTAGACTGCTAAGTTTCATAGGGTTATTGATATCAGATTCCGGAAGACGCAAGAAGCAATGCTTGGGTATCATTTGATGGGAAGAGAAGGCAGCAACTTTCTCGGGGAGATTCTGTACGAATATCCATGAGTCAGCACCCACTTCCAACTGTTAACAAGTTCGATCAAACCGGTGATTGGTTTCACAGCTTGATTCGCTGCCTGAATTGGAACGAAAGACTTGATCAAAAGGCCCTATGAAGCATATCTGAAACTGAAGAATGGTTGTGTTACTCTCACTTGAAGGCTTGGTTTGTGTATGATTTCAGTACAGATTATACATTCAAGACTATAGAACTTGTTGGCAATACCAGTTTCTTAACTTGGCTTCCAAATGAGGAGATAGGGTTTTTTCCAAATGTGATTTTGGTAAAAAGCTATTGTATACTGACAGGATTTGAAGCTGTAAATTATTGATCTTAGAAGTAGCTCTCATTGATGCTTCTGAAAGTTTACCACTCTGTCAAACTTCTTGTGTTGAAGAGGAAGTTCTCATTTGTTTTTGTTAATGAGATAATTGTGCTAATGGCTGCACAGAGCCTCTTTTATATGAATAACAAAAGATATATTTGATGTCATTTTGATGCCTAAAAAATATGTGCCTTAAAATAAATAAATTAATTCATGGAAAATGAAGTATCAAACATATATGCATCTAATGACTTGATGTAAAAAAACCTTTTTGACAACAAAAATCAATGTCCTATGTATTTGTGAAGGATCAAACAATTAGTCTAACCTGTGATTTAAAAAGGTAACCTTGTATTTTGAATTATGTTTCCATTATGTGATTCCTGTTGATAAAGAAGGTAACCTTTGTTGTTATGACCTCTTAAGAGGAAACTGAACTGAAGGAAAATTGTATGTCATTTATATGGTTGCTTCTTTGGGATGATAACAGAATCATAAAGAAGGGCAATAATTCAAGGACTCAGAATTTATAGCAGATAACACTATAATTTATGTAATAAGTACTATGGTACAATTCAAGCCCAGATGCTCCCACCAAAACAATATTCTAAAAAAAGAAAAAGAAAACAAAACATGGACACTAGCACCCACAATGGCTTGCATTCTTAAGAAACTTAGAATAGCAGCAACCAAGTGGTACTCTTTGCTATCAAACATGTATAGCACCAAGAACAATAAACAAAGAAAAGATAACAAAAATAAAAACAAAAATAAAGGGGTGGGATCAAATGTATTTTCTATATTGAAAACCAAAGTGCTATTTTTTTCATGTGGCTTTAACAACAGCTTGGAACCTTGGCTCCTTAGGTTGGAACTTGAGCTTAGCATAGACATCCATGTAATCACCAAAAACAAACTTAGGATAAGTTTCATCAACTTGTTGGTTATCCTTTTCAGCCACCAACTTTGGTGCAGGACATATGGTAGCCTTCAATGAAGGATTATAGAAAGAAGCAATTGATCTTCTGTTCCCTTCAGTCGAAACCAGAACCCGGTGCCAGCAACTTTTGTATCTGCCATTGCTCAAAACCTCAATCTGATCGCCGGTGTTAATGACAATGGCATTAGGCAAAGGCTGCACTTCTAGCCATTGTCCATCTTTGAGCATCTGCAGGCCTCCCACCTTGTCATCTTGGAAGAGAAGGATGAGTCCTCCAGCGTCCGTGTGAGCTCGCAGGCCATTGACATGCTCTGGATAGGGACAGGGAGGGTAGTGACTCACCTTGGTACCAAAGAATGCATTGTCTCCTTCTCCATCATTCAATGCTTTCTTCATGTATCCTCTTGGCAATCCAAGATTCTCATCCATCACTTCCATCATCTTCTCTGCCAATTTCTTTAGCTCCGATCGATATTCGGCCATCGTTTTCCTGCCATCCAAGTTAGAATTCAGTTATACATGATTTTGTTACCTAGATCATTTTTCATTAGTAATAATGTAGACTCAATTGTAATTAATTTTATAGTAGGAAACCATAAAAGAAGTACATAACAAACATTTTTTAGGTTTTCACTTTGAAAATTTTTCAAACAAAAAAAGAAAAAGAAAAAGAACAGCTCACTTTCTCCCTCTCTCAACCTTCACTCTTCCTCTCAATATATACCTGAATTCTTGTGGATTTTGTGGCCATTCATTATCATCAAGAAGAGTGATTACATCCTCCCAATCAACATGCTCCAACTTTCCATTGTTTTTGTTTTCAGCTAAATCATTCATGATCTTAACTGATGTAGAGTTGTTGAAATTCTCCTCTCTTTCAAGCTTATAGAACTCAGAGCAAACCTTCTTCACCCTCTCAAGGAGCTCCTCAGAAATCCCATGATTGATCAACTGCAAAACCAAACATAATATATAAGATTATAAATAAAATCTCAAATTTTCTAGCTATACAATTAATTAATTGGAAAATTTTTCAAATAAATTAAAACAATTCATTATTTATCAAAACAAATCACCACTGCATGCAGATCGCCTAAGAGCTAAGCTTAGACAATCTGCATCTCAGAAAAAAAAATGAATTTATGTCTACAAAGATATTTTTTTTTGGAAAATAAAAAATTATTTAATTTATTTCAAAAAAATTTACTATATTACCTGGAAGAATCCCCATTCTTCACAGCCATTAGCAATCTGAGCCATAGTTTTGGCTCTTTCTTCACCATTCAGCTTTGAGAAATCAATCACTGGCACTGCCATTTTAGATCAGAGTGTTAGTGTGAATGTGAGAATGTGAGAAAACAGAAAACACTACCTTTTGTTAATGTTTTATTTGATGTGGTTTTTGTAAGAGTGGGTTTGGGTATTTATAATAAAAAGTTTCCCACCAAATTGGATATACAACCAATTTAGTTATAGATAGCAGTTATAACTTACAAGGTCACGGATGGTCACACATTTAATTAAAATTTTATTTATTCTTAGGTCAATGCTTGCTTTCGGAGTTACTTCTTGTTTGTAATGTCTACAACACAATCCCTCACTTTTCAGGTTCATCATCCATATAATAGAACTCTTCATAAATTATTTTTTTTCTCTCCCTTTCTTCTCCCACTATTAATTAAGAAATTTAATTTGATTTAAGTTTAATTATTCTATTAATTTTTATAATTTTACTATATTTTTAATTAGGTTATTATATATATATATATATATATATATATATATATATATATATATATATATATATATATATTAACTGAATCCCTACATTACTTAATTTTATAATTAAGTCATTTTTATGTCAAAAATATAAATTAATAGAATATTTGTTCCAAGATACATGCGATCAAAGATCAAATTAGATTTTAATTATAAATGCATTCAATTTATAAAAAAATATTCAGTTAACTTTAATATTTTTTACACTAAAAAAGATTTAATTAAAAAATTAAAAAAAATATAGAGACCAACTAAAAGAAAAAAAAGGTATAAAGACCTAATTACACTATCTTCTTTCATCTATCATTATAATTTTTTTAATATTTTTATAAATAAATATGAGTAAACTACCATTTCTATCCACGAAAGTTGAAAACTTAACATATCTACCTATAAAAGAAGAAAATTACCATTTGTGTCTATGAAACATGACTTTTGCTAACAAAACTATCTAAATTTAAAAAAAATTATTTAAAAATTTCAAATTACCTTCTAATATAATTATATAACCCATTTCTAACTTCTCCTCTTATTCCACACCACCACTTTTTTAATCCCAAACTCTTTCTCACCATCACCTTAAACCTCAACTACCACCATCACTCAAAACGCCTCCTGTGTCTCCCACAAACGTTCCAGAAATAACGACGCTAACTCACTGCCTCTAGTCTTCCCTCGTTCTGTATCTTCCTACATTTCTTGTCGGAAATCCGACTACCCCGCCATGTGAAACTCCAACAGTGACGCCCACGATCGGCTTTTTTATAGCGCGCCTCAACTTGGTCCAACCTACGCCAGAAATTTCGAGTTCGAAGGCGGACCCAAGCTGTCTAAGAAACGATTGAACAAGTTTTACTGAATTAAATTTAGAGAACAAAAATGAGAAATATGTGAAATTAATACCGAGGCAGTATTCACCTTTGATGTAGCCTATGCGGTTGCCTTGGTCATCCTCCTCGACGGTGTCTAGGGGGCGCAGATTAGCAATAATCCTTCCATGTCCATGGTGTTTGTTGATGTTGCTCAAGACTAGGGTATTGTTGAAATTAGAATAAAATTCTGTGAAAATTTTGGGTTGGTGGTTGCAGAGTGGGGAATTTGGAGATCTGAGTGCAATAGCGAAGTAGTGCAATAGGGTAAGAAACTAACGACAATGGTAAAAGCTAAGGTTTTGAATTTGGGAATGGAGAAGAAGGAATTAGACACCACCAACGACGCTATGCTGTTTTTCACCCACTCAACCTTCCTCTATCTCGCTCTACTGATCCAATTTCACATTTTCATTGATCTGTTTACTTTGGTTTGCATTCCTGATTAAATTTTTAATTTCTATGATGCAGCACATATTCTTACTATGTTACACTTGTAGAACACCTTGAGTTCAAAATCACAAAGGTTTGCCTCCGGAGATAGCAGCGATTGTTGAGGTTAGTGGCAACGGCGGCAAAGCCACACCTCTCCGTCGCAGCGTCGTTTTGTGTTAACTGGTCCAGGAAGTTTGCGGATTTTAGATAGCGACAGTGATGGTGGTAGTTAGGGATGAGAGTGGTGGTGAAGAAGAGTTTGGGTGGTAGTGGGATTTGAAATTAGAAAAGTAGTGGTGAAAATAAGGGTAATTTAGGATTTTTAGGTAATTTTTTAGTGTTTGGATAATTTTATTATGTAAAATCCATATTTTATAGATATAAATGGTAATTTCTTTTTTTCTATGGATAGATATGTCAGTATTTTTAACTTTCATAGGTATAAATGGTAGTTTACTCTATAAATATAATAACTCAATAATGTAAATAAAATAAGATATATTGTATGCATTAAAAGTTTATTTTTTTATAAATAATTTTTATTTATACAATTTTAATATTTCTAAGATATTCATTAGAAAATGTAGAATTTATTCTTGTCAACGGCAACTATGTTTGACCTCATTTATAGTTTAGAATTAAACCAAGCCAGCACCATGTTTGAACCAACCAACTAAACCATTAGAACCTAGCAATAGTATAATGATTAGTCTATTAATATTTAATACATAGGAATTATATGATTATGACTTTCTCTAACCTCCATGATATCTGTCATTAGTTATGGGATTTAGTTTACTATTCCTTTTGCTATTGATTCACGCCAAATTTTCAAAGGAAATTAAATGTGAAAAATTCTAGCTACTATCATCCTAATAACACTAACATGGAATTATCCTTAGAGTTTGAAATTGATAATTTTTTTGTGTATAATTTAAGCATTTGCCGACTATACTTTAATCAAGTTGACTAACCCCTTTACATTGCTTTAATTTGTTGTGGTAACAAATATAGACTTTCACACATGACATGCTCCTTCTTGACAATTGTCATTAACAATATAATATTATTCTTGACACACATTTCAAGGCATAGTTTTAGGTTTAAGGAAATGAATGGTCAAAGCTTTAATGTATATAATAACACAATCATTTACCTTTAATTTTTTATTTTTTTATTTTTTATTAAAACATAGTTGGACATAAAAGACACCCATATCTGACAAGTGTTGATGAGTATCGCGTGCAAAATGTGTTTGACACGCAAACACAACAAATAAAAAAATATTGATATTTCATAATAAATTATTGTCAACTTTTCGAATTGACTATCTGAATTTTAAAAATATATTTTAGCTTATTTAATTTGAGTATAAAATATTCATTATGTTGTAATTAACTTTTTAAATACGAATATTTTATTCTAAAAATTTGAACTATATATAAATCTTACTTAGAAGAATCAAACTTGCACTATTTATTAATTAATTAATTATACTTTTATTTTTGTCCATTTGATTTTCCTCCTTGCCATGTGTGGTGTGGTCACTGATCTATGATTCATCAGAACTAACATTATCTTGTTGTGTTGTTAAGAGCACTTAGCTGAATTATTGGCCTTTCAATTTGATTCCAATTGTACGACTTTTAGGGGTACATTTCTGAGCAGACAGATTATATTGGTTTCTAATTAAGGACCCAAATTTTACATCATTAACTCATTCATTGCTGTACTTTTAGTACTTCGAAACCATTCTCAAAAATCAAAATTCCTTATTAAAGATTGCATTAAACAACTTATTTTATTTTTTTGTTTATTTTTATTGGGTCACAAAATTAAAGCTAGGATTCAAAGGATTACCTATACCAGTTAATATCCAACCCACTTTAATTCGAATATCAGATCAATTTTACCTGTATTTCTGCACATTCTTAAAAATATATATACATATAATGCATGAGTGGAGATTTAATTTAGATTTCTCTTTTTCTCAATTATCAAATATTATCAAACTATAGTAATTTAATTTACTAATAATAATACATAATTAATGTTTGATATCATAAATTATGAAAAAAATCAAAGATTGTATTTGAATAAAAATTAATTTATTTTTTATATATCAAATTTGATAAAGTCGAGTTAGGAGATTTTTTTTTGGGTAAGGTTTTTCATGGTATCTCCCAACCCGCTAAGTCAAGGATTAATCTGCTGTAACACTGAGCGTTATTTAAGGATTTGTCGGCTGCCTAATAGATTGATCCATGCACAAAACGAAATTTGAACCTCAACACTTATTTAAAAGGACTAGTAAACTAACAACTAAATCAACCCACCTTAATTGAATTAAAAAATTTAAATTGAAAAATTTAGATTTACAAATAAAATTAAAATATAACTTAAACCTTATTTTATCGTACCTATTATCAACCCTAATTAAAGTATACGTGGCCCTTCACTTCTAATGGATTTTATCATAGCATTATTATATGCAGACAAATAAAGTGTTCAGTGCCAGCACTGAAGTTTTGATCTCAATTCATCAATAATTTGATACTTTTTTTATTGGTGAGGTTCGTTAAGATTCTTAGTTATTTATTTATTTTTAAATTAATGTGTGGGGTATCATGTATGATGCAAGTTGCAAATTAAGATTATACGATTTATAAAATTAATCTGATCAAATAACCAAAAATCCACAAAGCATTATCTTTTAGACAAAAAAACATATTTTGAAAATAAAACATAATTATTTATTTACATATTTACAAGTAACTTTTCACTTCTAAATTAAACTTGTGTACGAACTGGAAATTGATCTTGTGTGTGTTTTCTTCTCTCTTTGTTTTTGTGATATTTTGGTACATAGATGTGACACATTAATTATTTGGAGACATGGTGGATAGCCAACATTTTATAGTTTTTGTCACTACCTTTTGTTATTTAGCTCTCTTCTTCTTTTTAATTTTTTATTTTTTAAGTTATATTATTTAAGCACGCCCTCACAATATTATCCAAGCCTTTTTTTTAAGAAAAGTTATCGGTTATACATATTTATCAATCAAAATTATGAAAAAAAAATCATACCTCCATTCAAAAAGTCTTTATTAATACTCAAACAAAAATTATATAATAATAAAAAATTAACTATATTATATGAACATAAAAAATAATCACTAAATCAGTTACTTATATAAAATATATATAATTAGATTACAAAATATATATTAAAATAAATTAAATAATATATATATTTATATATAAATACATTGATTTAACGGCTCATTTTTATTGTGTACGTAATATTTTTATATAAAATTAATATACTTCAAATCATATATATCATATATGTAAGGATTATGCTATGTGTATACTAAAATCAGCTATTAAAGTTAATTATTACTATAAAATACATACTAAAATATAAATACATATTAAAAATAAATTAAATTATATATATATTTATACACAAATATATTAATGCCTGATTTTAGTGACTAATTTTAATGTACGAATAATATTTTTGTATATTATAAACTTTAAAGAGCCTTTAAAAGAGACAAAATTATTAAGACAACAACGTACCATCACGGGCATAACTAAGTTAAATATCTCTTCTGATAAAATAAAAGAAGAAATAAATAATAATGCTCTTTAATTTGAATGACTATATTTGCATAATAATGTAGATAAATTTATTTTAGAAACCTGCAACACATACAAATAAAAAAGGCTTATAAGTCTTACAAGTTAACTCACCCCAATAATTTGTCCACGCGCACTCATTTCCTTTGAATGGAGCGTCAACCTACGCGCGTCACTCAAACAGTTACTCTTTGGAATAAGCGCTCGCATGTCTAACTCTTCCTCTTCTCCTTCAAACAAAACACAAACCATAAAGTTTCGAGCAACATTTCAAACTGAAAAGACATTATTCAAGGTTGAACTCGTCGCGAAGATAGAACTCTCCATCAACAATCTCCAGAAAAAACGAAAAAATATTATTCAAGGTACGTTACTATTTTACTCATCTTGTACATTTTTCACATTTCTGTTTCTGATTTCGAAATCGAAGAACTAGGTTTTACTGTTCTTCTATGTTCTTCTAGATTTTACTGATCTTCTTTTTCTAAATCTCATATCACTGTTTTTACTATTCTTCTTATTCTAGGTTTTACTCTTCTTGTAAGTTCCTCTAGGTTTTACTGTTCTTCAAAGTGGTTCTAAGTTTTACTGTTCTTCTTGTTCTAGTTCTTCTTGTAACTGATTTTTCGCTGTATATTGCTTAATTTGTTGGGCGTATATGGAGTAATTTGTATGGGTGTATATGGTTGATTGTTGGGTGTATATGGTGTAATGTGTTGGGTGTACATGGTTGATTGTTGGGTGTATATGGCGTAATTTGTTGGGTGTATATTCCTGAACCCATATAATGTAATATAATCAACTATTGCAACTGTCCTAATATTGCTTGTCCTTGGGTGTATATTGCTTGACATTGTAATATTGTTTGAGCTTGTATATTTATCCATGTTTCGGTGAATTGAACATAATTTTGAACTGATCTAATTAAATACTTATGAAATTGGTTTGGGTGTACGTGCCTGATCTAAGTTTTTATCGTTCATCTTGTTCTAGCTTTTACAGTTCTTCTTGTTCTAGTTCTTCTTCTAACTGATTTTTGTGTGTATATTGCGTAATTTGTTGGGTGTATATGGCATAATGTGTTGGGTGTATATGGTTGATTGTTTGGTGTATATGGCGTAATGTGTTGGGTGTATATTTCTGAACTCATTAATTTAATATAGTCAACTGTTGCAAATGTTCTAATACTGCTTGTCCTTGGCTGTGTATTGCTTGACATTGTAATATTGCTTGAACTTGTATATTTATCGATGTTTGAGTCAATTTAACATCATTTTGAACTGATCTCATCAAATACTTATGAAATCAGTTTATGTGTATCTGGTTGATCTATGAGTGTATCTGACTGATATCTATGGGTGTATTTTTCATTGCAGTAAAAATGGAAGGCAAAAAACAAGCTGTAAAAAATGTAAGAACAAATATATGTCTTCTATTCCATGAAATGAATCAAGACAAAATTGAAGCCATTAGCGGAAGTCATGCAATAAGACTGTCCAGACCATCCTCATTATTATTGAGTCCATTTTTTCAGATAGATTCTAATGATATTGACACTGATTAATGTAACTGTTATATACTCTTGTAAAAAATTGAACACATGCTGTAAATATATTTGATCCAATTATAAGTAAATTTTTTTTCCATAATTAAACTCTCTCTGGTGTATTGAAAATGTCTGATTTACAGGTACTATAATATAAAAAAAACATAAAATTAAATATACACCCATAACCTGACATTTTACACCCAAAAAATGTTGATTATACACCCAAACATCTATTCCCCCTTATGATTTATCCCTAGAAACCCTAAACCATAAACCCTAAACACTAAACCTTAAAACCTAAACCCTAAAAACCTAAATATTAAACCCTAAACACTAAACCCTAAAAACCTAAACCCTAAACCATAAACCCTAAACACTAAACATTAAAAACCTAAAACCTAAACCCTAAACCCTAAACCCTAAAAACCTAAATCCTAAACCCTAAACCCTAAAAACCTAAATCCTAAACACTAAACCCTAAACCCTAAACCCTAAATCACCCAACCTATTATACACCCAAATCATTGATTTTTAGACCCATAAAATCTCATTTTACACCCAAAAAAGGTTAAATATACACCAGATTCTATCCCCTAATGCTTTATCCCTAAACCCTAAGCCCCTAAACCCTTAAACCCTAAACCTTAAACCCTATACCAAAATAAAAAAAATAAACAATAATTTATAACATAAACAGCAGAAATACACTCAAGAAAATTATGATTTATACCCATATTTTGTAACTATACACCCAAAAAATTATCCATTGCTGCTGGTTTTTTGAACTGATAATTCATATCACGTCCTTGATATTGGCTGAAAAAGAAAACTATGGTTTACACTCATATTTTGTAACTATACACCCAAAAAATTATCCACTGCTGCTGGTTTTCTAAACTGATAATTCATATCACGTCCTTGATATTGGCTGAAATTTGGATGCACCACTGATACAGCATGAAAGAGGTTTAACTGGATATAATAAACCTGTAGCCTTGGCATAGTCCTTGTAAAATTTTACAGCATCTTCAAGGCTTTTAAAAGTCATTCCTACCTTGGGAACAAGTTGCTCATCAACAACAGAGAGAGACTGCAAAATACAACATGTTAAAAACAAGAAAATACTATAAAATTTCTGCACCTCATAAAAAAAATAACAATCAAAGTAATATACACCCAAGGACTCCTGATATACACCTGAACAACAACAAGTCAATTAAAAATAACAAAAAAAAAACCATAAACTGTAAATACACCCAAACCTCCATAAAAATACACCCAAAAAGTTCTGATCTACACCCAAGCGTCTGCTATAAATTGCAGATAATTAATCAAAACTAATACATTAGATTCAATCCACATATTATGTTCACGCATTAATTTCACAGTCTAGCTTCACGAATTATTCAACAAGACAATCAAAATTAACTAAAACTAAATCAAACTTCAGGAACTTCGTTTGATTCAAATTCAAAATCCACTTCGCTGTGATTGAGCTGACAATCTGAGATTGAATCCACTTTGCCGTGATTGCACTAACAATCTGAGGTTGAATCATCCATTATCTTCAAAAGGACTTCAAAATTTGATTTCAGAAACCAGAAAATCAAAATAAAATGAAGCTAGCGTTACAGTTCGCAAAACTCAGGTGAATGACGAAGACCAAAGAAGTGATAAACGCAGAAGAAAGAAGGATCCAAACGACCAAGGAAGAATGCGAGAAGGAGAACGAAGAAACTTGGCAAGAGATTCGAAAAAGGTAAGAAAATCTTTTGAAAATTGGAAGAGAGATATTTGCGCGTTAATTGATTTTGATTGAAACTAAAGTCTATTATATAGCGCGTGACTTGTACGTATAAATTGGAGCGCGTTTAGGTTTTAGTAAGTTTCGCACTTGTAAAACTTGTAAATGCTAATTGCTTGTATGCTAAGATTAATTCTTTGTTTTATATTATATTTTTCTAATTATGTAAAGAGTAAACTCCTTGTAATCATGCTAGAGATTTGATGAGAGCAATGATACTTTTTAATGGGACATTATTATTATTAATGTGGGGTCACAATAATAATACCAAAAATGTAGGTCCATCCTAACATGGAAAGTTGGAATAGAGAAGAACAGAAAGAAGATTGAATCACATTAAACATAAGAAAAGAACAAAAAATGCATGACACATATACAGAAACTGAAACTGTTGTAGTCGGTGTCATGTGAGATTTCATTAAATCAGATGAGCAATTGTTGTTGTTGTTATGCAGCTTTCAATATTTGTTTCTGACATTTTATAACCCAACCATTATATTGTTTTCAAATTTTCATTTAACTTTTTAATTATAGAAGGCCATTATTTAAAACCATAGAGATGATTTGACATAATAAGGTGTCTCTCATTTGAGGTGCTTTAATTAATTTGTTTCTCCTGTTCTTTCTTTCCCATTTTTTTTAGTATTTTCAATAATATAATGGGAGCTTTCTCCTTTTTTTTTTCCCTATTTTTAATTATGATTTTTTTAAAAACCAGTAAATTTATTTTATATTAGCCACTATTTTTAGCATCAATAATACTTTTAGTTCAACAGCCTAACAATATTTTTTTAGTTAATACTTTTAAATATTATTATAACTGTTGGTTAAAAATAATAAATTTTATTAGTTTTTTATATTTTTTTAATTATTTCTGTGAGAATTTGGATAAAAGTGAATCAAGTCAACTCGTAAACTAACTACTTGAATTTAATTTGTTAACAACTCGATAAATTGAGTTCATGAACTCGCAAATTTGAGTTTGAATTTAAATTTGAATTCATATATTAAATGAACCAAATTTAAATTTGAATAAAATTAACTCATTGACTCGTAAACTAACTCTTATATATATATACATGTTATTTATTGTAATTATTTATCTTAAAACATATATTATGTATTTTATACTTTTAATTTATAATAATATATAGTTTTACAACACAATTATAACATTATTTATGTTTTGCTAAATATATGAGAGTGTATTAATTTTTTTATTATTTTTATCATATCTAAATTATAATATCTTTATTTATTTACTGTAGGTTAAATAAATAACAAGCCTAATTAAATTATTTATAATAGAAAATAATATATCTATATATTAATATTTTGCTTTAAATTTTTATAATTATTTTTTATATATAATTTTATTTGGTAAAAGACATAAACTATAATTCATAAATATACAATATATAGTATTAATAATTTTTTTATATATGAATTATTTATTTATAAAATTATAGATTATATATATTTATTTATATTATTTATAGTTTATGAAGTCCAACTAGCTTATAAGCTTTTGGTAAATCTAATTCGAACTTTACAAATAAATTTGAATATTAGAGTAGTCGAGTTATGAGTTAAAGCTCAATTATTTTAAATAAATTTAAGTTTGATTTAATTCGATTTAACTCAACTCATTTTCAACAATTTTAGTAAAAGTTTGCTCTCATCTTTTTCTCTAGGGTTTTCTTAACTGTAGTTTAATAAATAAATTTATTTAGGATTTCCTTAACTGTAGTTTAATCAATAAATTTATTTGGACATTAAAACAGGTATGTTTTGCATAGTATTTCACAAAGTCGTTAGAGCCTATAAATTTAGGGTATCACTCAAAAACTATTTGCAGTAATTTAATTTAAGCTAGATTAAACAGAAAAGTTAATATTAGAGAAAATCAAGGAGCATTGTTAATTAGAACCTTCAGACAATGATTAGAGTTTTTCAGCCACCAGGAGTCAAAGTCAACACATAGATGCATTCTTTTCACAAGTTTCTTTTTGGGTCTGAATTATTATTATTATTATTATTATTATTATTATTATTAGAGTTCATAGCACAAAGAATTTATAAAATAGTAAGTAAACCAAATTAAAAAAACATAAGATAAAATAAAAAGTTTTATCATATATTCATTCGGCATTACCATCAAAACGAAATTAAAGAAAAAGATTTTTTTCCCCACATTTTCAATGCCGTGATCAATAGAGAATGAAAATTGGTTAGTTATTTGTAAATTATAATATTATTAAAGAATAAAATTAAAAAAAAATAAAAGCCGCCATGACATGTTTTAGAATAAGCTTTGTTCGCCAAAAGTAAACTTTTGGAAACACATGTCATTCATTTATCACACTATCCAAAGACAAAATTTAAAATTAGTTTCTTATATATATAGTCTAAATTAAAATTGAATCTCTCATATACAATAGCTTGAACAAACCAAATTTATTAATTTTAGAAGGAAGACACTTTTTTCGGGTTTTTTTTGTTATATATTTTTATTTTTATTATACACATGACATTCATTTTTACTTGGTGCTAATATTTTATAACGATTTGCACACATATATGTAGAAATTAAATTGAGGTTTTAACAAAGTAAATTGAAAAATATATATAATGCAAAAGTTAGAGTATATAAAAACATAAGTTTAATTTTGATACATTAACAGTGTAAAATATTTTATATAATTATTTAATTATATTTATTTTTTTAAATAAATATTCACACAGTCAATATAAAAAAATAGTTATTTTTACTAATATGACATTATATAATTGAATATATTTATAAAACTGTTTTATATTAACAGTATATTAAAATTAAATTTTAAAAATATAATTAAGTTAATATTTTAATAGTTAAGTACAATGATGTATATACCAATACATTCCCCCAACAATAGTGTCAGCATAGACATGAGAGCGTGTTCAAGGGCAATTGAATTTCAGAGCTATATTCATGCATTGCATATCCATAAGCTAATTTAATTTAGTTTAATTTTGAGGTTAATGGCACAAAAAGAATAACACATGGGTGGTGAGTAATGGTGTCTCTCACAATGCACCCACGACAATAATGACCATTACAAATTAAAGAAATTGTTCTAGGCCAGGTTACATGCATGAACATACACTTAGATTTGGTTTATGCTCTTAATTAATTAATTTATTTTAATTTAATTTAATTATCTATTTTTTATATGATAAGATTATTATTATTAATAAAAGTTATTGTTCATACACTGACCCAAAAATAAGACTAGATTCAAAATGAATAAAGGTCCAACAAAAAAATTTCGTTTCATCCTACCTCCTCGACCTCATTAAGATCGAGTGTTGCGACTTAATTTTACTTACTTTAATAAGTAACTAATTCTTAAGTTATCTCTCATTTATTTAGAAGGGAGATCTTAATAACTTTCCTAGAAAAAAGGGATGATTATCCACTATTAAAGGTAGAACTACACTAAAAGGTAGTCATCTATTCCGACAACATTAAGTATATTAAAGGTAGAACTTACTAAAGCCTTTGCTAACTTAAGCATCGAAGTCTCTTGCAGGTACCACCTCCACCTCCTAACGAGGAACTCGGACGGTGACACCTCGCCACCAGCACAAGTCGGATGCTGCCTCAGAAGGAGTTTGGACCTTACGTTCAGGCCTAAATCGTCGTTTCAGGTAACCTTCAGAACATTGGCGCTGTTGATGAAGACCTGGAAGTCTACTCCAAACCATGGCGGACGAACAATTTGAGGACAGACACACTGCATTTGAGTCTGAGCTAGAACCTTGTAACGACGACCGATCCCTTGTGATAACCCCACGACAAGAAGGGACAAGTAATCCCAATGAGGAAGGAACATCACGAAATTCTCAAAATCGATGACTACGGTCAGAGGTACATCCACCTGAGAATGAAGAGTCTCCACACCTAACCGAGATCATGGGAGTCGTATATAGACATCAAGGCCGGTTAGAGCAACTCGAACAACAGATCGAGCGACAAAGAGAAGCCAAAAGAGATATGCGAAATGAGGTATGATGCAGAAGGGAACTTGAGAAAAAACTTCTAAAATTAGAAGCTGATCTACGAAATTGGACTAACAATGCTGAACGAGAAGAAAGCCCTTTTGGGGAAGAGGATCCGTTCATAGAAGAGATCATGCAGGCTAGGGTTCCAAGAAATTTTAAAAGCCCCGACATAGATCTCTATGATGGCACGACCGACCCAATACATCATTTCAACAATTTTAAAAGTAGGATGTGTCTGACCGACGCGTTTGATGCGACTCGTTGCAAGGCCTTTTCTAACAATATTAACCAAAGCAGCAATGAAGTGGTTCAATAGCCTACCCCCTAGGTTGGTGACTTGCTTTGATGACCAGCAAAGATGTTTCTTACCTGATTTTTAATTCAGAAGGACAAAGTCAAACATTCTCCAAGTCTCTTAGGAGTAAAACAAGAAGTCGGAGAGACTCTCTGAGCTTATATGGAAAGGTTCAATAAATCCTGTTTAAAAATACAGAATTTGCCTCCCGAAGTAGTAATAATGGGATTAGTTAATGGTTTTAGAGAAGGGTCATTTTCTCAATCCATATCAAAGCGGCATCCGACCTTTTTATATGAAGTACAAGAGCGGGCAAATAAGTATATCAACATGGAAAAAAAATTTTCGACTTAGAGATCCATCTCCAAGACCGAACTCAACCTACCAAGCTCAGGATGAGGATAAGGAGACAAAGAAAAAAAGAGAAATACAGATCAGAGAAGTCTCGGAGATACCACAACTACACCCCACTATGAGTTTCTCTTGTTAATATCTACAGGGAGATCTGTCACACTGAAAAATTTCTGCCTCCTTGCTCCACATTAAGCACAAAAAGGCTGAAAGTCAGACGAAATACTGTGAGTATCACAAACTATATGGGCATTTTATCAATGATTGTTACAATCTGAAAAACGTTATAGAAACGTTAGCCAGAGAAGGTCGGTTAAACAAATACCTCGCAGAAAGATCAGATGACCCAGGGAAAAGGAAGAGAGGTGATGAAGATGGAGGTCGACGAAATCAGCCACTACAAACCCCTGATAGGCACATACACATGATAAACGGAGGATTTGCAGGAGGAGAAATTGCTAAGTCCTCATGCAAAAAATATCTTAAGGAGGTATATCAAGTCGGGGAAGACTTCAGAGTTTCTGATTTACCCACAATCTCATTCACTAAAGAAGATGCACAAGGGGTGACACCTGATCACACCGATCCCGTGGTAATTACCATGATCCTTGCTAATGCAAACCTCCACAGAACTTTTGTGGATCAAGGAAGTTCGGCCGACATATTATTCAAGCCCGCTTTTGATAAACTCGGGTTAGAAGAAAAGGAACTGAATGCCTATCCACACACTCTTTTTGGGTTAGGAGACACATCAATTTTACCTCTTAGTTTCATTTCGTTGTACACCACTTTTGGTAAAGGTATGAAATCAAGAACCTTAAGCATTGACTACATTGTGGTCGACGTGGCGTCAGCCTACAATACCTTGATAGGTCGAACCACCTTGAACCGACTAGCCACAGTCGTTTCTACACCTCACCTATGCATGAAGTTCTCAACTGTAGAAGGAATTGCCACTATAAAAGAAGATCAGAAGTTAGTAAGAAAGTGTTACAATGAAAGTCTCAACTTAAAGGGCAATACCAAAGATAAGGAAGTCAACACTATTGAGCTTGGTGATGTCCGAGTATGAGAACAGCTGCATCCACAACCTGAAGGGAAGGTCAAAATGGTTCAAAATAGATATCAAGCAGAAAAGACAACGAGTATAGGAACCAACTTGGATGAAAAATTAAAGGTAAATCTCGTTGATCTCTTACAAAGAAACTCCGATCTCTTTGCCTGGAAAGCATCCGATATGCCTGACATAGACCCTGACCTCATGTGTCACAAGCTCGCCGTTTACCTAGCTCCCGACTTGTTCAACAAAAGCGGCGGAAGCTCGGTCCCGAAAGAACACAAGTCGTAGAAGAACAAGTACAAGCTTTACTAGAAGCCGGGTTTATAAGGGAGGTAAAATACCCTTTGTGGTTGGCCAATGTGGTCCTTGTGAAAAAGCAAAACGGGAAATGGAGAACATGTATTGATTACACTGACCTCAACAAAGTTTGTCCAAAGGATCCATATCCTCTTTCCAGCATCAATGCATTGGTTGACCCAGCTTCAATATATAGATATCTATCCTTCATGGGTGCATATTCGGGATACAATCAAATCCCAATGTATAAGTCAGATCAAGAGAATACCTCTTTCATCATATATCAACAATCGATGAACAAGATGTTTTCATCGCACCTTAGAAAATTGATAGAGGTATATGTGGATGACATGCTCGTAAAAACCAGAGATGACTTCAGCCTCTTATCCGACTTAGCTGAAGTATTTACCACAATAAGGAAGCATAAGATGAGACTAAATCCTTCAAAGTGCATCTTTGCAGTAGAGGCTAGAAAGTTCTTAGCCTTCATGCTCACTCAAAGAGGTATTGAGGCCAATCCAGACAAATGTACAATAATATTAGAGATAAAAAGCTCGACTTGCCTCAAAGAAGTCCAACAACTAAATGGAAGGTTGGCAGCTTTATCCAGATTCCTAGTAGGATCAGCCTTGAAGTCTTTACCCTTATTTTCAATACTTTAAAAAGGGAACCAAATTGAATGGACTCAGGAATTCGAGCATGCCTTCCAAAACTTTAAAATCTTTTTGAGGCAACCTCCAATCGTTACCTGACCTATTTTTGGGGAAGAGATAATTCTTTACCTAGCAATTGCAAGCGGGCTATAGCCTCAGCATTAGTTTGAGAAGACGACCACGAACAATAACCTATCTACTTTATTAGCAAAACTCTTCAGGGGGTAAAACTAAACTATCAAAAGATAGAGAATTTCACATATGCCTTTATCATCACTTCCAAAAAGCTCCAACCTTATTTTCAAGCTCACACTATAAAAGTCCAAACTAACCAACTCATGAAGCATATTCTACAGAAGACGGACATTGCAGGAAGGATGCTACAATGTGCCAAAGAACTGTCCGAATTTGACTTAAGGTATGAAACTCGAATACCAATCAAATTCCAGTATCTGGCCGATTTTGTTGCCAAATACACTGAAGCCCAGGAAAGTCTTACAACCTAGAATATATATGTAGATGGATCATCCAATAAAGTTGGAAGTGGAGCAGGAGTGATTCTGGAGAATGAAGAAGGAACTTGGGTTGAACTCTCACTAAAGTTTAATTTTGCTACTTCTAACAATCAAGCAAAATATGAAGCCCTACTTGCTGGCATAAAGCTGGCCAAGGAGGTCAGGATGGAAAGTTTTATCATGTTTAGTGACTCTTAAGTGATAACCTCCCAAGTCAATGGGACTTATCAGGTTAAAGATCCCAACATGAAGAAGTACTTGAAAGAAGCACGTAAATATTTAGCTCAATTCTCGAAGATAGAGGTTAAACATATAGCTCAAAAATCCAACATACGAGCTAACGCCCTTTCTAAACTAGCCAGTACCAAGACAGGGGGCAACAATAAAAGCTTGACCTAGGAAACTCTCCACACACCATCACTAGTAAAGGAAGATGAAAAATCGGATACAATGGCCATATCCAATCAAAGCCTAGGATGGATGACCCCTATAATCGAATATCTTAAATTCGATATCATTCTTGGAGAAGAAAGGGAAGCAATGAGGCTCATAAGGGAAGCACAAAATTATATCCTGGTCCACAATATTCTCTATAAAAGAGGAGTATTTACACCTCTATTGAAGTGTGTCACAACCTCCAAGACTAAGGAAGTCTTAAAATAAGTTCATAATGACATATGTGAAAATTACTTAGAAGCAAGTTCACTAGCTAAAAAAGTGATCCAAGTCGGCTTCTTTTGGCCAACCTTGTAAAAGGAGGCGACCGACTTCGTCAAAAAATGTCCTCCTTGTCAAAAGCATGCTAACTTTCATTTAGCACCTCCGGAGGAACTTATCAGCATCATCTCACCTTGTCCATTTGCAAAATGGAGTCTTGACCTTCTCGGTCCATTTTCAAAGGTACCCGGGTAGGTAAAGTACCTTATAGTTGGGATTGATTATTTTACCAAGTGGATTGAAGCAGAACTCTTGGCAACCATCACAGCCCAAAGAACATTGTTACCCGATTTGGAGTCCCACACTCCATTACCACAGATAATGGAACTCATTTCACCAACTCAGCTTTCAAAATTTTAGTGGCAAACCTGAAAATCAAGCATCAGTTCACATCGGTAGAACACCTCCAAGCCAATGGACAAGCAGAAGCTACGAATAAAGTCGTACTGGCCGAGCTTAAACGCCGGCTACAAGACGCTAAGGGAGCATGGGTAGATGAGCTCTCTCAAGTCTTGTGGGCATATCGGACAACTCTCCACTCAACAATTAGGGATTCACCTTTCTGACTTGCTTACAGCATAGAAGCCATGATTCCTGTGGAAATCACTGAAAAATCTCCAAGAGTTAGATTCTATGATGAAGTGATAAATATCCAAGCACAAAAGGAAGAACTTGACCTTCTCCCAGAAGTTCGAGAACAAGCTCAGGTAAAAGAGGAAGCATTGAAGCAAAGGATGGCCTTGAGGTACAAGAAGAAAGTCATCAGAAGAAGCTTCGCCACAAACAACCTCATACTAATCCGAAATGACATCGGAGTTCAGAAGTCAAGCAAGGAAAAGCTGGTTGCAAATTGGAAAGGACTTTATAAGGTTATTGAAGTCTTAGGAAAAGGTTTCTATAAAGTGTCCGACCTAAAGGGCAACGAGCTCCCAAGGTCGTGGCACGCATGTAACTTGAAGAGGTACTACAGTTAGAAAGCGCACCTTGCTCTTTGGTGTACTCTTTTTCCCAACTTCGTGGTTTTTTCTCGAAAAAAGTTTTCTTGAAGGGAGTTTTAACGAGGCACTATAGCAAGGGCTAAGGGTAGAAGGAGAAATCCTTAGTAGCAAGAAAACTTATGTGAATCTTTTCCTTTTATTAATGATAATTCATTTTATACCAATTTTTCCATCCAAACGCATTAAGT
Source organism: Arachis hypogaea (assembly GCF_003086295.3). NCBI lineage: Eukaryota > Viridiplantae > Streptophyta > Magnoliopsida > Fabales > Fabaceae > Arachis > Arachis hypogaea. The sequence continues at coordinate 10,102,761 of NC_092043.1, forward strand.
TAAGCTCGAAAAATCGCAAAAATTATTGCCCGACCTGAGTGGTCAGCAAGATGAAACGACGAGGTGCAAATTAGTGTAAGAAGTTATGTAAGCAGTTTATGTAACAGCCTACCACACAAAGCCTTACTCTATAGTCGTAACCATTAGATTCATTAATCATAACACTTTGTTCAAATCCTCAAGCTTAGATTCATTAACCCTAATTCTCTGTTAGTTTATTAATTCTATTCTCTCATGAGCGGGATAGAACTATCATCCTCACCGTGGGCCGAGCGAACCACCATCCCCGCATCCATGTCATCTGGTTCAACCAAGTATTTTTCCGGGATAATTTAATTTAATGCTTTCAATATATTCTCACTCATTTCAGAACCTAAAAACTATTTTTGGACCTTAAACAGGGGTTGCAGAGGTGAAAAAGCATATTGGATAGGAAAAAATAATTAAAATAAATATCTTTTGAAAAACAGGACAATCGTGCGTACGCATGCCTTGTGCGTATGCACGAGTTCACCTTTGCACGTACGTGTGAAAATGCGCACAAAAAGTTCATTTCTGAAATGCAAGTTGTGCGTACGTAGGACTTGGCTTTTGTGTGTATGCATGATATGCACACGAAACCATTTCACTTCTGTAACACCCATCATGCGTACACATGGGCGTGCGTATGCATGACCCCAGTTTTTGTAACTCCTACAGAATTCAATTTTTAACATCAATTATTAATCATTTGTAACTTCTTATACAAAATTCCATTTTCTTTTATTCTTAAACAGATTTAAATCTCCTGTCATCACCGTTAATTTAAGATAAATTTCATTAAAATTCGAACTCCAAGCGCCAAGTTATGACCCATCGAAATCGGTTAAAAACTACAATTTACCAATTTTAACATAATGCTCATTACGAATCTTCTGAATTCATTACATTCCATTACCACCCAAAGCCAATTTTAGGCATCACCTTTATACAAATACCAATTTCAATTCATTCCTTAGCCATTTAAAATCTAATTAACCAATCCAATCCATCAAAGACCTAACTTCGATTGAATTAGTCATTTCCTAAGTTTTTTTTATCCAAATTATTACCAACAATACATTTATTCAATCAAATCTCATCAATTCCACAACTAATCACAACATGGCAATTATCCAACTTACCATAACTTACCAAATAGGGGATACCTCACCTTGTAAATTTCGTAAAATTAGAGAATAATTAACTAATAAATTAAATTTTAATAAAAGAAATTAGAAATGTAAATTTTATATTAAAATATGATAGAGCTAATTAAAACAAGAATTTTGACATTAATTAAAATATGATCGCCGTACCGTTTGCGGCTACGTATCCGTGGTGCCGAGCTCTACAAATCCTGATATTTATATTGGTATGGAACTTCTATTTTTATTCTCAGCCTCCATTTTCCCAAATTTTCAAAAATTATATGGAGTGGTGTTGAGATTTTGATTCTTTGATGTTATAGAATCCGATTAGTTTGAGGAAAATATTCACTCTTGCTTATATGGCGCTTGGGTAAGGTGAAAATTCTAGAACCTTAGCTAATTCAATTGAGTATGTTAGGTATTGAATTTTGGGTATGTATGTGTGATATATGTGAATTAGATTTGTATATATGTAAATTGGAGTTTGATTGTATACATTGGAGGCTTGGTGGATTTTGGGTGTCATTGCTTTGGAGATTTTGGACCTTTGGGGCTGTGTTTGGTGCCTTAGTGGTGTCTCGGGTTATACGTGAAAATCGGCCAAGGTATAGTTTAGGTTTCTCGTATTTAATATATAATGTCTTGTGAAAACTTAGGTTAGAGAACCATAGGATAGGTTAGAAGAATTAAATACGTTGAATGCTTAGCACTTGTCATAATGATTGATGATATGGAATGAGCATGTGTTGGTGATCATTGTTGTGATGGGAATAGAATTCTAAAAGGGTGATTTAATAATGATTGATATGTTGATGATGTTGATTATGCATATAGGATGAATTGTTAATAACCTTGTTGATGGAAGTGAGAAATTTAGGTGTGAAATTGTCTAATATTGAAGCATGATTGATTGTGGTATGATGAAGGGATTGTAGTGCTGTGTTGGTATGCTATGATATGTTGTTGTGTTGAATATATGTATAGGAGGTTGGATTTGATGTTGGGTTTTAATAAAACTTGAGGTTTGAGGTTTTTGTGTAAAATTGATTTTTAGTCGAATTTCGGCGAGCCATAACTTGGCTTCCAAACCCCCAAATTGTTTCAAATGGTCCGTGAAGTTTACACCGTTCGAAGAACAGATGAAAAATATTTTAAAATGAGAAAGTTATGCATCTCAGAAGTTCGGTATGTAAAATTGAAATTCTGTAGACTTAGCCATTTCTGATCAATCTGCAGTGTATGCGTACGCATACCCCTCATTCACAAAGGGTCGTTTATGTCCAGCGTACATGTGTATGTGGACAAGGCAATGCGTACACAAAACGGGCTAAAATGCACTCCCACGCGTACGCGTGACCCCACGTTTTCCAAAAAAAATGCATGCCCACGCGTATGCGAGGCCCACGCATACGCATGACCCCTGTTTTAAGCAAATGAGATTTTAGTGTTTTAAATATGATTTTAAACTTCTAAGCCTCTATTTTCATTCTTTTAACCCTAGATCTTAATAGTAAGCCCGGTAACAAGATGGAGTTATGAAATGGTGGTAACTTGGGGGTGAAGCAGGGTTGGAAAATTAATGAATTATAAATGGAAATGTGAATACTTGGAGTGTATGTGGTGCCATGGCTTTAATGATTGATTGTGCAACGATTATGAATATTTATGTGGCTTATACACTCAATTTTATCTGAGATACGAGTTTTCTTGGGTAAAGTACCGTGGCTTGCCACCACGTGTTCCACGTGGCTATGCATAGACTCTTGGGGATGCGCGTCGGGGGACAGTCCAGGGTTTAGCAGCCGAACTTGTCGGGTTGGCTTGATAACCAACATATGAGACTCATCAGTCATAGGACAGGCATACATCATGTGCATATTATTTGAATTGCTTTCTTGAGCATTAATTGGGAATGCCTAATTCATTATAATATGCTAATTGTTATACTTGCTATCTGTATTACCTGTATTCTACCTGTGTTTGCCATTGTTTGCTTGTATGTCTGTGCAATTTCACCGGAGATGGAGGTACGGAGGAAAAGTGGAAAGATTTAGTGTTTAAGCTAAGTTTTAGGCAGGTTTAGGAATCCTTAGAAGACAACCCGTTTATGGTTTTTATTTAGTCCTTTAAGTTTCATAATCTGAGTATCGGTGTTCTAGGATTGCCTCTGGCATTTTCAGGACCTTATATCTTATGTACATGGCACCTTTACCATGCTGAGAACTCCTGGTTCTCATCCCATACAATATTATTGTTTTTCATATACAGGTCGAGAGGCACTTCGATAGGCGTCTGGAGTTCTGCAGCGAAGTGACCATTTTGGGACTTTACTTTTGATCTTTTGTTATATATGTATAGACTCTCCTCATGTATATACTTGTTTTACTTTTGTACCTCTTAGAGGTGTATGGAGAGCTAGAACTTTATGTATGTATTTTGGGATTGTGGGTTATGTATATGTATGTAAATATTCTCCGGCCAATCTTAACTTTGCAGGCTGAGTTAGGAGCTTGTTATTTTGTACTCTTAACCTTCTGTTCTTACTTTCTCTCTCTCTCTATATATATTTGTGAACTCTAGCTTTCTTCGTACGCAAGTAATCCTTAATCTTGAGTGCTGCGCTTTTAATTTTACGATTTTGTTTTACCTATTCTTCAAGGCTCTTAGTATACTACCTTCTTTCGACTATTATACGTATATATGTTTCATTTTAGAGGTTGTAATATCACACCACCTCTATTTTACGACTTAAGCATAAAGCTCATTGTGGTAGGATGCTACACACCCAATCACGGCCTGCAGCCCAATTTTCACACACATCGCCATAATAGGCAATAAATCGACAATCTCATATCCAATTTCAATTCAAACTAATACATATTTCACACCAAGAATTCAATGTATGAAATCATACTAACACATAATTCATCATCAACATACACCATTTTCTATTCAATCTTATCCTAGGGGCAATTAACCTCGGCATTCACATAATGTTACATACTGCCTATCCGAAACCAAAACCCGTACCTGTAAATGGTGGTTCATACAACACTTGGCTTTCCTCTGGGCAACTCCAATGTCCACCAATTCTCAGTTTTTGATCTGCAACTCAACCCCACACCAAATCAACTCAACAAGCCAAGCTAATCCATAAATCTTGTCACAACAATCAATTTAACATTCACACTAGGATTTTACTTGAAATTAGGGATAATTAAAGGGATTAAGCTTCCTTACCTCAACCAACTTAAAAGTAGGATAGAACCCACCAAGAACACAAGTTAGAAAACTCCTTAACATCAAAATCACAAAAAATTCTTAATACCCAAGCTCAAAACACAAATTCAGACTTGAATGAAAAACTAAAGCTGGGATTTCTAGTTACTTACCAAAGTAATTAGAGAGAATTGAAGAAGATGAGGAGAGCGGCACGTGGCTACAAATGGCTCGTCAATTGGAGCTACGGTTTGAAAGTTATATGCGATTGAAGATGGTGATGAATAGTGAAAGTTTAGGGCAAGCTCTTCCATCTCTCTTCTCTTCTTCCACCCGTGGAACTCTCAATGAAAAAGGGAGAATGGCTGAATTCACTAAGTTATGAGAGTTATATATGTGTAGGCTTGGACTTTGGGTCCAGCATGGGTCCGTTTGTGATTTTTGACTTGTTTAGTCCAACTTTGGGCGAAAACCTTTAAGATAAGTGTTTGTGATTTTGTTTTAAATATTTTTCTTGTTATTTTTACGGTTTTAGCTTTCTCACTTGCAATACCGGACAAATTTAAGTCGGTACATTTAATTTTAATGCCAATACACGTTTTTCCACAATTTCATATTTTTGCGTTCAAAATTATTTCCTAAGTTAAATTCTCATTGACAATTCTCCAAATTGTAAATCTAACCCCTTTTTGCTCCTAATTAGTTTATTAATTAATTATTAACTAATCATTTGTCATTTACCTGGATCTTACATCCTACCCACTTTAATCGAAATTTTGTCCTCAAAATTTAACCTCCTATAGCAGAATGGGGATAATCCTTCCATCCCAGCTTGACTATAAGCCACTTTCACCAATGAAACTCCCTTTCCACAGAGCGTTTCGCTCCTAACACCATCAATTATAGTTGAGGTTCACTTTAAAAGTTCAAGCTTTTATCCTACATCTTCATCCATGCTCAAACCTAATTAACTTATCAAGGTAGCTCATTCAGCAAAATTCTACCATATCGAGGCTCCCACATGCTTTCGCTGCATCACTCTGATGGTTAGCCACCAAGAACCTAACTATTCATCTATGTTACTAAAATATCTCTTTGTTTCAATAACTTAAAGCCATTGATTGATAATGCATTTGAAAATTATGATTTTTACAACTCAATCATATGATATAAATCAATGCCATGCTCCAATATCATACAAAGCAGTTAAAGTTCGGTTATTCTTATCAATTTCACAATTACCTTGACCTAGTTGTTGTGATCGACCTGTATCCTGAGTCCTCCGATGTGGACAATTCTAGGACATATGCCCCGGTAACCCGCACTTAAAGCATAGACATGACCTGGTCCTGCACTGCCTGTTTAGGTGATGGTCCCTATAACGTCGACATGCCAACACATCTGAATAAGCCTTTGCCTGCTTTCCTTTACCATTTTTCAAGCGGTTGTTGTTCCTTCCATAATTATTCTGATGTTGGGGGTGTAGTTGCATGCATCCACTTCTCTTGAATTCTTGGCCCCTTGCGGCATAACTATTACCTTGATCCTTTTCACAGAATTTCCTACAGTCACCCCTTTCCATCATAGTCTTCCTCGAGCACTCTTCCACCACTCGGCTCTTATTAACTAGCTCAAAAAATCTCCTGATCTCCATTGGGACCACAGTACTCATAATGTCACTCCGTAGTCCACCCTCGTACTTAATGCCCTTTCACTCCTTATAATCCTCTGGAGCACCTTGGCAAATCTTCAAAAATTGGCATAGCTCCTTAAACTTATTGGTGTATTCAGCCACAATCATGGATCCTTGCTTCAGTTGCAATAGTTCTAACTCCTTTGCCGCCCTAACTGAGTTTGAAAAGTACTTCTTATAGAACTCCACCCGAAAGGAATCCCAAGTGATCACAACATCACCTTGCTACAGTCAACGACGAGATCCTTGCCACCAGAATTGAGCTTCTCCTTCCAACCGGTACGTGGCAAACTTCACCTACTGATTCTCTGGCACATGCTGAACTTGCAGCGCTCTTTCCATGGCCTGAAACCAGTTATCCGTCTCAGTAGGGTTGGTCATACCCCTGAAGGTTGGTGGATTCACCTTAAAAAAAGTGGCCAAGGTCATCGACCCTCCATTCGAACCATTGGATCCACCTCTATTTTCATTCCCAGCATGCTATCCCAATACTTTAGCAGTAGCTTGCATAGCAGCGGCCATATTCTCCAAAATAGCCATAAAGTCAACTAGATTATTTGTCGGTCCAGGTCCCGCATTTCCTCTCTGTCCACGTCCATGAGACGACATTTGGATCCTATTCACAGCAAACAATCGTTATCAAGGTGATTAGTTTCAATATCTTAAGTCTGGTGCTTCAAAGTCCCAAAATCATGCTCATAAAAAATTATGCTATATATATATATATCAGTCAGATATCCTACATAGCACATAAACACAATCCAGAGTATGCTTAGAAGCATAGTCAATCCATCCCTTAAGCTCTACGAGAATGAACTGCTCTGATACCATAATGTAACACTTTACCACACAAAGCCTTAGGCTATAGTCGTAAATTAGAGGCGGTGAGGCATTACGATGCCTAAAAGCAAAATACATACACATATTCGAAAAATAGTAATATAGCTAGGAGCCTGTGAAGAAAGAATAACAAAACAAGAAGCGCCTCTCACACGAAACGTTAAGGATATACAGTGTCAATATACAGAAATGAAAGAAATATATATATATATATATATATATATATATATATATATATATTATTCAAAAGGAGATACATAGCAAATACTAGTCTCGACCTGCGAAGACAAGACCGGCTAGGAAGTATTACAAACCAAAAGTATACTTAAAATAGAATGATGTTTCTCCAAAGTAAAACCTCTAAGAGGGATACACAATTACTTATACAAAAGTGGAGAACAATTATACTAGATATAAAATGTAAAAGAGTCTTTGTTTTCCAAAGTGAGTCCAGCACGCTCAACGAGGTGTGTCATGTCCTGCATCTGAAAACAACAAAATTCGACAACGGGTGAGAACCTGAAGGTTCCTAGTAAGGTAATAATTTCAAATAAAGACTATGTAAAAAGATATGAACCTGCTAGACAATCCTATACTCCAATCAACATAAGGTCCAATCCTATGGTTTTGTTAAACCAAACAGGAAAAGCAGACTAAATCTCAGCCATTTTTAGTGATCTCTAAATCTCAGTTCTTCCTAATAAAAGTTATCATCTCTCTCTATATCATAATTGTCCAAATTTAGTAATTCTATATCAAAATGCAGTCCCAATGGTATCGATTCATTCTCAATGTTGAGCCTCAACCTCTTAAATTTTCAATTCGTGTCCAATGATTAGTTCAGTAGTAGCAACTACAAGTAAAGCAATTCAACCACAATTAATAAACCACATCACATCAAAAACAACCCTCAGTGTCACCATCTTCAGTATAAGGGATATCTCAGTTGTTCAAACACATACAAAAAATATAAAGAATACACAAATATAGAGAACAGATAAAGCAATTAGCTCAAATAACATATAGATACAATTATTCAACAAGGCAAGCTACATATAAGATGCATACCCAATCAATACACACAAATGTAAATGATGCATGCCTGTTCTACTGGCCGTGAGCTCACGTGTAGGTTATAATGCCAGACCCAACACATCTGATAGTTAACCCGGACATAGAACACCATATCACGGAGCAAGTAGGACTAACCGTAATCCTTGCGTCTATCTATACAGGTGCTTCACGCCGTAACCCAGATGCAAGTGAGAGAATGTCACAACCCTTATATCTACCCAGGCAGGTACCTTTCACCACAATTCTGGATGCAAGTGGGACAATGTCACAACCTTTACATCTATCCAGACAGGTGTCTTTCACCATAATCCTAGATGTAAATGGGACAACGCCACAACCCTTAAATCTACCTAGGTATCTCAAGTTTCATTCCATAGCAAGTGGGACTAAGCCACAATCCTTGTGTCCACCTAGGTGTCTTAAGTCTCAACCCGGAACAACTGTGAGAAGCCACAATCTTTACATTATCTATCCAGGTACAGGTGTCTCACAATTCAAGTCGTTATTGGGGAATGACTTATTACATTCATCATATCTACCCCCAACATCAAATATAATCATTATTAATCATAAACATGCAAGCAGAATAAACTTCCGTCCTTGCCATTTCAATCATTCAGGCCATAATCAATCAACGTTAATTGTCTTTAATCAATTTCCTAACCATTAGATTCATTAATCATAACCATTTGTTCAAATCCTCAAGTTTAGACTCATTAACCCCAATTCTCTATCAATTTATGAGTTTCATTCTCTCGTGAGCGGGATAGTACCACCATCCTCATCGCGGACGGGACAAATCACCATCCTTGCAACCATGTCATCCGGTTCAACCAAGCATTTTTTCAGGAATAATTCAATTAAATGCCTTCAATATATTCGCACTCATTCCAGAGCGTAAAAACTAGTTTTTGGACCATAAACAAGGGGTTACAGAGGTGAAAAATCAGATTGGATAGGCAAAAAATAGTTAAAATCAACATTTTCTAAAAAATAGAACAGTCGTGCGTATGCACGAGTTCACCGTTGCACGTACACACGGAAGCGCGCACAAAATTATTCAATTCTGAAATACAAGTCGTGCGTACGCATGGATCATGCGTACGCATGACTTGGCTTTTGTGCGTATGCATGGTATGCGCACAAAACCATTTCACTTCTGTAACACCCCTCATGCGTACACATGACCCCTGTTTTTGCAACTTCTAAAGAATTCAATTTTTAACATCAATTTTTAATTATTCATAACTTTTTCTACAAAATTTTGTTTCCTCTCATTCTTAAACCTATTTAAAGCTCTCGTCGTCACCTTTAATTTAAGATAAATTTTATTAAAATCCGAATTCTGAGTGCCAAGTTATGGCCCGTTGAATTTAGTTAAAAAATACAATTTATCAATTTCAACATAATGCTCATTTACCAATTTTCTCAATTCATTACATTCCAATACCACCCAAAGCCAATTCTAGGCATCACCTTTACACAACTACCAATTTCAATTCATTCCTTAGCCATTTAAAATCTAATTAACCAATCCAATCCATTAAAGACCTAACTATGATTCAATTAATCATTTCCTAAGTTTTTTTATCCAAATCATTAACAACAATGCACTTATTCAATCAAATCTCACCAATTCTACAACTAATCACAACATGGCAATTATCCAACTTACCATAACTTACCAAATACGGAATACCTCACCCTATCACGGCCTCCGGCCCAATTTTCACACATCGCCATAATAGGCAATAAATTCACAATTTCATATCCAATTTTGTTCAAACTAACACATATTATTCACCAAGCATTCAATGTACGAAATCATACTAACACATAATTCATCATCAACATACACCATTTTTCATTCAATCCTATCATAGGGGCAATTAACCTAGGCTTCTAGATGGTAGTTCCTCCAAAATTTGGCTTTTCTCTGGGAAGCTCCAACGTCCACCAAATTTCAATATTTGATCCGCAACTCAACCCCGCACCAAATCAACTCAACAAGCTAAGCTGATCTATATAATCTAATCACAACAATCAATTTAGCATTCACACTAGGTTTTACTTAAGATTAGGGATAATTGAAGGGATTAAGCTTTCTTACTTCATCCCACTCAAAAGTAGGATGGAACCCACCAAGAATACAAGTTAGAGAACTCCTATAACATCAAAATCAACAAAGTCCTCAATACCCAAGCTCAAAATGTGAATTCAAAATTGAATGAGAAAATGGAGCTGGGATTTCGAGTTACTAATCAACTAATCGAATAGAATTGAAGAGGATGAGAAGAGCGACAAGTGGTCGCAAACGACTCATCAATCGGAGCTACGATTTGGAAGTTATAAGCAATTGAAGATGGTGATGAATAGTAAAAGCTTAGGGCAAGCTCTTCCCGCTCTCTTCTCTTCATCCACCCATGGAGCTCTCAATGAAAAAGGGAGAATGGTTGAATTCACTAAGTTTTGAGGGTTATATATGTGTGGACTTGTGCTTTGGGTCCAACATGGGCCTTTTTGTGGTTTTTGGCTCGTTTGGCCCAACATTGTGCCAAAACCTTAAAGATAGTGTTTGGGCTTTTGTTTTAAATAGTTTTCTTGTTATTTTTATAGTTTTAGCTTTTTCACTCGTAGTACCAGACAAATTTAAGCAGGCACAGTTAATTTTAATGCTAGTATGCATTTTTCCACAATTTATCATATTTTTGCTTTCAAAATTATTTCCTAAGTTAAATTCTCATCGGCAATTCTCCAAATTGTAAATATCCATTTTCTAACCCCTTTTTGCTCCTAATTAGTTTATTAATTAATTATTAACTAACCATTTGTCATTTACTTGGGTTTTATAGTTCGTGGTCCGACCTTAAAAGAGTTGGACCTAAAATGAAACGCAAGAGTAACTTGATAAGCCTAACTACTTAAAGTCGGAGTGCAAACAATTAAGGAAAAACCATATTTAAATATGAAAAGTCCAAAAATGACCGACTTACTTCGTCGACGTCTTTCCCAACTTAATGAAAACAACATCAAGAGTTATCAAAACGACTTAATGGAAATTTCTACTGAGTCACAAAAAGCTAAAAGTTGTACCAACTAATGAAAGATGATTAACAACACAATCATTCATGCAAAACGCCACTATTAAAATAAGATTTTTAAACAGCAAAATAAAAGTTATTCAAACCATAACTATTACAAAATAATTGTTCATCAAAATACCCACAAACCGGATCATCCAAATACTTAGAAAATAAAGACTAAAGAGGAGGAATCTATTAGTTCGAAGTCATGTTGGAAGTGTCTTCGGGTTGCATGGAAGAGGTCTGAACAGTTTGAGGTTGAGAAGAGATGGGCTCATTTTCCATCCGGGTTAGAAAGCTCTGAGAGGCTCTCTCAACTCAGACTTCTAAGGTCTTCGGGTCAAGCATGAGAGTGTTTTCATCGTCTTCAGGCCCAGGGATAATCCTCCCATCAAATAGAATGTTATCAAGGATAATGAAAGAGAGATCCACCTTGGAAGCTACAACTCAGAATTGAGCCTTCAAATTCTCTACCATCTCATCCATTCCTTCAGCTATAGTCTCCTTCAGCTCTGCATATTTCTCCCTGGACTTGGCAATCTCATCCACCAAGTTAAGCTTCTCCCAAGAAGACTTTGGTATAATTATCCTTCACCTTCTTTTTTAAGCCCTCTGCCATGGCTAAGGTTTCCTCCGCCTGTTTTATTCTCTCCCGAGACTTTTCGAGGTCGGACAAAAGGAAATCCTTCTCACCCTCCAATTTCTTCTTTGTCTCCCTTAAGGATGCCACTTCAGCTTGAAGGTCAACCAAAGTACGCTGAGTGGCGCCAAAGGGAGTCTTCTCCGACTCTCTCAACAATGAAGCACACACCCTGGCCGCATGAATTCTACCTCGGGCAAGTACTTGAAGGTGGTTATTCACGAAGACATCATCCATACTAATAGAACTATTTGGAAGGATGTGTTTTTCGGCCCAAGTCACCGCATCAAAGGCCTGCTCATAGACACCCATTGATTCGGTAGTTTTTCATTTTTTAGACTTCGGCTCGGGATTAGGGGGTGGATGAAGAGTTGTTTGCTTTACCGAGTTAGAGGGAGGGGGAGTTTGTTGAAGAGTTAGGTCAGAAATTATTTTTACCGAGGCAGACGCTCCCGAGTCTGACTTGGAAAGGGAGGAGAGATCGGTAGATTCACTGGCTTCTTTTAGTTGGATATTTTGGACAATAGCGCGCTTCCTAGCTATCCGAAGAGTTTTCATAGCTGCCTTAAGAGCCATCTTATCTACACGATATGAAAGTCAAGTTAGATTAGCCATCCACAAAACAATCAACAAAAAGTGTCTACAAAAATTAAGTAAAGGCTACCTTGCTCGGACTGAAGTTGGCTTGGATTTCCTAAAATCTCTTGGTATCTAAATAAGGAGCTCGACCCTAACACTCCTGAAACAAAGCTACTACACTCCCTTCGACCTCATCTAAGTCATCCAAGTTATATTTTACTATTACAGGACTCTCCTCCCAATACAAAGGGGTTCATCTGTCTCATTCAGAAAGAAAGGTCGAGCACCCTCAATAGCACGAATCTTGAAAAAGTAATTTTTAAAAATCATGAAAGGAATCGTCAAAAATGATAAAGACCTTCCTCTCCTGAATAGCTCGGAAGGAGATCCAGCCTTGTCTTTTGGTGCTAAAAGATTTGTAAGGACAAAGAGATAAAAGAAGACCTTAAAAAAAGGAAGGACGTCAAGTTCCTAACAAAGAAGCTGGTAAATTTTTAAGAAACTCCACGAATTAGGATGAAGTCGGGAAGGGCAATGTTACAAACCCTAAGGACTTCAGACTCAAAATTGAAAAGGGAAGACTAACATCTAATTTCGGAAAAAACACACCCTCTCCTCAGGATCGGCAACTACAATCTCATAATTTCTCTCATCCTCCCAATTTAGACATATTCTATAATGCCTATGAAAGGTTTCAGTATAATTGTTATTAATACCCGAGACGTGAGTCAAAACAGATATATCTACCCAAATAAGGTCAGATGGGACTTTAAAAGACATATTGTGAATTATTGAACGAGACATAAAAGCTACACCTATAATACAACAAAAAAAATATAATAAGAGAGGTAAAACAACAAAATCTGAAGAAGTCGGGTTATCTTTAATATTACAGTTCCTACAACAATTGACTTTCAACGAAATCACATCAAAAATGGAACCAACTTCAGAGAAAACGGTGTTATTTGGGAGCAACACAAAAGAAAGCCTCATACTCAGATTCACAGTGATAGTAACAAATAAAGATTAGGTTTAAAGCAAAGTTTTCAAGACTAAACTCCATTTTTGAAAAACCAATAAAGCATTGCCAACACCAGTAAAAACAAAATCAAGAAATACCATCTAGAACGCAGAAGCAGAAACAAAAATTTAAAGGAATTAAAGCACCAACCTTAAAGAGAATGCAAAGAGAAAATGGTGTACAAAAACAGCAAGACACGTATGATCCAAAGCCCCCAATGTATGAAACAAGAATTCAAGATAAGAAAAATCTTGAAGAAGCAGCAGAGATTACAGTGAAGATCAAAAAGATTTTTTGAAATAAAGGAAAGGGTGAGTGCAAACGTTTCAAAGAAGAGAAAAAAAAAAGAGAAATGAGTTTGGATATTTATAAGACACTAAGGGCAAAAAAGTCATTTCACACCCCCTCATTAATAACATGCTCAGATCCCAAGGTAACTGCAAAAGTAACGTATGTTGATGCAATGTTTTGAATCTTGAAAAATACGTCGAGTACCCGACCTACCCCGGAAAGACGGCATACCCAACGTGGCCTAACTACATTCCAAAGATTAAATAAATCTACAAATGCTTGAGTCCGACCTCTTAAAAGCTCGGACTCCAATAGGATTACTATTCATACCCTGTTCCAAAAATAAGACCAGACCCAAAATGAATAAAGGCCCAAAAATGAATAAAGGCCCAACAAAAAATCCTGTTTCATCTTACCTACCCGACTTCATAGAGGTCGGACGCTGCGACTTAATTTTACTTACCTTAATAAGTAACTAATTCTTAAGATATCTTTCATTTATCTAAAAAGAGGATCTCAACAACTTTTCCAGAAAAAGGGATGGTTATCCACCATTAAAGGTGAAACTATACTAAAAGGTGATCATCTATTCTAATATAAATACACTGACAACCTCACAGATATATTCAAGACACAATCTACTAAAAATCTGCCTAAAGTCTTTGCAGGTAGTACCCCTACCTTCTCACGAAAAATTCAGACGACAGCACCTCGTTACCAGCACAAGTCAGACACTGTCTCAGAAAGAGTCTGGACCTCACGTTCAGACCCAAATCACCGTTTTAGATAACTTTTAGAACAATTATTAAATAAATTCTTATAATAAATACAAAACAAATATATTACAAATTTAAATTTTTTGGTATTTGCAATAATTTTTTTAATTTATAACTTTAACATGTATCATTAAAACATACGTAACTAAATTCTATTTATTTTTCTATACGTCTATACTTTAATATGTATGTAAGGAAATATAAAAAAGATTAATGTACAACTTTTTTTTTTCTCAAAAAACTCTTCATTATATAATCTTTAAAACAAATTATTATTTTTAGAATTTGAATCCAAAACTTCTTAGTTAAATTATGAGTTTTTTTCATCAGTAAATTTTGAGTTATTTGCCAAAATCATCTCAACTAATTTCATTTTTATTACTTTTACGTATTTAATAAATAAACATACATGTGGATGCACTAGGATATATAATTTGAATTATAAGAAAGTGAGCACTAAGTACATACTTAGATTTTGAATGAGAATATACGTAAGTATAAGATCTTGTTCAGTTAGGAACTAACTATTACATTTGGAAGAAAGTTAATTAAAGCCTAAAGGGTTGTTATCAAATAATAAATAATCAATTGGCAGCAAGTGCATTAGAAATTATAATCACGCATCATAATAACACCGACCAGCCAACGACTTTGCTAGGTTTGATGTGAAACTATTATATTGTTTATATCGCAAAACACAAACATTGAAAATGAAAAGCATCATTCACCGGCACAAGTTAGACACCCACACAAAGAAAAATATTTAGTAACAAAAAAAAATTAAATTAAAAATAATTAAAATTTATTTTATTTATTATTTATTAATTTTAATAATAATTAATAAATATTAAATAAGATAAATTTTGATTTCTTTTGTCTTTTTAATATTACTGAACACATATATCATCAAATTGAGATAATCTTTTTTAATTTAAGCTAAAAAAGTAACTGTGTTGCATTAAAAATATCATGGTAGAGGGACAATAATCTAAAATTATTTAATTTAATTTAATATTTATAATTATTCATTAATTACATCTAAGGATAATTAAAAAATGCAAAATAAAAAAAAAACTTTTGACTACCTTTGATTAATTTTTACTGTCTCGCAAACATTTTGGTATAAATATATATAGGTCTACACAATGAAGTCAACTCCTTTGTTTAAAACATCTAAGAGTTTAATTGTTGTCATTAGAAAATAATTCATAGTATTATCTAATTAGATATTTTAGTTTATAAGACTTAAATACAATTCTAATTATTATATATAAGACAGAAATTTAAATATGTAAGAATTTTTAAGTTAACAAGTGATTAAGCCAAATATTTTAATAATCTAAAACTGCGTAAGTAATTAAATATATCTATGCAATAAATTAGATAAAAACATATTTTCACAATATATATTATATATATATACATATTAAATCGAATTAAACTATCATTCTTTTTAGTTGCATAACTACCTGTACCTGAAAACTGTACCAGCATTTAGGGTTTCTATAATTATCTCGTTCTTGAGACCACCATCAATCTACTTACAGATGCATGATTTATTTATTTTTTAAAATCAGATTTGATAAATATTCTGCTTACCTCAAGTGCTTATATAATGTGAGCCGCAGCTTTGTTTTGATATATTTCTATAATTATAATTTGTCTTATTCGATAATGATGTTTGGAATATCAAATCAATTTTTTTTGGAAATTATAGAACTTTATTTAAAAAAAAATCTTAATATGTGTAATGGTGATCTGCTTAGATTATCAGTTAAGGGTTTAAGGTTGTTAATTGAATTTTTTTTACAGAAAATATAAAAATTTTAAATTCTTAATACATTTGTTATGTGTTTATTAAAAAAAATTAAAACTTCCACTAATAGTAACCTTAAATTATATCTTAGTTAATTTTAATAAGCAATTAAGTGTAGGCAAGCACGGCATTAATATATTTGAAGTAGACATTTAAGGCAAAGCCAAAAGTGATTACATTGATTACTTCTCAAGCTAAAGTAGTTAGTATAATTATTAGTGAAATTTACATTCTTTATTTCTGCTCCTTTTCCTGCCCAAAGTCAACTATTCATTGTGCTTAGTCTGCTTAAAATCCTTGTCTGTGAACACTATAGACTTGTTACTTATTAGTGAGGAACTCTAATAAAGAATAAATTAAAAAAAAAAAGGGTACATAACTTGTATAGGGCTGGCCAACAAGTATTCAACCTATCATAAGTTTTGTATAAAATATTTACTTTTAATATTTTTATTACACAATTATTTTAAATTTAAACAATATATTGTTTATTTTAAATATTCTAATCTAGGGCATTGCTTAAGAGTTTGCCACATGAAATTTGGGATAAAGGGCTTGGCCAAAACATGATGGTAAAATATTGGAAATACCAATATAATAGCCCAGTGTTATGTCATAGTTTGATCCTCATAAACTAACCTAGTTAACCTCTAATCTAAAGATACAATAAACCTGAAAGATAGAATGCCCTCAATATTAATTTACATATCCTACATAAATTCCTAGAAGTGTTGTTAAAATGTCAATAAACTTTTTTTTTGGTGACAAAAATGTCAAGAAACTGAAAGATTGAATATAATATAATTATTTACTCCTGCTTCATATTTTACATATTTTTTAACAATGCCAAAGGCTACAATTTACAATGGGTTGATGCACT
Organism: Arachis hypogaea; assembly: GCF_003086295.3. NCBI lineage: Eukaryota > Viridiplantae > Streptophyta > Magnoliopsida > Fabales > Fabaceae > Arachis > Arachis hypogaea. Next base: position 10,119,842 of record NC_092043.1, read on the forward strand.
ATCTCAATTTGCTTGGAGTTTATGACAAAGCGCTTGCCATATATATCTTCTTGGAAGCACCATATAAAAACTTCAACTTCAAAAATCAACAAAAATCATGTTATTAAAGCACAAGAACTGTAAGAAATATGATCCGCTCTGTGATTACCCTGCATTTTGAAAAGGAAAAATTCAAGTCAATCATTCCCCAGGCTCTAAATAATAGGAGCTTGTATCAGATTCCGCACTGCATTATCTCCATGATAGGGTGTGCTGCTCATGATGACAAACCTGTATAGTGCATCTCCATGTCACATCCCAGTCCCTTTGACAAACCAGAAATACGGATAACGCTACCGGAGAAGGAGTGGCCAGAGTTCTTTAATACAATATCTACACTGTTCAGAATATTAGTCTGATTGAAACATCAAATTAACATTGTGTAAAAATTGGACCTGCATAATTTGTGCAGCTTTTAGTGATTAGGGGCCAAACCAAAGAGGGAAACCAGTCTAAGTTAAGATTCTTTCACTTGAATTATCTACCTTTTTATGTACATTTATAATCAAGATAGTTCAAGTGATTCCATTGGAGATGACCAATGCTGTAACAGCGCTTCTACAGTTAACCTCCTTGTTGCACTAAGCATTGAGATGAAAAAACGGCAACCGTCAATTTTGTACTCTTCAAGAGGGTTTCTGTGCCCAAAGCTCCTTATATTCACCTGCCACAACTCAGATAATAAGCTTAAATCTGCTAAGGAAGGCAAAAGGATTCATTAGAACAAAGGGAGAATTTACTGCAGAACTGAGCCGATTCATGTTTACAAGGTGATCTCTCCAGAAGCAATCAAGAGTTTTCAAAAGAACAGCTCTCTGTATTTCATAAAATATCAAATACAGTGGTTAGTTATAGTTTTACATTACAAGAGTAAAGCAATTGAATAGTATCTGACCTCAATTTCCTTGACATATTTATCTTCATAACCAGACTCTTCAACAACATTTAGATATGAAGCAATTAGAAAATCTCCAAGATATTTGCGGAGGAGATTAGATGTTGTCCGATACTTCCCGTTCCTGCATTAGGCACATGTCAGTTTGTTCTACAACTCAATATATTGGACTCTCACATCTACAGTAAAGCAATTAACTCACTCGATTAGATCATCAGAGCAAATAACAAGCCAACGTCTTAATGAAGAGCTTTTCCTGCGGATTCCCCTGAACGCATTTGGAGGTGTGGGCAGATTTGGAAGGGAAAAGTTGACAATATCAATGGAACCCGCATCATTCAGTTGCTCAAGTGAGGTTAACAAAGAGTCATCGGTGATCCCTCCAAAAGATTCTGTGGCATTCAACATTAGATGGTTTTGAGCAGAAAAATGATAATCAAGAGGACATAACATTTGTTAAACAGAATGGAAACGCTATAGTTGCAATTAGTAATGACTTACCATGAAGCAGCTTTCCACCAATTGTCATATACTCTTTCAAGAGCTTACTCAAACTCCAGGTACATGGATGCTACAAATCCATTCAATGCTATAATAAATAAAAGGAAGTGATGAACAGAGAAACATACAACAAGCTAAAGGGAAAGCTGAACCACCTTCATTGGATTGATGTTACTGAAGACAATCTCATCCACAACTGCTTGCATGTACCTATAAGTGACACTCTTTAGATTATGAAGGGGGACTAGAAGAAAAGTGATTGAAGAGAAAGAAGAATACATCTTGATCACCAAAACTGGACAAAAACCAGTAACAAACTTAAAGTAAGCATAAACCACTCAAGAACTTAGTTTCAACTCCCAAATGTACATGCTTAATCATCCCTGAAAGATACCCATAGAGGACAAGCAAAAGAATTTTGATGTTTGAGAATTTAAAGTGACTTACTGGAATATGTGTTGGGAACAGCTTTCATCATCTCCAGTCAAGATCAACTGCCTTAGATCATAAACATGCTTTCGCTGCACCTGGTAAAATAATAATAATATTAGAGAAAAAATCAGTTGATAGATGATTAGTAGACTTTAACATTCCATCAGAATGTCCAATTTTGGAGAACAGTGAAATTTATTCCATAAATCTGACGAAGGTTAAGAATTGTGGCAGACAAATTTAGTTCTACACATTTTTTAAAAAGAACACAATTGCCCAGTAACAAATATTAACAACAAAAATAATAGTAAGCCTAATTTGGTAAAACAGACTTTCACCAATTTGAATCAACCAAGAATATTATGACAATAAGCTACAAAGTAATTACTTAACCAACTGTCTTTGAAATGTCTCCTCGTGAGTAACATACCTCCAATACTTCATCAAATTCAACTAGGCTCTTTCTTATGCTGAAGAAGAACTTCTCTGCATTGATTTGCAACCCCAAGAGCTGTACATATGTGATGATTCCAGATAGGCGAGGGAAGGTTACATTCATCATCGCAACGAATATTCGCATTAAATAAAATTAGAAAACAAGATGGCATGGGAAAAAGAAAACAAACAATTGGAAGAAAGAAATTCAAATATTTCACTGTGTGTGTCATGAAAGAAGAAATGTCATTATATGAGAAGAAGAGTAAAAGCACAGGTTCAGACATCTTCCCTATTCCCAAAAACAAATATATCCTAATGAATGATAATGTTAATAAGTAGATTATAACCTGCTTCACAATGGCATCACCCTCAATTGGCATATCCTCATCATTTGTAATCTTTGATATAAGTCTGACAGCCCATTCCGTATCAAAATTGAACTTTTGAAACATCTCGTCCTGCAAGCTGTAACAAGGATAATGTGAGAATTGTTGACAGCTCTTAATTAGTAAAATAGACTCATCCAGCCACCACAAGAAACCCAGATGTAAACAAACAAAATAAGGAGCAGGAAACATTTAAAAATTTAGGCATAAGATTCAGTCCTTATCTTTTGCAGAGAAAGGGGATACAAATCCAAACCTATACCTCATTGAAACATCTATTCATAAAAACAATAGTGTGTTTGTTGCAGTGGCATTTTATATTTCAAACAAAACTTCACATACTCCAACAAAACTTCACATACTCCTAATACCTAACATCTAACTAATCAAAGGCCAATCATTATTAATATAAAGTGAAGCCCAACATGGTCACGTTAATTACAAGAAATACAGTGATTGTCTGATTGAATTCACTTTGTTATTTTAATACTAAAATAATCATAAATGCTGAAAGAAGATAGATCCGAATAATAATTATCCATGAGTAAGAATGAGCATCTCCTTTTTAGTTTTATTTAAGTCGACAAGAATTGTTTAGATTTCAATTCATATGAAAATCATTAACAGTGGCAGCAGTGGTACGCTACCTAACCATAAATCGCGTTGAACCTGGATCTCCCTGCCTTCCTGCTCTGCCACGGAGCTAAAGTGAAGATTACAAAATGTATTATCAAAATGTGAGCACAACATACGGCTGGGACTGTGACAAAATATGTATTGACATTAATAAATATAAACAATGATACAATTCACGCCAAAATGATGTTTGTTAATTAGAGATTTTAGTATATTATTATTAGACATATAATCATTCATGTGCCTTTATCTAATAACTTTTTTGATAAATGGTTTCATGACATGGTATCAGAGCTTATGCCCAAAAGGTCAAGAGTTCAATATTTTGTTAATTCCAAAAAGAAAGAAACTCTTGCATGAGGAGACACGTTAGATATATAATTACGCATGTGCCTCTACCTAATAACTTAAGCTTTTGGAATAAGTGGTCCTATGACAATTATGCCGCAAGCTTCAGAGAAGCCTTGGACATCTTGTTGGATGCATGAGAAACACTTATTAGACGCTGGAATTATGACTGATATGTTTTATATGACATTTTGACACCAAATTTAAAATTCCTTACAGGAGGCAGCAAATGAAAAAAGAATTAAAAGAACCCTTCAGCCAAGCCAAAAACTTAATATCTTTTAAGCTGAAATCATATTAAGATAATTATTTGTGCAAACTAAAATATGTAAATAAGCAATTATCAACTATTACATTACATATATAGATATCCTTTTTTCTTTTGCAAATTTAGGATAATTGATCATCAAGATAATATCAGATACCTCAAATGATTTGTTGATAACATTCAATGTTTATGTAAAGCTATTCAATACAATAAGTATATAAAACTTAATCCTACATAAAAATGAATATATTTCCTATACAGTATTTTAACAACACATTGGGTTTTTCTCCCATAAATCTCTAAATCTTGGGTGGGGAGAGGTTAAGGTGAAACAGCTTTTCTTCAGAGAAATTTAAAATTTTATCTGAAATTAACAATTTCTAGAAGGGTCAATTGGATGCTTAATTGTAAACATCTTCCCCTTTTTCCCTCATTAGTCATCCAAGTCGAAGAATACAATAAAAGGCCATTCCTAGATCTAATATATTAGTATTTAGACCATTACTATGCTTAAGTTACCTACCTGGTTATCTATTCTCCGGGACTCATGTAAAGATGTACCAATTACATGAAGGCCACCAAGCCTTTTAACTTCAGAGCCTTCATGCAAACAGTGCTCTTCACAATCCTTCAGAACTGACACATAGGCAAGTGCTACTGTTGGACCAAGAGGGTAAAATTCAGAATCTTCATTAGCAAGCTCCTCCAGCTCCTCAAAACTATATGACAGACTAAATTGAATAGCCTCTGTGATCAAGGATTTAGCCTTCTGATATGTCCAGTTTCTACCCTCACTTTTCGAGACATATTTGGCTGAATAATTCATGTTGCAAAGAATATAAAATCTTGAGTTAAAAACATGAACTTATTCCTAAAATGAACAGAATGTCATCTTGTATGAAAAAAAGGAAAGAGAAGGGGGGGGGGGGGGTTGAGTAGAAAAGATACTGACCCATTAAGGTTGCCTTAGCCAGTAAGGCCATTGATGATGATCCAACCTTTATCTTTGGAAGCACCTATAATCAAAGATTTGTTAAAAACCGTATTTTCCAAAATATAGATTAAATATCAATATGTAACACTACCTGTCGCGAAACAGTCTCACTAGCAAGTTCAACATTTGGAACCTGTTGTGTCAATAAATGAATTACGCTATCCTCTATAATTTCTCTGGCAAGCATCTACACGCATAAGAAAAAATGCCACTTATAAGATCCAGTTCATGCCAAAGTGAACATATGTCATACAAACATGACGTCAACCAACCCTAGAAGAGATGCAGATGATCTCACTTTCTTGACATCCAAGAAATCAAAGACAATATTATAGGGTTCTCACAGAACATTGAGGATGGAAGACTCAAAAACGACTAATCTTACTAGCACACTTACTTTTGGATTTCCTCCAAGGATTATATCCGTGCCCCTGCCTGCCATATTTGTAGAGATGGTAATGGCATGTTTGCGTCCTGCCTGTGCAACAATTTCAGCTTCTCTTGCAGCATACTGAATCAAACGAAAGAGGGAATGTGGTGAGAGGCAAAACTTGAAACACATGTGTGCCGGCACGCATGTGCACTATCTAAGAATAAAATGAAAGAGATAGACAGAGCATATGCTTCTGAAGAGACTAACAAGTTATACTTTCACAAACCTTAGGTCGAGCATTCAGGACATTGTGGGGAATATTCCACTCCCAAAGCAGACCAGCCAAAAGTTCAGAATTTTCTACACTGCATACAAAAAAGAGATCAGATAATAACTATTCTCCAAGCTACCAATTACTCAAAAGCTTTGGCACAGACAAAAACAAATTTAATATATAACTCATATTGTATTCAGTAAACAAAGGTGTACCAAAACTTACAGCAAGACTTCCATAGAAAATAAAATAGAAGCATAAATTCATTAATGCAAAGATAGAATTTAGAAACATTCTTCTGAAACTAATAGACAACAATAATTAGAACTGCCACAATGCTTACCTAGTTGTCCCAACTAAAATAGGACGGCCTTGTCTAAACATATATTCAACTTCTCGGCGAACTTGCTCCCATTTCCCACGAGCAGTCTAAAGCAACAGATTAAAAGAACAAACTTATGCCTTGAAGAAATAATCATTTACTATTATTGAAAAATAATCATTTACTATCATAGTGAATATTAGATGTCCTACGGCGAAAGCTTGAATAGGAAGATCTTTACGAATATTAGGAAGATTTGTGGGCACTTCAATGACTGGCATCTGGAACATTTTTAAGAATTCTCTCTCCTGTGGTGATAGATATATCAAGCTTACATATATTGCACATGAATTATGATAGATGGCAACTTATGCAATGCTAAAACTATATAAATCTTTTACTTCTGTTTTTGCAGTCCCAGTCATTCCTGACAATTTTGGATAGAGCTTGAATAATGACTGGTAAGTGATTTGTGCCACAACAACGGAATCTGCCTGTGCAGGGTTAAAACATTGAAACATAGAATCAAATAGTTTACCAAAAAAAAAAAAAAGAAGCAAATAGTTATGACCAAATGAGCATCATGAAACCCAACATATACCTGAATCTTCAAACCTTCCTTTGCCTCCACAGCCTGGTGAATCCCCTCAGACCATCTCCGTTTCTCTTCAACTCTTCCTGTCAGCTGAGAGTTTTCAAGAGTATATTAATTATATCATCAGATTCTCAAGAAATGCATCACAAAAGAAAAAAAAAATTGTTAGGCTATTTATGAAAGTGATGCACTGCTATGGGAAAATAAAATCTGCATAATATTGAAAACAAAATGAAATCTCAAAATATTACCTCATTGATAATTAAAGCCTTCCCATCTCGGACTATGTACTCTACATCTCGTCGATAGAACTCTTTAGCTTTTAAAGCGTTCATCACAAACCTGGGGTAACTCAGCACTCATTACTCGTGTAAGGAACAATCCAATTCCAATTTGTTAGTCAGAATTATCCCAGAATCCAGTTAATATTCAATTAGTATGGCAATTATGATGGTAATGGTGATGATCGGTTTAAATTATCATCAAAAGATGAAACATGGATCTCACACCTAAACCCTAAACACTCCCCACCTTTGTTTTACTACAGGGATTTCATAAAAAGTTAGTACAACCAAAGTGAAATGAATATATTTCAAATTCAATATTAAAGCATGTGAATATTACCTAGCCCAGGGATCATTTTCATCCCAAAGGTCATTGGTTTCAAGAGCCATTTCAGCAAGAGCAATTCCTTCCTCAGTCAACTCCACTGACTCATTTTTAAGCTCCACGTTATAATGCTGTTAAGAAAATAAAATCTCTTTATAGAACTATTTTGTTGAATAGTCCAACTTAATTCCTTAGAATGGCGAAAAAGAGAAAAACTAAGATAAGGATTAATGATACAATAAATTACATAATGAACTCACAGTGCCCTGCACAAGCAGTTCAGCTACTTTTGCAGCAACAGGATATCGTGCAGCATCCTTACTAGCCTGCAATATAGGAGGAGGACCAAGTGATCTGTCATTGAGCTCGTTCAGTTTAAATGATCATTCAACCTGGATAACGAAGGAGATCATGACAAGGAATAATAAAAATGGAAGATTAAGCTTACCTCACCGCTTATTAACAAAGGATTTCTTCCTTCATCTATCAGGACAGAATCCACTTCATCAACAATTGCAAAATGAAATGGTTTTGGCCTGATTTCATTTAGAATAGTAACTAGTAACAATCCCATCATATTCCCACAAAAATAAATAAACAAATAAACTTTTAAGTTCTGTTTAAGTAATATATTCTACCATCTCATCACAAGGTCTTCCCTATTTCCAGCAAGATTATCTCGTAAATAATCAAAGCCAAGTTCCTAAGGCAAGAAGGTGATAGAAGGAACAGATTAAGCAAGCACTGTAAATAAATGTAAGTATAAAAACAAAAAGAATAAATAATAACAATTTGAATAACTTAGAAGTGTAGTTACAGAGTTATTGGTATATGTTATATCACATCTATAGTTGGATCTCCGCTCTGCAGCATTCATCCCCTTCTGCACATGCAGAAAAACCAGAAAATAAATTCAACATAATCATGCTATGATTTTATGAGTTGATAAAATAAAATACCCAAATACAATCAGCATCATAAAATTAGTAACGAATCAGGCCAATTTTCTCTGGTCTAGCCTACCCCCAAGACACACATAGTACATACACAAAAAAACTTCACTACCAGCACAGGAAACTTACCTGAATAAGGCCTACAGAAAGACCTAAGAAGCGATGAACACTCCCCATCCATTCAGAATCATGCTGAGCTAAATAATCATTGACGGTTACCACTGAAAATAAATCAAAAGACCATATCAACTATTTTTCTTTTATTTTATGCAGAGCCAAATGCTAGCCTAGCCCCTGGAGAAATTGCTCAACCCATCAAAGCTTATCAATAATACATACCATGAACACCCTCACCAGTGAGGGCATTAAGATACGCTGCTAACGTGGAAACCAATGTTTTCCCCTCCCCTGTTTTCATCTCGGCAATTGACCCATCATGCAGCACTGCCCCACCAATAATCTAGCCATACAAAAACATCATAAGGAACAATTCAATCAACTACATTGAATTGATCGTGCCTGAACATCAAAATGTTCATAAATACACAATGCAATGCATGTACAAAAGAAATGACAGAGTGATCTTACCTGAACATCAAAATGGCGCATCCCAAGCTTCCTCCATGCAGCTTCACGAACAACAGCAAACGCCTCTGAAAAAAGAAAAACCGATACAATCACATCAAAGGACACATTTTAAAGACCAATAAACAATGGGAACATATTTTAAAAAAAGAGATTGAACCAGCTTGAATATCTCCAAGGGTCTCGCCACGTCCGAGCCTCCTGCGAAACTCCTCCGTCTTGGCCGTTAACTGTTCGTCGGAGAGTTTCTGAATGTGGGCCTCGAAGGAGTTAACAGAGCTAACAAGGCGGTAGTAATCACGAACAACCCAGTAGTTCAAGCTCATGAAATCGTTGAGACTCTTTCTAATACTACCTAGCGTCCCCTAGAAACCAAACAAGTCACACACACAAAAAGGAAGAGTTAGTTAATTGTTTTCACTTTACACAGGCATTTCGTCGAACAGGTAACGAGCACAGAGCGAGTGGACCTTGGAAGGGGCAAGGGCGGCAACAACGGGGGCGCGTGTGAAACGACGTCGTCTGAGGGGAGAGAAGGAGGAAGGATGAGAAAGAGAAGAGGGTGGAATAAAGGAGGAGGCATTGGCGTCGGTGTGTGGAGGTTTGATAGCGAAGGAAGGCGCATATGAGAACGCCGGCACGGTGGTGGCCATAACCGATATGCAGCTGACCGGCTTAGACTGTCATAAACCGAATAATGAAAAGGAAATTAACTGAAAATAAATAATCGAAGTTATCTTTCACCTATGAAACATGCACACTTCCTTCAATTCAAGATATTGAACACATTTTGACACGACACTCTCGTTAACATTATGTGTGTTTAAACTTTAAATTATGTCTTAAAAAAAATAAAAAAAATTTTATCAGATATTTGGACATATTTAAATCCTATCATATAATTTTATTTTTAATATATATTTTTAAAATAAATTTAGATATAATATATATTATTATTTATTAAAACAAAAAATATTTTAAATATTTGATATAATTAAAATAAGATATTAAAAATAATTAAAAAATTAATTTATATTTTAATATTAATAAAATATTAAAATATTATTATAATTTATCTAAAAATACTTTATATTTTATATATACACGTGTATTCATATCTTATAAAATTTTAAAATTTATCTATGAATATATTCTATATCTTAGACTGTCATCGTAATCTTTCACTTTTGTTGGTGGATAAGTGGATTTTTTTTCCTTATAAAAAATCTACTAATCAACTGCTCAAAAGAATATCTTAAAATTTAAAAATATTAGTTAAGAAATTAAGAGAACTTTGGCTCGAATCAAGCTTCAAGAATTTTTAGTTGAGTATTTTAATCTTTTAATCAACAAATCTGTTTTTAACATTTTTATTTTATTGGAATAATCAATAATTATGTTAAATTTTAATAAATATTAATTTTTATCGTTATTTAAAAAATACATAATATTTTTTAAAAATTCTTAGATAAAGCATAAAAATAACAATTTAATATAAGAATTGATTTAGTAATTAAAATTTGTTAAAAACTATGAAGTATAGATATTTTACTGCGTTGTCGTATCCGCGTGTCGGATACATTTTGTATACGACACTCACCAACACTCGTCTGGCACGCGTGTCTTTATATCCAACTGTGTATTGATAAAAAATAAATAATTTTTCTTCGAATACACTTGGACACACCTAAATACCATCACATGTCAGCGTGTCCAGTCTTATTCTTAACATATATTCTTGAAATAAATTTAGATATAATATATATTATTATTTATTAAAACAAAAAATATTTTAAATACTTAATATAATTAAAAAAATTAATTTATATTTTAATATCAAAAAAAATATCAAAATATAATTATGATTTATCTAAAAAATATTTTATATTTTATATGTATGTATGTTATCGTATCTTATAAGATTTTAAAATTCGCGTGACAATCTAATAAATAAGAAGCCCAAGACTCCTGCAGTAGCTGCAATGATAAGTGGAGATAAGTCTTACTTTTATAAAGTTTGGTTCTTTGAGTTGCAAGACATTTTATGAGACAATAAAAAAAAGACATTAATACAAGTTTTGTACCATTTAAAGTGCCTGTTACTTGATATTTATTCCATTAATTAGAATTTGTTAATATAAACTATTATTTCTCTTTGTATAGAAAGTTGTTAGTAGTAGGTTTGATTGCACATGCTGAGTTGTATAGTTAGTTAGAGCAGCTATAACATTCTGTTAGAAGTAGTGTTTGTATAAATAGCAAATTATAGTTTTGTATTCTTTGACTCTCATCATTATACAAGTTCAATTCTCAATTCCTTCTTGACTTCTCTGTTCTTGTTCTTCTCCATGCTCACATGCAAATTTTACATGGTGCAGTGAGCGTGGATGGAGGAACGTTTAGATCCTGATTGAAAGATGAGAAACTTGCTCTCTAATTCACAATTCGTTGACGTGATTAGAGAAGGATGATGAGTCCAGCTTCACAGTTGAAGCGCTCGTTCACTGTTCTTGGCTCGTGAATTTTTCCCCCTTTTCCTTCGTTTGATTTGAACTCATGCAATTTCTTCTCCCTTTTATTCATACCTATTTGAAATCTCAGCATCCGCTCTTCTTCTTCATCTATTTCTTTTCTTCTTCTTTCTTGAACTCACACCGTAGAGTTTGATGAGAGCTTTGTTATCTAACTGTCTTTCCGTTAAGGAGAGATAACAAGTTTCCGATCAACGAGATCAAGAGAGAAAGATTACAACCACTTCTGGTATCTTCGCAGCAATGGAAGGAAAATCAAATTCAAGTGATGGATCCACAGGAGGTGGTCCTACGATGGACATGCAGCAATTCGCAGCCTTCTTCAGTCACGTGGCACAGATCTAGAGCCATATCAACAAGACAAATTCGAATCAAGATCTCTCAAGCCCATATTACATACTTCCTTCTGAAAATTCAGGTATACCTATTATTAATAGCACTATTCTAAAACCTGAGAAAATTGATCCTAATTTCAAGGCATGGCAACGATGCAATACCTATGTAGTTGCTTGGATTAACCTTTTCCTTAGTCCAGAAATCTATCAGAGTGTTCTTTGGAATAACATAGGTTACGAATTATGGAATGACCTTAAGCATCGCTACTATCAGGGTGATAGGTTTCGAGTAGCTGAATTGAATGAGGAGATTTATGCATTAAAATAAGGAGATTTGTCTGTTACAGCTTATTTTGCCAAACTGAAAAATCTTTGGGAAGAGATTGATAATTTTAGAAGTATACCTAGTTGCGATTGTGTTAAATGTGAATGTGGCTTAGACAGAGAGTGGATCCTCTCCAGTGGAAAAAAACCTGGATGGTATCCAGTGAAAAATCTCACCCTTTATTGCTCTCTCTCTCTCATTTATTTCTAGTCCCACTTGTAGAATTAAAGGTGAAAGATTACACTTTATTCTCTACAGTGACAAAAAAATGGAGAGGATCCATTTCCGGCTTAGACATTGTTAGGCAACACAGGAAAGAGGACAGAGTCACCAAGTTTTTGCGTGGTCTTGGAGAGCAATATTCCACTGTTAAGTCACAGGTTGTGTTAATGGATGATTTGCCTAGTGTGAATAGAATTCTGTCAATGATCACTCAGCAAGAAAGGCAGCTGTTCAACTTTGATAATGCCTTGGATGCTAAGATTCTGGCAGCCTTTTCTCAGCCTGACAATAAAGGTAGAAATTCATCTAAAAAAGGGCAAAGTCGCATCAAATTGCAGTGCACTCATTGTGAAAAATCAAGACACATTGTGGATAACTGCTATAAGAAGCATGGTTATTCACCTAACTTCAAACCCCGATTTGAGAAAAAGTCTCCTGTCCTCAATTGTATAACTGCAGCAGACAATCCTGAAAATGAAAATGATAACTTTAGTGTTCCACAATTGGTTAGAGGTGAAACAACCATTAATGAATTCATTCCAGAGCAACGAGAAGCTCTTTTAGCCCTGCTCAGCAAACAAGATGTGCCTCATTCTCATAGTGTCAACCAGATTTCAGCCAAAGCAAATCCTTCTCCTTATAAAGGTAGAATGGTAAATATTTTACAATTTGATTCTCATGTCAAAGCTCTAAATATTTCAATCAATAAACACAAGCCATGTGTAATTGATACTGGAGCTACTAACCATGTATCATATACCCTGGTAGATTTTCAAAATTACTTTAAAGTTGATCCAATTATTGTCAAATTACCTAATGGAGCACTCACTACTAGCTTCATCATGGGTACCGTTATGTTCTCTGACAATCTTTTTCTCACTAATGCATTGTTTATTCCCACTTTTAACTTCAAACTCATATCAGTTTCAAAACTTACTGCATCTTTACACTGCAAAATGAGATTTATTGACAAGGCTTGTGAGATACAGGATCTGCACACTTTGAAGATAATTGGTGCAGCTAGCAATGTTGATGGTTTGTACATTCTGCACAAAGAAGTCAAAGTTCTCCCTCACATCACAGCAACTTCCCGCAGCCAATTTTCTCAGTCTTTATGGCATGTTAGATTAGGGCATCCATCTCATGATAGGCTTGTTGCATTGCAAAAGAATTTTGAGTTTATTTATTGTACAAAACGTACAAATCGTGTCATTCTTGCTATCTTGGCAAACAAAAGCGATTACCCTTTTCTGTTAGTTCTAATACTGCAACTAATGTACTTGACCTCATTCATGTTGATATTTGGGGACCTGTTTCTGTTCCCTCTTTTACTGGGAAGCGTTATTTTTTTACTATAGTGGATGATTGTTCTTGAATTACTTGGATTTTGTTCATGAAAACTAAAACTGAGGCTTCTTCATTGGTTAAAGATTTTGTCATTTTTGCTAAAACCCAATTTGATGCAGTGGTTAAAACAATTCACACAGATAATGGGCCTGAGTTTTTAATGCCTGCTTTCTACAGCTCTAATGGCATATCTCACCAAAGAACTTGTGTGGAAACTCCACAGTAGAATGGCATTGTTGAGGGCAAGCATCAACACATTCTTGCTATTGCTAGAACTCTCTTGTTTCATGCTCATTTACCAAAATCTTTTTGGAATTACAGTGTTGGACATGCGGTTTATTTAATTAATCGACTGCCAACACCCTTTTTGCAAAACAAGTCTCCATATCAAGTTCTTTATAAGACTTTTCAAATCTTTCCCTTCTCAGAGTCTTTGGTTGTTTAGCATATGCTGGCATCCTTGCACGACAACGAGCAAGCTGGATCCAAGAGCAAGAAAGTGTTTACATCTTGGATTCAGGGAGGGCACAAAGGGATACTTGCTCTTTGATTTGCAAACTCGAGAGATTTTTTTATCTCGGGATGTCCAATTTTATGAGAATTGTTTTCTTTACTGTCACTCCAATAATGCCAATAATGACAATTTTTTCAGCTTCCTCTCATTCATCTCATGTTGCATCTCATCCCTTTGATTATAAATTTTTGGAAGGGAGTCAGATACAAGTTTTAAATACTGATGATGCAGCCACTCAACCAAGCTTGCATCACCTAAATCTCAGCTAGCAAGAAGATAATGCTTCCTCTGAATTAAATGAAACTGATGAAATTCTCCCCTATCCTGAAATTCATGATCATTTGGAAATCACATCTGCATCACATGAAGGATTTTCAACTCATAATTCTGCTGCTCTGCTTGAATCCTCTATTATTCCTGAAGTTACTGATTTAAGGAGATCAACTAGGCACACTAAACCACCTACATACTTGCAGGACTATGAGTGTCAAACCATCAACACTGTTTCACCCTCATCGCAGCTTACTGCTCAAAGGTATCCTCTCGCTAATGTCTTGTCTTATACTAGGCTTTCCCCCATGCATTTTGCATTTTCTGTTGCTATTCAAAATTTAGAGCTTAAAATCTATGAGGATGCAATCACTCAAACTTGTTGGCAAGAGGCAATAAGAGCTGACTGCCTTGGAAGAAAACAAAACATGGAAGCTAACTTCTTTACCAATTGGAAAGAGAGCAATTGGATGTAAATGGGTCTTTCGTACTAAATACCACCCAAATGGTACAGTGGAGAGGCACAAGGCAAGACTTGTTGCCAAAGGATTCACACAAGTGGCTGGTGTTGACTATCGAGATATCTTCAGTCATGTAGCAAAGCTAGGGACTTTGAGAGTGGTACTTGCTGTTGCAGCAGTAAAAGGGTGGCACCTTAAACAAATTGATGTCAACACAGCATTTTTACATGGTGAACTTGATGAGGAGGTATATATGAAGGTGCCTCCAGATTTAGAAGCCTCGCCTGGTCAAGTTTGCAAGCTTGAAAATTCCTTATATGGATTGAAACAAGCGAGTAGGTAGTAGAATTGAAAGCTCAAATCTGTTTTACTCCATCTAAAATTCACTCAGCGTAAATCAGATTACAGCCTCTTCACCAAGACTACTTCACTTGGATTCATAGCAATTCTCGTGTATGTCGATGATTTAGTATTGACAGGTGATGATCTAAATGAAATTAACTCAGTTAAAGACGTTCTTCATGAGAGATTTCGGATCAAAGACATGGGAGACTTGAAGTACTTCTTTGGTCTAGAAGGGGCAAGATCCAAGGCAGGAATTGCTTTGTACCAGAGAAAATATATTCTTGATTTACTCAAGGAAACAGGATTTGAAGGGTGTAAACCTGCCACCACTCCCATCAATTATGGAGCAAAGCTCAATAAAACTGCTGGAAAATTGCTCACTGATTCTAGTTAGTATAGAAGAATTGTGGGCAAGCTCTTATATCTAGCAAATACCAGGCCTGATATAAGCTATACCATTGGGAAGCTAAGCCAGTTTTTGGACTGTGCCACTACTGAGCATTTGAAGGCGGCACATAGAGTGCTGCGTTATGTAAAAGGTTTCCCTGCTGCAGGCCTTTTCCTCTCTGCAGAATCTGATTTACAACTTACTGGTTTCTCTGACTTTGACTGGGCTGGTTGTATTGACTCTCGCAGATCCATCTCGGCATATTGTTTTTATTTGGGACCATCATTGGTTACTTGGAAGCGTAAGAAACAACTTACAGTTGCAGCCTCCTCCTCAGAAGTAGAGTATAGAGCTTTAGCTCTGGCCACCAGAGAAGCCCAATGGCTGAGCTATGTTCTTCAAGATCTTGGTGTTCCAATCACAAAGCCTATTAATTTATACTGTGATAGCAATTCAGCTATTTACATTGCAACTAATCCTGTGTTTCATGAACGTACCAAGCATATCGAAGTTGATTGCCATATAGTCCGTGACAAATTGCAAGAAAAGTTTATTCATCTTCTTCCCATTTCCACCAATAATCAAGCTGCCGATATCCTCACTAAACCTCTTGCTCTTGGGCCTTTCAATGCAGATTATTCTAAACTTGGATTGTTGGAACTCTTTTCTCCCAATGCTCCAAGCTTACGGGAGGGTGTTACTTGATATTTATTCTATTAGTTAGAATTTGTTAATATAAGCTATTATTTCTCTTTGTATAGAAAGTTGTTAGTAGTAGGTTTGATTGCACAGAAGCAGAGTATAGAACTTTAGCTCTGGCCACTAGAGAAGCCCAATGGCTGAGCTATGTTCTTCAAGATCTTGGTGTTCCAATCACAAAGCCTATTAATTTATACTGTGATAGCAATTCATCTATTTACATTGCAACTAATCCTGTGTTTCATGAATGTATCAAGCATATCGAAGCTGATTGCCATATAGTCCGTGACAAATTGCAAGAAAAGTTGATTCATCTTCTTCCCATTTCCACCAATAATCAAGCTGCCGATATCCTCACTAAACCTCTTGCTCCTGGGCCTTTCAATGCAGGTTATTCTAAGTTTGGATTGTTGGATCTCTTTTCTCCCAAATGCTCCAAGCTTACGGGAGGGTGTTACTTAATATTTATTCTATTAGTTAGAATTTGTTAATATAAGCTATTATTTCTCTTTGGATAGAAAGTTGTTAGTAGTAGGTTTGATTGCATATGCTGAGCTATATAGTTAGTTAGAGCAGCTATAGTATTTTGTTAGAAGTAGTATTTGTATAAATAGCAAATTATAGCTTTGTATTCTTTGAGTCTCATCATTATACAAGTTCAATTCTCAATTCCTTCTTGACTTCTCTGTTCTTGTTCTTCTCTATTCTCACATGCAAATTTTACAGTGCCTTTGATTTTATTTTTGGTGCTTGTTTGAGAGGTGTAGTATAAATATGATTGGAAAGACATTAGAAAAAGGAGTTTGTATGATACATAACAGCACAAGGGAGAACAAATTCAAATGATTCAAATGAATTTGTGTTCAAGAATTTAATATGGCGTGTCCCGTGTCGTGTCATCCTGTATTCATGTATTATAGATTATAAATGAAGCATCTTACTAAAAAATTTTTTGAAAACTTATTTGGAATATTACTCTTAATTTTCATTATATGTTTCAAGAATTTGAATTTTTTTTCGATTAATTAACACTTTTCACCGTGAGAAACTTGAATTAAGGTCATGTGATTATGTGCTTTTTATGGGAAAAGATTAAAACAGCAGATTCCTTCATTCCTTCTTTTACTGTGAGCAACTATACTCTCAACAAAAATAAAGAAAAAAAGAAAAAGAAGAAAACCAAAACTACAGTGGGGTGAGTCAGTAGCATATACAATGCAAAGCTATTTTTTTTCTCCCCCACATCTCCCAATTTCAGTCCAGCAGACCAAAAATTAATATGTCACAAATCAGAATTCTATTTAAAAATTTATTATTGGATAATAGATTGCTACATATACATAACGGGATTCAAACCCCAACACTTTAGTAGTTTTTCAAATCATGTTCCTTTGAAAAACCTCTTGAAACTAAGATAATATCATGTAAATTACATGGTAGCCTACTTGGTCACAAAAAATGATAACATACTAAAAAAGTAAAATTACCAATACTCTCCACTTTGCGTTCGTGACACACATGTTCGTAATATAACTCCACACTTGCAGGGTAATAATTTCCAATCAAATTTATGTACAAACCTATAAGCTGTACAGTAAGTATACAACAGCGTTCAAGAATTACTCAGATCCTGAGCATCACATCATTGATGATGCATCATTTGTGAAAATAAAAGATATTCGGCTGAAACTTGAGCTCTCCAACTTGAATAGATGCACGTGGTGGATATATTACCATTTACCACGATAAACCTGAAGGAAAGAAAACTAATGTCAAATTAAATTATCTCACTTGTTGAGAAACAAAAATGAATCTTCTCGTGTATGATTTTAACCAGAAAAATTATAATAATAATAAGTGCTACCTTGATAGACTTGTCAGCATATCCAACAAAAAGTTTTCCTTGACAGCTTAAAATAGCCGTTACAACAGAACTGCAAGAAATGGTACCGAATGCTCTGACTTCCAATTCGTCGTCTCCAGCTAATTCCTAAATTCAACAACTTTATCAATGAATTCATGTGTTCATTAAAAACAAAATAAAATATCATACTTAAATTTTGGCAAATTTAAAGCAACTAACAGTGCAAACTAGCATTACTAAGTTCATTTTTTCTCTGTGATTCCCAAAACACAGCACATTTTGCACTCTACCTGTATATTTATATTTTTGTCCCAGCCACCTGTATAAAGGCATTGCCCTTGCATGCTCATAGCAAAAATGGCACCATTATGTAATGATTTGGAACTCATGAACACATCATTTCTCCATACCTAAACAAACAAAGAGATGTTACCCAATGATGTTGGTAGCTAATATGTTGATCAAGTCCATATTTCATATCAAGTGGACTATATTTCATTATTAATCTTCAAGAAACCTTTATGCAGCCGTTCTCATACGCCGCAACAAGCAAATGTCTATCAACAGTAATAGCTAGGATAGACTTCATTTCTCCAGGCATACCTTCCCCTAGCACTGTCAATGGGCTGTGATCGCTAAGACTCCACAACCGAATGGTTCCATCCCAACTACCACTGTAAAGAACCTCATCACACACTACAAGAGTGGAAACTACAGACCTATGACCAGTCATTGTGCACATCAAAGTTCCATCCTGGTAAGAGTACAGAAAACCAAAGAATGAATTTCTCAATGACTACTTTGTTTTAGGGTTGATATAAGTAGACCAAGCAAATGCCAATCTCACCTTTAACAACCAACCTTTTATTGTTCTATCTCCACTTCCGGTGTAGAGACAACGACTTGCTGAAACAGTTAACGAATGGATACCACTGAAGCGCCAATCCTTCTGCTCATACCATTTCCTTAAGGGGTCTTGCCTGAGAGGAGCAGAAAGTCCCCAGACAAATATGCCCCCTCCATTATCACCACTTACACACAATGGTTCTTTATCATCTACATAAACTATAGCCATGACTTTATCCTCATGACCTTTAAACGTGTGTGAAACAGAAAAGTCCTACATAAAATTTATATGGATGAAATTAACAATAGAATAAATGAGAAAGAGTTTCCATCGTAATGAGATTATTCTATCTAAAATACAGCCTGTAAAAACCTATCATGTAATTGTGTTTTCAAGTCTTACCAGCAACGACCATACTTTGACAGTTTTATCAAACGAAGAGCTAAACAGATATCCCCCTGCAAAACCACACAAATGCTTATGGAATGGAATATAATTCTTCACTCATAACCAACTTCTATCCTAGCATACCCAACACCAGAAGTGAAACTCTGACTGTAACATGGGTAAAGCAACATTAATGCAGAAACTGATCAAGAGCCTAGTTTATGTCACATTACATGCCATACCAATTTAAGCATAGAATTCATGCCATACCTAGTTTATGATTGATAGAGACGTGTTTAATTTAAGCATAGAATTCATACCGCCAATTGCTAATCCAGAGATACAATCCAGATGTCCTCGCAGATCTTTAAGTTCAGCCATTCCCTTAGATAAGCTAGCAACCAAATCTGCATCGGGTTTCTCTTCCCCATCAACAACATCTGGTGGCCCATTGTCTTCTTTTTCATTCAACTCATCAAGAACCAAGCAGCAACCAGTGCTGCTCCGATTAACCATGACCTCCAAGTTTTCCAGAAAATCGAATTCAGGTTTGAGTAACATATCCTGAATGCACTTCCGCACATCCACCACACTCATGCGGTTTCCCGGATTCATGTCCAAACATTTGCAAAGTGTCCCCCTCAATGACGGATATTCAGAGCCAAGTTTGTCTTCCAAAACAGAACTAACTTTCTCCACCCAACAAACATAACTAGCTGATAAGTCAAAGCCATTCTCTTCACTCATTTCAAAGGGAATCTGAGGGAGTGCATCTCCAATGAGAAGCCACAACAGCACACAAGCCAATGACCACACATCTGAGCCATACCCGAACGGATATCTGGAATGCTCATCCTCCGGATTAACAGCAGCATCCTTCTGCAGTAATCGAAACAAAACCTCAGGGCATAAAAAAAGCTCAGTTTTTAAACAACCCTTAAACAATCCCTCGTCTTTCTGCCTAACCTTGTTGCCACCAGAAAAACTATACACAGTCTTCCTTCTCATAACCAAAACCTCATTCAAATCAACACAAACACCACCAAGCTCATCGAAAGCAAAGCACGAAGGTCCTAAACAACCAGCAGCCAAACCTTCCAAATGCAAAGCCAGCATAGAATCACACACACTCTTCCCAATCACAGCAAAGCTTAAAATCCCATCTTTTTTATCTTCCAATCCCAAACCAAGGAACCCATTCTTCAATTCACCAAACTTCTGCAAAATGCTACCACCATTGTGCCTCTCACACACCAGGTACAATGACCCATCCACTACCTCCACTTCACTCCACAACCCATAAACCCTAAAAACCCTGCCCTGCCTCACAGAAGCTTCTAGAATCAAAGCTAACTCCTCCCTCACAGCCTCCTTCATCCCCACCAAACATTCCATAATCCTCGCAGCATAACTGAACTTAAACTTCGAACAATTCAAAACACGAGGTAAAGAAAAAACAGGAACAAGGCTCAAACACTTGCTATTTCGAGAACAAACACTAACCCTACCCTTCAACGAAGAACTCGAACCAAATTGCCCTCGCAACACAAACCCGCTGGGTTCGGATTCGGGTTCAGGTCGGGACTCCACCGAAACTGCGTCGTGCGGGAGAATCCAGTCCTTCCACTTGGCATAGAACTCGTCGGACCAGAACCGATCTCGAATTACAGACCGATCATCACAACCGTCGATCGTTGACCGTTGAGTCGGTTTCACCGATCGCGAAGAAGAAGAAGATGATGAAGAGAGGCAAAGCCTGAGAAGGTCGATGTTCTTTGGAAGAGACGAAGGTCCTTGCTCTGAAGAGTACTTAACGAGCTGTGTACACGCCGGGCACCGAATCGTGTTCGGGAACCGCAGCGGAAGCTCCACGAGGCATGCTTCGCAGACGGAGTGACCGCAAGATAGGACCCTAGGGATGGAAACTTGGTTGTCGTAGCGTTCGAGGCACACCGGGCACTCCGGCACTTCCATCGCCGGCGGAGTTTTCTATCTGCACCGTCGTTTCTGGTTCTGTGCGGAATTTGGAGCGCGAAACGTAAACAGTGTTGATCTAAAACGGCGTCGTTTTCTCCAATGAGCCTTTTTTCCTTTGGACGGATTTACCCTCGTGTTTAAATCCGAATTACCTAAATTGCCCCTTTCGTCGTTGTGTTTAAGGTCTACTCGAACGACTAATGCGTGTTTTGAGAGATCTGAACTCTGAGCTGAAGTCGCTGCTTCTGATCTCAGTTGAGGTAAGCTTCTTCCATTTTTCTTTTAACCTCTTCGTTATTCTGTTTGTTTCCTTAGAAAATGCGAGATGATAAGAAATCAAAATTACTACATCCCTGAATTCAGTTTAGATCGATGTGCCCTAACAGCATTATTGGGATCCATTAAGCATTGGTTGTTGATTTTTTGTAATCTTCTTCACTTGATTGATAACTTCAGCTACTTGTTAAGTGAAACGTAAAGTTGTGCCTACGAACTGTCTGTGTTTTGAACTCATTCACACTTGTTTGAATTTTGCAATTTGAAGGCCATGGCGGGGTCTGGGAGCTCCATGCTGTATTCCTTTCTGATGTTCACTGTAATTCTCTCGCTTCAAGAAATGTACCGTGCGAAATTAGCATCGACGGAATTGTACACTATACTTGGAGGGTTTATCAGCTCTCTTCTGTTTCTTGTGCTCCTTACTGTGAGTTTTCATCATCAATCTATTGAATTCTTTCTCATGAATCAATCACATTCAGGCACATGAACAATTAGCATAGCAATATTTGATATCATTGATATGGACACACACTAGAAGGAGGGACATCTGTTTATGATGGCATTATAATGGAAGATATATCTTTCGCTCATTCCTTTTCGAATACGACTCGTTTGGGACTTTTGTTCGGTCTTTTTGGCAGAGAAAGCAATTATATTTTAAGATATGTTGTAATCTGTGCTTGTTAATGTACTAAGGTTTGCCTGAAGCAATCTAGTCGTGCACTTAATAATAATTTCTCACTGCATAATGCTTCCTATGAGAGGTGCCATTTTTTGTAATTTGATTTCAGAAGGCTTAAAATTTTTTTTTTCCTCCCATATATATATTCGTTCCTTGATCACTCATTGATATTATCCTTCTACTTTGAGAAAAGAGAAAATTTGTGGTTATTAGTATTGCCGGTAATATATGTGAATGCTTTTTTGGATCTATATAGTCTTTTTGTAATTATATACTGCTTTGTATAATTCTTTCAAGAATTCCATCAGAGCAAAATCTTCCAAGTAAATTGAAGGTATTTAACTATTTATATTTGCTTTACATCTGTGCTTTCAGTTCATTGGAAACTACCAAGAAACAGTCGGCGCAAAAACTGGTTGGGGTGCAGGTATTGTAAATTTCATAATGTTTGTCTGAATGGGTTTGGTTGCATTTGTACTTATTCATGTAACAGAAGAAACTACATGTATGATTACTGGAACTGAACATTTTGCATAAAATTTATTAAACGTTATTGGTGGTCATTCCTTTGTCAACTTAGTTTTGTCAGTAAATTTATCACCCCTTCGGAGTTTGCTAATAGCAACTTTCTTTTGGGGTACATAATAGCATTTCTTTTTATTTGATAAACTATATGCATTAAGCAATATTAACAATTCTAGAAGAAAATGAAGATGAAGTTGTCCTGTGAATTTTATGCTCTAGGTCACTCATGCTATTTATGATGAGTTGTGTGATGACTAGCACTTAATAAACGACATCTTTATACCTGCGAATTGCATGGTCCATAGGATGAGTCTTTCAACTCTTTCATTCCCCCTGGTGTTTCTGTGTATTTCCACCTCAGTTTCTCATGTTTTTTTGTGTTTACAAAATGGATGACAGTTTTTTATCTTTTAATTCACAGTCTTCATAGCAGAAGCAGTTGCCCTGATTGCTGCAAGCACAGTCCACAGGGTTTGCATTACTACATGGTATGCTCCTCCCAACTAGCAATAGACACACTACTACCTCTTCTGTGCAAATAATAGATTGCCATTTAGATATGAAATCATACTCAAGCATAGCATTAAGATGGTTCCAAATCCAAAATGTATAAATTGATATTTTGGTTTATTCGTATGGACACTTGTTGATCACCCTTCTAATGTTGGCATAATTGCAGTTTCCTGTTCTCGGCTGTATTGCTGTATGAGGTTAACAAAATCTCAGGATCAGTGCTTTCAGTTCAAACAAGCGACTCCAGAAGTAAAAAGTATAGTGGGAGAGGTTAATCTCGTGTGTTCTTATTATGTATGCTCACTGTCTAAGCATCTTCAAAGATTTTGTTTGTAGAATTAGTTAACTACCCTATTATCTTTTCTAAAGTTATCTCACTTTTCCATGTTACAACTTCAGTGCTGAATTCCGTGATGTAAGCGATGAGCAAATTACCAAACTAGGATTATCGAGGGTAAAATGAGTGTTACAACTTATAAAATGACTTTTCCAGTTTTCCTTAGTTGACCTTGTTTACTAAATTATTGAGGGTAAAATGAGTGTTACAAGGGTTCTGATTGTTCAAAACTATCACCTTCGCTGAAGTTTCTTTTTATTTTATTTTTTATTTTCTGTTTAGTATCATGGATATGCAAGACTTTTGGCAATTACGTTGTATAAGATCACTCGGTCAAATCCATAATTAACTTGTGATGGTGCAAATTAAGTAAGAGGAAATAGTAACACCTTTTCTTCAAGGTCGAGTCATTCAAATTGGACCATTAACTTGCTATGTGCACTAGCAAACTAATGATCTATCTGGCCATGATTAATCAAATACTACTTATAAATACTAAAACCGGAGAGAAATTTTGATATGTAAAACTTCAGAGGGGCAGTAATTGGATAATACACAACCGACTCTTTTTACCCCCTGAATATGCAATGCATGGAATAGAACAATCAATAAGCAAACTTATGACATTGAAGTCCTCTTACACCATCCTGGTTTTCTAGATTTTGTTCTTTTTTTACTATTTGCTTTGAACTGTCCCTAACTCCGGTTTGATTAAGAGGATTGAAGATATCTTGGACACATATATATGTTTGAATAACAAAGTATTTTACAGAGTTATTTAATCAAATTTGTGGTTAAATATTTTTTTAATAAATTTAAAAATTAATTATAATGTAATAGTATATAATTAATTATTTGTATAGAATTCTTTTATGAAAATTAAATTTTATTGTTAAATTTTTTAAAAATATTTTTACAGCTATTGTGTGTATATTTGTCTAAATATTTAGATGATATTTTTTATTTGATAGAAAATCATAATCAACTTTGATCAATCAAATGGAGAGTTGGACACCGATTAAGGAAACTCCCATGTCAATAATGAATAATCAAAATAACAATAAAAAAATAAAGCAAAAAGCGCAAAAGAATTAATAAGCAAAAACCGCGTATAATGGTGGTTGGTGGCAAACTGGCAAGTGGCAATGGAGTAAACATCTGTAAATTCCAATCCCACGAAAACGCCACCACACCGCACCACCACGGACCGGAGTGAGAGAAAGTGAGAAACAAAAGAGACGCACACAAATAGAAAGAAGCATCTCAATCTCCCAAAATTCACTTCTCTTAATCTCTCTCTATCACGCCATTCCCGCCATTTCTTCTTCGCCATCGTTCTCGCTCTCCATCCCATTTCACTTCCCCTTCCTCCTTCCCTCTGTTTTTTTTCCCCTTTATCCAGTTCCTTATCGCCACCGAACAACAATTTCGGTTTCAACGTATCCACTCGGACCAAAATTTTGATTCTTTTTCACCCTACCAATTCAATTCCTCTCATAAATTTAACAAATTATTTCGTTTCAGCTCTACCTAGCTCAACAAAAACACCTTTTTAGTCCCTTTTTTGTATACCCTAGATTTTACGTTTGATTGGTTCATTTCTAAATTCTGATTATCGTTTAGTCGCTAAAATTCTAATCTTTCCCCCCAAAATGGACGAGTTTGGCGTGTTGACCGAAAGGTTTGGCTTGAAACCGCAGGGAAAATCGGCTCCGATGGCCTCATCGAAGCGACCCACAGGTGTCGGTGGATCCCAACCTGGAATCAATTCGTTCAATCACCCCAAATCTTCTTCCCAAAACGGATCCAGATCTCACCAACACTCCGATTCTGATTTCGATGGCATTTTCAGCCCAAGCAACAATAAGAAAACACAGAATTTCGGTGGCCTCGGCGATGGCATTGACGATATCTTCGGCCCGGGCGCTAAATCTAATACCAGCAAGGGTTCTTCCTTCGATTACGATTCGATATTTGGCGGTTCGAACAGGCCGGTTTCGAAGCCTGCTTCGAACAATGATTATGTGAACGACATATTCGGTGTAATGCCTGAGAAAAAAGGCGTTGGTGTTGATGATCTGTTAGATAAGATTGGAGGGTTAAATTCTAGTACCAGCAACAAAAGCTCATCCAATGTGAAAAAAGCACCTGATTTTGATGAATTGATACCTGGGTTTGGTGGAAGCAGCTCTTCAAAGAATGGGTATGAACTATGGAAGCTTTGATTGCTTGATTATATGTCCTGTTGTTGTTTTTTTAATTGTTGAGGTAACTTGCAACATTAGTATGATTTATGCGTTTGAAAGTGTTGCACTTCCCTAGGGTCAAGCACACATGTCTTTTAGGTGCAAATTATTGTTATCTTCTAGGCTTCTAATAATTTTTATTTTGGTATATTAATTAGATTTCTTATGAAGCTACAGAATAGGACTGCTTACTAGCACGTGGTTTTAAATTGTGTGTGTGGCGGTTAACTTATCTGCATTGAGTATCATGTGCTCCCAGCAAGCTTTGGGAGGTGTTTTGAGCATCTTCATTACTCTGTTGGTAAAGTTTACTGATATGTTGAGGATCTATAATGTGTTATTTATATATGCTGGTATATTATGCTGGTGTAAAATCTTGTATTTTAGGATATTAAGTTGGAGAAAATGTGGAAAAGGACTCAGCTGAGAACTAAGTTTTACATCTTCTGTGACTTATATTTCCATGAGACATGTATTTAATAAGGTTATATGAATTTGGTTTGAGCAACATATGTGAAATGGGAGTTCTGTTTGTTACATTGTTGCTACCATATGTTTCTTCTTTTTCATCTTTTACATCTTGTAATGAATTCAGACGCATCCCCACCTGATCCTTGTAAGGGTTTCACAAGTTTGGATGAATAACTTTCTTTTCTTGGTTTGTGCATTGATTGATCCTGGACTTGAGCCTAGTCGTTGTTCCTAGTGGTGTATCAAATATTCAAATTATTGATGCAATATGGGAATTTAAAAAAAAAAAGAAAGAAAAAAGCATTCTGGCAAATTACTTGGTACTATACTGCAATCTACCATTTTACTTTTACTAGTGATTTAAGCTGCTTATCACTTAAGTAAAAAATAAATGCATGCAGATTTTGTGGCCTTCTTTGTTGGTAGGTGTGTCTCACTTATCCATCTACTCAGTCTAACAATCTCTTCATGTGTTTTTTTTTTTTCCTTATCTCTTTTATTTTGTACTTTTCAGAAGAGCAAGTAATAAGTCTCCTAAACCAACTGCCACTACAAACAAACCTGCTGCCGCCTCTCATGATGATCCATTTTTAGTGTTTGAAACCACTTCACGCGCAGCATCTTCGGAATCCTTCTTTGACTCTTTGGAACAGATTAATAAGTGGAATAATTCCAAAGGTACAAGAGACAGCTCTGGTGCTTCCCCAATATTAAGACCTCCACCTAAGGCAACAAATGTTACATACTCAAATAAAGGTTTTTCTGAATGCTTGAGCTAAAAACTACTGCTACCTATCTTTCTTTCTATCACTACTAAGCAGTTTTCTGAATTATGTTTTATGCAGTTAACAGCTCAAATGTATCATCGATAGATGAGCTTGAGGAATTTGCCATGGGTAAGATGCAGAATAATGCTACCAGAAAGGCCAATATAAATACTGGTGACACTAAACGAAACTTAGCTGCAAAAATCAACAAAAATAAAGGAGGTCCGGCTGCAAGAGTGAACCAATCAAATGGCGTGGACGATCTTGAATCCTTTTTTGGCACAGGCTCTCGGTCAAGCAGTGTACCAAAGTCAAGGGCTTCAAATATGGTATATTATTGATATAAAACGCTCAAAAGATTTGCTACATTAAAGAGGCTATGTTAATGAATTATTGCTAATGCCTTGTGTAGGATAATACGTTTGATCATCAATTGAATGATAAAGGGAGATCTGGGGTGTCACAAGGGGTGTCACATGGGGTGCCACCTGTTTCCTCTGCCAGTGCAAAGAAACCTTCAGCAGCGACATCTTTTGATGACCTATCATTAATTTTTGGTGGTAAGTTGTTTATGTTTATTATTTCTAATTTTTTTTTATAAGGAAGTGAGTTTATTCTCATCATATCTTCGACTTTTGGCTGCAAAAGGTTCCCCAACATCTGAATTCCAGGAAATTGAAGGAGAATCTGAAGAGAGACGAAAAGCAAGATTGCAACGTCATCAGAGGACCCAAGAGCGATCGGTGTGTATTGTTATCTTTTAGTTTTCTTAATTCCAAGTAATATGGAAAAAGAGGGATCATTAATTCAAATTATGTCATTCTTTAATAATTATATTAACCCCCCCCCCCCCCCCAAAATAAATAAATAAATGAGTGTGCTTTTTGGTTTTCCTCCTACAAGTATAAGAAAAGTGCATTTTTAATACAACAAATATATATATATATATATTTGGCATTAATTCCTTCTGATAATCTTACAAAATCAGAACAAGAAAATACTCAAAATAGTCAATTTATTTATTTTATTATTTTGAGGAGTTAGGATTGCTTATGTTATGATACAAGCACTTAATTTAGAAAATCAATTCTGAGTTTTTTTCTTGAAGGTAAGTTATTGAAAAACCTATCCAAATGCGCCCCTTAGGTTTCCTAAATTGATTTAATAGTCAAATCTTTTAGTTTAATGATCCATATAGACCCGTCATGTGATATTTCATATACTTATGGTACTCTGAACTTAGAACACAAATGATGTCTTCATGGTTTGTACTGGACATCGAACTTGATTTGTCCGTGCATAATAGGTTTATATTGAAATAATCTTACAAGACATACCTTTTCACTTTGCTTTCTATCGGTCTTTTCCAGTTAAAAGCATTGGCTGATATGAACCAGCGTGACCATCAAACTAAAATGGAGCAAGAAGAGAGACATGTAAGCTTTTAGTGTTTTTATTTCAACTTTGATTTATTTCCAACTATTATCATGATGCAATTCTTTTGTTTTTACCTTATATTTTCTCACACTTTCTTGGGGTGTGATTTGATTTTAATGTGGCAGAGAATCGCCGATTATACGGATGTTCAGATAAAGAGATGGGCTGCAGGAAAAGAAGCCAATATGCGGGCATTGCTATCATCATTACAAGATGTATGCTCTTTTGACATTAGTTTTGCATTGCTAATACACCATTCTCTTTAGTTACTACTCTAATGGGAAGTGTAAAGGAAATGAACACAACAAATTGTTTGGTTTTGTTTTTAACTGGGTAGTCAATTATTACCCGCTTCAGAATAGCTATAGCATGAAAGTGTAAGCAAGAATGACCAGATCCTGTCTAGAATATTATTGTTACAAGATCGAAAATTAGATAGAATGCACCATATGTGGTTGAATTTTTTAATTTTTCAATCAATTTATCTCGTTCATCAATGTTTCTGTTCACTATGGTTGTGCTAAATTATCTTCACAACTGAATTATTTATGTTGGTTATAAATGAAGTAGACTACTATTTCATCCCGTCAAATTATGTATTGTTTTAGAAGTTTTTGAGTGCTATAAAAATTTCACTTATTTTATGATTTTATTTCTTAATTGTTTATTTTATATATTATTCCGTATCAAATGCTAGAGCATATTTATTAGCTTTATTGTACAAGAAAATGATGCATTTTCCTTGTGTATATTTTCATTATTTTGTTTCCTTTTACCGAAACAATTCTATAATTTATTTCAGATCTTTATTGTTATTTTTCATTTCTCAAATCTTACCCTGAATTTCATATTCAGGTTCTTTGGTCAGAATGTGGATGGGAGCCAGTGTCTATTACAGATATGATCTCTTCCACTTCGGTGAAAAAGGTTTACAGAAAAGCAACTTTATGCATTCACCCAGATAAGGTCCAACAGAAAGGTGCCACTCTTGAACAGAAATATATTGCAGAGAAGGTTTTTGACATCCTCAAGGTACAAGTTCATACCCTTTTAACCCTCCTCAAATAATCTTTTAAGGAAAAAAAAAAACACCAAGACTATGATATTTATTTGGGTGTGGCCCTTCTCCAAACCCTGTGTTACGCGGGATGCTTGTGCATCAGGCTACTCTTTATTGCAGTATGATAAATATGTTACTTTTTTTATTTTGATGTTGTGATCCAAAACACAGGCAGCGTGGACCAAGTTCAATGCGGAAGAGCTTTCTTAGACCCCCTGCTAAATTTTCTTTGCGAATCATAGCTGTATGTCTAGGACTTGTGCGCGTCTTCAGTTTGAGAATATTCACTTGAATTGTTGGTTTTGTGCGGTTGAGGATATAACTTGGCAAGAGTTTCTTTTTCCTGATGTGTTTATGCTTGGAATGTTCATTTTAAGTTGTATTGTACAGTAATGTACTTAAATGTTCATTGAGGTCGGTGTACAAAATTTGTAGTGCTCCTTAGCAATTTAGACATGCCTACCTAAAATTCAATTCAGCTAGCCCTCAAATTAGAGGTTATCTTATATTTAGATTGTGCACGTTTGCACACCTGCATTTGATATGTTGTATGAATAATATATCATTGATTTTTTATTTATTTAGCAATATTTGTTTGTGATCTCGAATTCAATCAAGTTTCGGTTCCATTTTGTGGATAGGATGGCAATTTTAATTACAATGCGACTCGAGCCAAGTATATTGAGTCTTTGCGTCATAAATGTAACAAATTAATAGATATAAGCTTTATAAGTCATAGTGTCATACCCTATTTCAACGTCGAGATTTTGGTTGGTCAATTTAATATATAAAACAAGAACTGAATGAGAACTATATACATATATTAGTTATTTTACATTCGGAAAAATTACAATTTTAATAAAATAAATCTCAAAAAAGATGCAAATGACAAAATGAATCAAATATATATAAGTAAATTGATTATACATTTGATTTAGTTTGTTAAAGGTAACATATATTTGGAGGTAATTTTGTCATTTATGTCTTTAGGAATTTATTGTGTCAAAATTGTAATTTTTTAGAGGTCAAAATAGTTATTTGCTCGAATTTCTTATATAATGTGGGATCAATAAAAGAGTTATATATATTCACTAGTGACGAGAAATTAAAGTTAGCATGCCATTTGAGATATAAACTATCTCGGTGTAAACAGTGTAAACAAGTACTACTTGCATGTTCTATATAAGCAGAAAATTCTAGCATTCTTAAAGAGTTCTATTCAAACCTCAAATCAAGTATCCCAAAAGTATTCAATTTACCCAGATTTATTAAATCTTAGTAGGGCCAACCTATCAAAGGAAAAAGTTTCAAACATCCTTGTCAAAATACATTTCGGTAAGTTAAAACTTGGTTTAGTAAAGTTTTTATTTTTTAAAAAATATAATATTTATGTTTAATAAATCAAATTAAAAATAATTTTTAATAAATACAAGTAATATAATTCGTTTGGTAAAATAACTTTTAAAATTTAAAAGTACTATAAGAGACATAAATTTAAGAGTTAAATTTAAAAATTAATTAAAATATGAGATTATATTAAATTTTTAAATTTTTAAAAGTACAAGTCAACTTTAAAAAATTTCACTTTAGGTGCTTTTAAAAGTACTCTAATCTTTTAAAAGCTACAAATATAAACACATGATTTTTTTATTTATTAAACACAAAATGAGGAGTTTGTATTTTAAAAAATCGCACACTTCTTTAAAATATTTTACCAAATTAAACCTAAAAATACTGAGATTCAATCACATAAGATCTAAATGAATACGTATAAAGACATTGTTTTTGCTTCATTTGTAACATGTGTAACATTAACAAGGATCTCCTTTCTAATGATGATGTCCATAATATAATACAATGTCCTAACTTCTATGCCATCTTACACATTCTTACTGGCCAAGTTGTTAGTGACATGTTTTGCAATAAGTGATTAATTTGAATCAAACAATTAATTATACCCCAATTCATCACTTCATATATACATTCAATTTTTCAAATTGGATTAAACCCAAAAAAGTCTGAAAGTAACAGTACTAAATAATAATATTTATTGCTTTATTAGTAGTGGATACTACTGTCAATGAAAGCGAGGAAAGTGTATCTGCCTTTCCCATGCTCTTTGGAGATTCTTCTTTATTCCTTCATTAACATTAAATTATTAATTTTCCGTACGTTTTATATATATATAGCTTTAAGAAACATAGAGAAAACACTTTATATGTTGTGGTGAGAAACTTCCTATATCTTCCCACTTATCACCCACTAAAGGAAACCAATAGTCCACACCCTCATGAAGGAAGAGAAAAGCAAGATAGATTTCTCTTTTTAAAAAAAATCACATGATTAAGTATCGGTTTAATTTTGGTGGTGGGATAACAATTACTTAATCAATTATTAGTTTAATTTTCATACAACGAAAGTATAAAAAAAAATTTATAGAGACATTCGTGTATTATTATATTATCAAAACTAACTAATTTTAGAATTTATTACTTAAAAAATTATCTACACAAATGAATTTAATGGGATGACCATATAAAAAATTTTATAAGAAATAAACTCATTAATATTAAATTACACTAATTAAAAAAAAGTAAAAAAATTATTTTGCTCATCATAATACACTTATTTAATAACTAAATTATAGTGTAAATAATCTATTATATATTCTACTTAACATGGTAAGAAAGGTAAAGAGAGAAAAAAAAGTTAGTAAATATGACATTTAAAATATAAAAATAAAAAATATATCCAATTAAAAGTTTTTATTTTTAATGTAATTATTAATTAATAAACCAAACCAAAAAAGTTTTTAAAAATCCAAAGTATCTAGTGATATAGACAATTTTAGTTATGGCCCACCACTTCCTAACTTCCACAACTTTTTTTTTTTTGTGCCGGCGGCCGTTACCAAAAATTAAATAAAAATAAAAAATTATTTAATTTGGAGAGTCAAATTTGAAATACTCAAATAATAAAATGAAATGCACTAACAATCACTAGTAGTGTCTTTTAGCTTATACAAAGTGCAACTACTTCAAGGTGGGAATTATATTGGAAACATGCAAATCCAACTAATTTACTAGGCCTGTTTATGCCAACCATCTGAATTTTAATTTGATCTTAATATTACAAAACATGGGTTTGTTATAAAATGGACTAACAAGATTGGAATAACAAGTAATTATGTTTTCATTAACACTACTAGAGGTGTATAAAAATTGAATCTGATCAATCCAATCCACATATCTAATTCTTATCCGAAAATATCAAATTCATAAATTGTTAGATCAGGTCAAATTAGTCGAATTTAGAAGTAAAAACATGTATATCTAATTCAATTCGATTTGTGTACATTTTAAAATACCACGTTTATTATTAAGTTAACTTTGTTAAAGGACTCTAAATTTTAAGTTATATATATATTTTTTAGTTGCTCACGGTATCTTCTATTTTATTAGATCAAGAATTACTTTATTATAAATCTAAATTTTATTTAAGGGTTTACTATTATTTGCTAATGAGTTGTTGGCTTATTACATATACAAGACAGTATTATTTAAATTCCGACGCTTATTTAAATGAACAAATGAATGGTCTGACTTGGTCAAGATGGTTTAAGTTGTTACATTATTATTGTTGGAAATTATATGAATACGATCCTACATCTTTGTAAACCCTTTAAAGTGGAGTCAGCTTATTGCTTTAATGAGAAGTCTTATAAGGCAATTCTTTACAAAAAGTTTATGGACTCTCTTGTAAAGGTGACTACAATCTTATACATATATATGTATATGGAGGCCTCAAATTAAAGTTAAAACAAATACTACTTTCATTCCCACAAGATTGTAAATACTAAATTAAAATAGCCTCTTGTTCAAGCTACACACTGAGTAATGATCTAGTGTGTGCTACTCAATCTCCAAAATTCAGAGGCAGGTAGGTTGTTGGGCTATCTATTTAAAGAACAAGCAGACGTTTATAATCGTGTTCCCATTACAATAATTATGTGGACCACAATTTATAGCCCATTAATTATTCATAAGAAAAGAAAATTAATATCATTGAAATTTTCTATGCAAGGTGAGGTAGTCTTCATGACACTTTTTTAATTTTTCTTAGAATTATGTACTCATTTTTTTTAATATATATGCTTTGCACGTGCCCTCAATCCAACAGGACAGGAATTAATTCGTTACAAATCTTAGCTTTATTTAAAGGTAGAGGTGGCAACACTATCCAAACTCGTGAGTATCCATCTCGCCCCTACTCGTTCGAGGCAGGTAATTACCCATTTCCGTACTGGAACGAATTTTTAATGGGACGGATTCTTGGACAGGATGAGATCGAATTTAGATTAACCGTTCCTGCCCGTCCTGGTATATATAATATATGTAATATATATAAAATAATTAATAAAATAATTAATAATATTATATCATATTTATATTTACTTTAATTTATATTATGTATGTAATGATAGTTATATAAATTTTAAAATTTAATTTTATTTGTTGGGTTTTATTAATTATAAGGGCGGGACGAATATCCATAAAAGCGGGTTAGAGTTTAACTTTTTACTAGCAGATAAAAGTAAAACGGATTCAATGTGAGTTATTGGAAGGTGAGACAAGATCAGATAGGACAAAAATTCGTCCCATTGTCACCCCTATTTAAAGGTTTATTATTGTCTAATGAATCTATATATACAACGAAAAATTCAAACTTTCGATATTAGCTTAGATGGACTAATAAACTAACAACTTGGCTAACCTCGTTAGTTAATAAATGGTCCTAAACTTGAAGCTCAGACTGATATATATTAAATACGATTAAGGCCATTACTTTACTTTGATGGTACTTTAAAAGCAAAGCAGACCCTTGCATGTTGGAACATGCATGAAAAGATCACCACCAATTCAAAGCACATATTTGTCTCAAATATATAGCTCTGATCTTATAAGCCACTTTGTGATGATCTAATATAAGGAGCCATCACGCTCAAGTTTTGATGGTCCAGATTGAACGAGATTCTATCTTTATTTCAGTGCAATTCTATATATGGACCTTGCATTTTCCCACTTTCAGCGGTTCATGGCTAATGGTTTAAGGTACAGAATATATAACACCTTTTTTAACATAATCAAACCTAAACCATGTGTTGTCTCATCAATTTGAATTTAGAATATGTGCATGTATGGAGAAGTAAGATAAATGTGTTATATTTTTTGTATATAAAGATTTGTCTCTTACTCTATGTTTGTTGTATCAGTAATACTAGGAAAAAAAAACAGTTAGAATTTATCTTATTTAATATATATAACAGTAATATATACAATTAATAATAATACAAAATTATCTTATTTAATTTAATATTTATAGTTATATAAGCATGCAACTCTAGGCATAAAACTGTATTTTGTAATTAATGCTTTAATCATATTTTTGCAGAATGCCAAATTGAGCTCCATCATCATTGAAATCAATAAAAAATCTGAAGATTTTCAGTAAATTTATAAAGAATATGTGTATCATCTCTTGTTTTGATGGTTTTTTTTTAATTATAAAAAGAGCAATTTTTATTTTTATTAAAAAAATACAATGCGCCATAACATTATCCAAAATATTCATATACTAACAAAATTATATAATGTATATACATAAAATATAAAATAATATATTTATTCCGATTTAATTAATCACACTATCTAATTGCAATAAAAACCACTAATTTTTAATATATTATTTAAAATTACATGAACACATAAATTACATAAATCTCACTTTAATTTAGTTGTATTTTATGCAATACCAAAATGAAATAGAAGGAGAATCTAACACAATAAGTCTTTGAACTCCAAACCTCTTTTGCTTCATTTCTTCCACTTTGTATTAGAACTCAGAACAAGTTACAAAGTAAGAGAAATTAAACATTAAAAAAAAGGATTGCTAATTAATTAAGCAATAAACAACAAGATTACCATCCCAGCCAAGGCTATATAATATAAACATTAAAAAACAAGAACTTCAAAAACTTGTATTAACTTTGATATATATATATATAATATATGATTTTTTTTTGTTTCTTGTTTCTTAAACCTTCCTATATGAAAATGGTAACCAGAGTGTTATTTATTGTTCCATGGATGTTGATCAATATTCAGAACCAAACAACTTAATATCATGAAGCTGATCAACAATCCCAGCAATGGATCCAGCAGCAGCAGCAAGAGAAATGACAAGGCATGCAAGACTAAGAACTTGAAGACACACCCATTTGGTGCTCCATTTCGGTATTCTCTTCTGAATAATATACATTTGAACCGGAAAATAAACCGTTAGAGGCCAGAATCCAAGAGCACCAAGAAGTCCAACAATGTTGTTGAAGAAAGGAAGCAACATGGATATCAATGTTGTTAAGATCACAAATCCTGTTCTCCATGTTAGCCTGAAGAGATTGAGCTTGTATGGTTTGGAACAACCTGGGACACAGATCTCGCTGTCTTTGTTAATGAAATCACTGTCTGGGAACTTCTTGCTTGCATACTTTTCGATGAAGGCGAAGAGGGGTTGGCAATACACTTGGTATGCTCCTACAAGGTGGATTACTATGGCAATGTTGGCTATGTCTAGCAGCCAGAAAGGGTTCGAGAATCCGGCGTCGGTTAGCAGGTTTCCGGGGGCCTTGTCCCCGAACGCCGCGTAGCCGAAGCAGCCACATAGCATGTAGAAGAAGGTGGTTACTGCCACACTGATGAATGTTGCTTTCTTCATTGTTTTTGCCTCTGATGGTGGGGATTTTATTGTGTCCTGTTTCACATACCATTGTTATTTCTCTCAAACCTTCAATTTTGCTTTCTTTTTTTTTGAATAAATAATCTTTTCGGTCCCTAACTATTTGTCTAAAATAATTGGTTTAACTGACTGCTGATACGTTAATGGTCGTTTAAACCAATTACTTAAATAGTTGGAGACCAAATAGAGATTTTCGAATGGTGAAAAATTGATTTATCGTTTAAAAAAGTATTATGCGAATTTGTTTAGTTCATTCTAAATAACTAAATTAATAGTATTTCAATATTGGGAGATTTATTAATTACCTGAATTTCAATAAGAATCATGGAGTATGAGTAGGCAAAGGCTATGTCACCAAGAGCTTCAAAGGTGTTCCAAACTTTTTCAGTTTCAGTGACAGAAGGACCAACTGTCACCCCTGTTAGGCTTCCCTTAATCACTTTGTTTTCTGTTACATAAAACCATTGTTGTAGTGAGAGACATTTCTTTCTTTCTTTCTTTCTTTCTTTCTAGTACTTCAATTTCAATTTAATCACAAAATTTAAAGAAATTATGATCATAGATTGATACCTATAACTTTAACAACTCCAAGGCCAAGACCAATTGTTGAGTATGTGAAGGACATAACAGCAGCTAGAATTGAAAGCCACCATAACTGATCAAAATCTGGGATTTGAGAGAGAAAAAGTTCAGCTATTCCAAATGCAATTGTGTAAACATTGCCATTGGTATGGCATGGATTCCTTCCTCTGCTTGCATGAACACAGATAGATTTTCTTACAGCCCTGTTTGATTCAGAAACCAAAATTACATCATTTTCTTCTCAAAGTTATTATTATTACTAAAAAGGATCTTAAAATGAAATTAAACTCACCCCATGCTCTTAGCAGAAGCTATGGTGTAACCAATGGCTACTCCAAAAAGGTTAGTATACTGAACTAGCCCACAAAGCTTGACCTTCAAGCCACCTAAAACAATCACCAAAGTTTGAACCTTTTTAGAATTTTAATCACAACCCAGAATTTATTTTCTTCATTTTTTTGGTTAAATGGACTGAATATATAATTTTATTTATCATCATCATTATTATTATTATTACCAAGGTTTGCATGAACCGCATCCATGTAAGTGTAGTTTCTTTTTCCGGTGACAGGGTCGCCGGAACGGTAACAAGCGGCGAGGAGTGAAGAGGTATAGTAAGTGACCAAGGAGAACAAAATCATGACGGCCGGTCCGGCGATCCATCCGAGCTGAGCTATGGCCCAAGCCAGGGACAACACCCCTGACCCTATCACAGCGGTTATTATGTGGGCGCTCGCCGTCCACATCGTACCTGAGGCGATCAAGAATGAGTACATAAAAAATTAACAGGTAAAGATTTGAAAACTCAAGTGCAGTTAACTTTACGATGAAGATATAAAGCTAATTACATCTGAGTTTCCACCAAAGAAAAAATGAGTACATGAGATGTTACTACTTACCGGATCTTTTGAGGCGGCCATCGTCGTCGAACAACTTGGAGCCTCCTTGTTGATGCATGTCAATGGAGAGATCAAATGATTGGTGGTGGTTCTTGGCGGTGGGGGTGGCGGTGGCGACAACCTTCTCAACCATGTTTCTTAATTATTATGAAAAACAAGACCAACACAACAATAAATAAGGCTTTGTTTATTTATTTATTGTTTGTGCATGCACTTTGCAAGATGAATATGAATGTATAGAGGTAAGGTTTGAAGAAGTTAAGGGTAGTTATGATGAGAAACCAAGGTTTTATGTTTTATGTTTTAACTCCCCCCAATGACACAACTTCCCAGAAAATTAAATCTTGTTGCAACCTTAAACCATGTGTTAGGAGGTTCAGGCGAAAATGGTGTTCTTGAAAGTCAAAGGAGGGAATTGAAGAAGAAGAAGAAGAAAAACAACACGAGAGAAGTGCCTCTTGTGTTTGTTTTTGGACACAACTCCAATTCTCACAAGTCTGTGGAGTTATGCAATGAACAAAGGATAGGTTTGGGAGCATATAAATAATGGTGCCATGGCAGAGAAGAGTTAATATTTGAGTGAGAGAGAGAGAGAGAAAAAACAAATATTGTTAGATTCCAAAGTTTTTTTTATTTTAAATTAAATAAATATATGTTTATTTGTTGATAAATAGTGAAGAAGTTGTGAGAGTATGAAAGGTGGTATATGTGTTTATGATAATTTATTTATTTATTTGAATTTATTTAATTTAATCTATTGACTTGTCTTAATCGTTGGTAAACAATTTGGCATTTTGTTTTCTTTTTTAAGAATGTAAGAAAATGAGTTTGGCTTAATTTAATGAGGCATGCAATGTGAATGCAATCAAGGAAGTGAGACGCACGTGATGTTAATGACCAGGTGTCAACTATTTCCACGTCAGCATCTAATAACTTATTTAATCTTTAAAATTAGGTGCCATCATACAAACACAAATTAATACAAACACAAATTAAATTAACGTGTTTTAAAAAAATATTGTTATCAATTTATGAATTAGATTCGAGTAAAAAGGGAAATAGGTTTGTTAGGTTATGGGTCAGTGTTGGTGTGTTAATGTGGTATTTAATAAGTTGAAAGTTGAAACACTG
This sequence comes from Arachis hypogaea, assembly GCF_003086295.3. Taxonomy (NCBI): domain Eukaryota; kingdom Viridiplantae; phylum Streptophyta; class Magnoliopsida; order Fabales; family Fabaceae; genus Arachis; species Arachis hypogaea. Next base: position 10,158,726 of record NC_092043.1, read on the forward strand.
GTTTGACTAGAAATCCCGTGTAAGAGGGCATACACTAGTTTGTGTGTGTCTCAATCAAATTGATTTTCATTCACAAACCGCTTGATTTGTGTGTGTGTTTCGTGTGGTTACTGCTTAGTAGTTATGATCCCACTTTCCTATCAAATCAAATAAGCTTCCTTCCCCTTTCCTTTCTTTATTTTGTCTTCTTCTTGGATTTTTCTTTTCCTTTCCTCCCTAAATCCTAAATCAGAATTCTAACCTTAACCTAATTTTGCTATCTAGTGCGGATAAAATTAATTTGAGTTAGTCGAGTAATCAATTTATTCATTTATATAAATAAGTATCAAAAATTTAAATTTTGTCTTACATATATAATAATACTTTTTTAATATATTTTTAGTATATAATATAAAGATAGATAAATTTATAAAGTAAAAATTTAGATGTAGTCAACTTCACATAAAGTTGATAGCTGAGAATTGTTAGATAAAAATTTAGTCAAATAATCTAACGGCTCTCAATTATTAACTTCACGTGAAGTTCACTGCACCTGAGTTTTATCAATTTATAATTATGTTTGATAGCTGAAATTGTAATAATTAGAAGTTCGATTTAATTTTCAATTTTTTAATTATAAATTTAAATAATTCAATTAATTTTATAAAATTTTCGTTAAATCAAATAATTTTATAATTTAAATTTCTTTACGTTTTATATTTTATTATTTTTAATTTTACGTAAACTTTAGATTTTTTTTATTTCTCATGTTTCTTATAAAAAAAATAAAAAATTAAAAACACCTACATCTGAATAGCTAAGTCAGATAACAATAATGCTATGTTGTTTGCTGTGTCTAATTTACCATGCAATCAATGTTCCTTCCTAAAATTTTTAGAACATGTTTAAGATTGTTTTCCTCACAACAGTCCCTTGTTTTATGAAACTAACTAATCACATCATTGCCTAAAACTAATTAAAGTGACTATACTATTACTATATATAATTATTTCATATGTTTAACTTTACCAAACTACAATTAATGAAGTTATATATGGTTAAAAACTTCAAATATAAATTCAAATTAATTTTATTAGGACTATAGTAGTCTCTTATAAAAGTGTTATTAGTATATAATTATGTAGCAGCATAATTATAGATACTACTACATCTATAACCCTCTTATTATTTTTTATATTTTCAACAACACATTTTAAATATGAATTAACAAACAGTGATGATAGTATGCCAATACATTATGCCTAAATTAGAAATTAATTAATTAATTAATTAAAGCTTAATGATTCTCATACATACCTTGATCTTATTAATGCAATGGAAATAGCACAGCAACACACCACCAACAGAAGCTCTAGTGATACTAATAATAATAATAATAATGAAAAATGTTGGAATAATAATATAATAAAAAAGGGATATGATTTAAAATTAATACTAAGGTAGATAGCTAGGTATATATTGTGCCTATAGTGTATTAACCTCTCTACCTTATATAGTGGAATTAATAGAGTTATAAATGTGAAATATTATTTATTATTGTATATATCTCTTTAAAGGACCACCCTAGAATAAAAAATTCTAATATGCAACGCCTCTCATCCACCCTTACTGAAAGAGAGAATAAGGTTCCATTTCTAAATATTCATTCATTCTTAGAAAAAATGAATGAATAAGCAAAGTGCCACATTACAAGCATATTTAGGATCAATTATTTCGGTCAAAATTTGTTTTCTTTATCTTGATGACCATCTTAAAATACTCTACAAAATTTAGCCACCAACAATTAAAAAAAATTAATTTAATTATTCCCATAAAACTCTTACAATTGGTTGGACAAGTTGCATCTTAATGATTCTTATCTTTTTGTCCCCAATAACTGAGGAAAAATTAATTATGTAATTAGCCAAGTCTCTTGACCTATCTTTGAAGATTTTATTATTAATTAATAAGTAATAAATATTTCTAATTTAATTTTACTTAGTCATAATAAATTAATTTGATTTTCTCCTACATGTAGGTACAAAATTTTAATTTGTAGGGATATTTTCTTGTGAATAAGGAAATTGGAACATAGAATCTCGACCCAATAAAAAAACAAAAATGAAACTTATAGAAATGCAATGTACCTTTAATTAGTGACACATATGGCAATGAATCATTTTCCCCCTCCTACTATATATTATTATATCTTTAGCTTATTCTGAATTTCTCATCAATAATTTCCTTTTATTTTTTCTTTTTTTTTTGGTAATTTAATTGTGAATTGTTTGACTTTACTAACGTGTGGAAAATTTAAAAAAATTGAGTAATGTGTATGTGAGTAATTATTAAATATTGGGTACATATCATAAACTACTTATATACGTACCTAACAAATTAATTAAAGATATTATATATGGATGGAACCAAAAAAGGCCATACACGTATTAATATGGTCATGGGTGCACGCAATCACATTGCCACTTATTATTATTCACTAAATTCTAAAACTCAATAATTGGAGGGATCGTAATTCTTTTATAATTAATTAGTGAACATTTGACAATTAATTAATCTACATTATTTTTATTTTTATATATATATTTTTTAATTTATATTTTAAATTTAAAAAATAGACTTGTGTTTGAATTTTAAGAGATAACTACTTAAAAGTTATTATCATGCATCAGATAGGATAAACTAGTATCACAAACAAACAAAGAATATATATTTAACAATATTTTTTATTATTTAATAATATTTTTTTTGAAGTTACTAAAAAATTACTAAAATAAAAAATATATAATTTTAATTTTAACAATAATTATATAATTACTGTAACCACCATAAATATAAACATACTAGAATTTATTAAGAATTTATTAATAATATATATAAGTTTATTTAATTTGTGGCAAATGCTTATTTTTATTACTCGCAAATGTTGGAAAAAATTTAGAAAAATATTCTTTCATTCAACTAAAATTGCAAAAAATAAAATTTAAATAGTATATATAAAATTAAAATCTAACCAAATTAAATTTATCGAGTGATTAACTTATTTATCTCCATATTAATCTTTAGCTTAATAAGTTAGAGGATTCTCCCAAAAATAGAAAAATCTAACAAACTTCATTGCATGACAAAATAAAAAAAAAATACTTATATCGGAGCAATAAAAAGAAGAAAATGAGACTGAACATAATTTGATGATGGTAAATTGGTAATGTTTGTTAGGAGGAAGAAATTCTTTCTTTCTTCTGAGAGAGGAAATAATATCTCTGAAATTGCACATGACCGATGAACATGACACATCTTAATCACAAGATTCGAAGATATTATTATATTTTTTGCATTTGGTATAATATATATACTTTGCGGAGAAAATTAAATTATTTGGAATAAATTAAAAGATGTTCAATTATTATAGCTAGCTAATCGATTCTTATTACCCAAATCTTTTTACATACTATGTAAAAGAAAAAGAGATATTACGTATTTAATTTTTTTTCCATAATATGTACTTTAAATTTGATTTAACATTGACCAATATTTTTTTTCATTAAAAATGTTAACCTCCTAATAATATTTTCATAACAAAAAAATAGGAAATATAGTAATATTATGATTATTATCTCTTTTGAAATGTCCTAAATTATTAAAGGTCAGAATGTTTGACCAGAACTTAATCACGTAATTAATTAAACGATTGCCAAAATTTGATACTCTTCCTAATCAAATAATTAAGACTTTTTAAACAAATTAATATAAACTATGATCACATATTCCTATAATAGAAATTTGGTGATGAACCAAAAAATTAAGCTTTTAAAACTAAACATATATTTTTTTTTCTTCGATTTTTAGTTGGCTTGTTCGATTACAAACAAAGAACAAAATATAAAATCTCAACAAAATAGATATGTTGAGCTAATTATCAAAATAATAAGGGCTTATTTTGTGCGGCTTTAAATCGACAAAAAAATTTTTTTAATGAATAATGTTTCGTTCATCTAGTATTATATAATTGTTTCACTTTAATAACGTATTCGATTCATTATGAAGAAAGCTGTTTTGAATTTGATTTTATATAATGGATAATGTTCCATCCATTTAGTACTATACAATTGTTTCATCGTAATAACGTGTTCGGTTCATTATGTAGGAAGCTGATGATATAATGAATAATGTTCCATTCATTTAGTACTATACAATTGTTTCACAATAATAACGTGTTCGATTCATTATGCAGAAATTCATTTTGAATTTGATTTTATATAATGGATAATATTTCATTCATTTAGTACTATACAATTGTTTCACCTTAATAACATGTTCGGTTCATTATGAATTGAATTGAATTGTTTTGAATTGAATGGATGTAGGTGTTCTGAATTGAATTGAATTGAATTGAATTGATTAAGAGAAGAAGAAGAAAGAAAGAAGAAAATCTGCGTATGCAAATTTGAAAAGAAGGAGGAGGAGAAGGAGAAGAAGGAGGAGAAGAAGGGAAGAAGAAGAACCTGCTTAAATTTGGAAGAAGAAGAAAAAGAAATACGAAGAGGAGGAGGAAAGGGAGAATGAGAAGGAGAAGAGCGCATGATTTAAAAAGTTGTTACAACAACTTGGATAAATCTAAATAAGAATTTTGCTTAAATATAAAATTTTATTCTTAAAAAAATATCTTTTTGAGAAAGACACCAAATAGTTACTAAGCCCTGTTCTTAAAAAAATACGCTAAAACACTGAACCCACGTAAAAATCAAATAAAAAATATACTTCTTACTCGATGAAAATATAAAAGACCAAAACCCAACCATTAATAAAAAACATAAACAAAACACCAAAAAAATGCTAACATTTAAAAAGTAATAAAGGCATAATCCATTTAATTCCGGTTTTTTTTTACTCATATTATAAAATTTACGTCTTTCATAAATAAAATCTTTAAGTTAATAAATATGAGATACTTTTATCATCTTATAATTAAGCTAGTTTTTAAAATTAAGTTAAATTCACTTAACATCAATTCTGAATCTATCCGATACAATATTACTAAATCACTCACCTATAAATATTTACGCTTTAAATAATCATTTCTAGGCATAAAAAAATATATTAAAAATTTTACATCACTAAAAAATGAAATTTCTAAATAATTTATAAAATAATCTTTATCATTTAAGTTAGTTTTTGAAAAATTAAATTAGGTGTATTTAATCTCAATTCTAATAACCGAAAATAAAATCTCTTTACCATCCTACCTAAAAAAACCATACTTTTTTGAACAATATCAAATTATTTTATTTTATTTAATCCGAGTAGCATCGAATCAAATAGAATCTTTTAAATTAAAGTAGAAGAAATGAAACTGGGAGAGGGGGAAGCCGAAAAAGGAGACACTTGACACTACTTCTTGTGCTTTTTTGTTAAAAATAATCAAAACTTTCATACAGTTGCACAAAAAAAATAGTAACAATAATAGTAATTAAATTAAAAGTTTCATCAGTGAAATTGAAGTTTCCACTAGCTACTTTAATTTCATAGATTAATATTTCATGATGATGAGAGAGACAAGAATCAAACCCACCAGATATATCTATCTCTCTATATATTATTGGTCAAACTTAAAGGTCTAAGGTTAGAATTTAGAAGCACGCAGCTGAATTCTTTGAAACTTTGAATCACTATTTGCATGGTGGTGGTGGGTAAAAAATTAAGCATATGATAATTAATCTCTTCCCCTTTTTTCTTTCTCTTTTTTTTTTCTATTCAAAATTATTATATTATTAAAATTAAAATATAATCGCTAAAATTTTGATTTAATTTTTAAAATTTTTTAATATTATAATTTTAAATAAATTAATTAATTTATAAAATTTATATTAAATTTTATAATTTTATAATTTAAATTCTGTTAAAATTTTATATTTTACATACTTTATTAGTTTATTTATTTTTGTGATATTACGTAAAATTTCGATTTTCTCTTGCATAAACGAAAAGAATATATAAGTGATTATCATTACTCTCCTTGAAAACGATTGTGATATTGGTAGCTTAGTACGTCATGAACAATTTTTTTTCTTTAAGGAAAAAGGGTTAACTATATGTTGCATACAATTATGCAAACTGTGTAGTCCTACCTCCATTTGCCGTTTAATTTATTGAATAATACTACTACTAATAATAAAAAAATTATAAAGTTTTAAAAGCTCAGTGCTGTCGGGTTTTAAAAGAGATATCATATATGAATGTTAATGCATTCACACAAACTGTTGGCGTATAAAATATTTTTATTTCTTATATTAAAAATTTATCACAAATTTATTGAATCTATTATGTAAAATACTACAGTTGTATATTGGCTCGTTAGATCAATTAGATTTTTAGAATTAGTTAGTCAAGTATAACTAATTCACAGATGCTACACGTTCATGTGACTATGTAATTAAGTTGGCTCAAACTTAAAACAACTCATGCGCTTCTAATTTTATTAAATAAACGTGACTTTCATGCGCTTTATACACACTAAACTACTATCTTTATTTGCGCTTCATTATGAAAAAAATGTTCCTTCTTCTTCAAAATGCACGAAACCGCTCATTCTATTCGAATTTCTCTCAAAATCACTCAAACTTCAGTCAGGTTCTTTACGGAAACCACTACTGCAGAAGAATCGCGAGAAGATTTGGCAAGGAACAACCACAAACGAATGAAAATAGCAATAGAGACTACTAAAAGTATGAGAAAAATTACTGTTCATTTGAAATCTTGCAATGTCGCGTTTCTCCTAGTTGTATTTTAGGTTTAATAGATTGATTTGTTTCGTTTAGTAGATCGAACTATTGTGAATGCATTTTTACAGTATAACTAGGGCTTGGAATGAAATTTGTTATTATTTTCATTCAGTTCAGTGGATAGTATAACTAGGGCTTTGAAATTGGTTGTTACTCTGTTCAGTACTTCTTTTGCATGGAGAAATACTATTTTTGATGATTAAAAGTTGAAAACGATTTATTCTTCACATGAACATTGTTCAGTTCAGTGGCATTCTTTTTCTTTGTTCAGGGTTTAAGATTACTGTGATTGAATTTCTACAATATAACTAGGGTTTTGAATGAAATTGGTTGTTACTTTATTCAGTACTTCTTTTGCATGGAGAAATACTATTCTTGTTGATTGAAAGTTGATTACCATTTATTCACCACATGAACGTTGTTCGGTTCGGTAGCCTTTGTGATTTTTATTCACCAAATGAATGTTGTTCGGTTCGGTGGCCTCATTTTACTTTGTTCAGTGTGTAACATTATTGTGATAGCATGCAAGAATCATTTCCTAGTATTTTTATTATTTATGATGTTTGATTCTGTGCATGAATGAGTTTCGGTTTGGTGGCCTGTGGCATTTTAATAGATTTGATTAAGATATACATGCTTGTGCTTATCGGTGTATTGAGTGAAGTATTGACCAAATTTTTTCAGTGTTTAAGATTATTGTGATAGCATGCAACAATCATTTCCTAGCTGTTTCATTATTTATCATGTTTCATTCTGTGCATGAATGAGTTTCAGTTCGGTGGCCTGTGACATTTTAATTGACTTGATTAAGATATACATGCTTGTGCTTATCGGTGTATTAAGTAGTGAAGTATTGACCAATTTTTTTCATTACAGAAAAACAGAACAAGACAATGGTGACAATGAAGGAGAAGCCACACTATAACGTAAGCACATTAACTGATCGGAAATCTGAAGCAATAAGACTTCCGAAGCCATCTGTTGCCCTCTCCAGCCCTTATTGTAAATTCTCATCTGGAGATTTAGATAGTAAATAGGACATACTATGATTAACTGGTTGTAATTAACAATGTTTTGTTTAACTTGTTTAAAAAAACAAACAATGTTTCTTTCAAATGTATATATGTCAATATTAATGTAAATGTTAATGTATATCTATTCTTAATATCAATGTATATATCAAATGTTAATATTTATATTTGATTTAAGATGAATTACTCCTTGTCCTGTCTGTTGGAACTGTCTGGCTGCTGTTTTGTTCCAAGTTCTCCAGCGATTGGAATCAGTGTATTTACTAATATATTAAGAACACCAAAAAATACAGTGAACCGAAATTAATATACTGGCCGAACCAAAAATTGCAAACACACTGTACAGAAATTCAAAGAGCTAATTATAAAAAAATGTTTCTATCAGTATTCAGTTTCACAAACACCTAAACTCTATGACATAGTACAATAAAAAAAATGACTTTTGGAATAAAGAATTTCACAAAAAAGTGACTATTCATTAAAGACTAACAACAGTCAGAAATTAACCCACCTATAACCTCGGTGAACCGAAATTAATACACTTGTCGAATCGAAATGTGCTCATGGGTGAACAGAAATATCTATTAATAAAAACTAAAACTTGTATAACCATCTCTTAGATAATTCATATCTGGTGCATTGTAAAGACTGGAGCTTGACTAAATCGATGATCCAGCGTCTAAAAAGTTCAACTACAAAAAAAGACATAATTAATTGTATATTAGCAAAATGCACAACTAAATTTTTACCTAATCGAAAGCAAGTCAATTTTACCTCGCTTGGAGCTGTCTTTTTCTTTTTCTTCATGGCATTTGAGATCTTTTTTCCAAGTTTGATCCAAGGCTGTTCTTGGGTTGGCCTCTTGTTTTGACGCGTGGCGGGCTTTGAAGGTCGTTCACATTGCTCAACGTCGCTTCTTTGTGGGATAACAAACTTTTTCCTCTAATTTTTTTACAGACTCCTTTCTGCATACCGAACCAAACACATGCTCATGGTGAAACAACTCTATAATACTTATTGAATCGAAAAGTTACTCACAGTGAACGAAATATAATCCATTATACAAAACAAAATTCGAAACAACTCTGTCTACAATTTAGATATTATCAATTCAATTCAGATTCAGATCACATCCATCCATTCAATTCAATTTAAATAAAATTAGCAATTGAATTCCATTGAATATTTCCAAATCGCACTCATTCAACTGATTTGAAGTTGATTCATTCATTGTTTCAATTCAGAAGTCCAGATCGAAGAAGAAGAAGAAGAAGAAGAAGAAGAAGAAGAAGAAGAACGACGAAGCTAATTACATCAAACTCAATCCAGATCCATAATGCAGAGAAGAAAAACGCGAACAGAGGAGAGCAAGGAATTTTATTAGGTTGAAGAAGAAAAAGAAGAAGAACAAAAACGCGAGAAGAGAACAAGGTTTATGTTGAGAAAGGTTTTTCACGGAACAGAATGTTTACGTTATATGAGGCGCATGTATAACAAACGACTATGAGGTGGGGGAAACGCACGTGTGGAGAAAGTTATTTGGATAACATTCATGTATTTTTTACATGGATGTAGAGCTTTTCTATATATGTATATATATATATATATATATATATATATATATATATATATATATATATATATATATAGTTACTGAGATCTTTCATTCAATACAAAATTTACTTTACTCTTTTCATTCATTTAGTTTATGACAACTGAGTTCTCTATTTTCTAAAATCATGATTTATAATTTAGAACCAATTTAAATATAGTGTAGTGAGTGTGAAAGTGCTGCAAATTGATGAATGCATAGAAAATAAAAAATTTTGTCTCTTCCTTCTGCATCAACAATGACAGATCGTAGGAAAAGAGTGGTAGATCTAGAGAATCAACAAAATAAAAAAATTTTAACATTAAATTTACAAACAGTAGAAAGATTGATAAATCAACTTGCATCATTTCAATCACAAATAGAAAGAACAACCATCAATGCAATTCAAGATCTGACAAACCATACTACTTGCATCCAAATGAAACACCAGGTTTAATGCTCACCCACACTTCACTAACAATCCGCAATTATCATTTTTGGGCGCAATCTGTCTTGTTGTCTATCAAATCCAAGAGCAAATTGGGATTTATTGATGGAACTCTTCAAAAACTCGAAAGAAACTATCCAAATTTTTAACTCTGGGACAGATGCAACACCTTTGTTCTATCATGGTTACGCTCCTCCTTAGGCAACAAAATCTTGCAGAGCGTTCTGTTGTGTAATACAGCTTCACAACTTTGGAACAATCTCAAGCATCAGTTTTATGAAGGAGATCTTTTTCAAATTGCATAAATTTAAAAAGAAATGTTTTCAATGAAACAAGAACACTACTATCATCACTGCTCATGACAGTGATATATTATCTCACACACAATTTGTCACTGATGAAACTGCTGTTCTGAGAAGATCCACACGAAAAAGGCATAAACCAAGTTATTTGAAAGATTATCAATGTATGCCCACCACCATCTCCCAACCTCACGTCCAATCATCCCCTCCAAAGTATCCAATGTCAGATTACATGTCCTATGACTCACCTCTCAGTCACACAAGGCTCTATCTATTACTATCTCAACAAATTCTGAACCAACATCTTATGAATAAACAAGCATACACAATTGTTAGAGGCAAGCAATCAAATCTGAGTTAATAGCTTTAGAAGACGGTAACACCTGAAAGCTCACCTTTCTCCCCAAAGACAAAAAGGTAATTGGGTGCAAATGAATTTTTAAAACAAAATATAAATCAGATGGAAGCATTAAAAGACACAAAACAAGACTAGTGGCGAAAGGATTCACACAAACTCAAGGCTATGATTATTTTGACACTTTCAATCCAGTTATCAAGATGACAACACTACGTGTTCTTCTGGCTATTACTACATGTAAAAACGGGTACCTTCATCAATTAGACATCAACACAGCCTTCTTACACGGTGATCTCCCAAAAGAAGTCTACATGAAGGTGCCTCTTGGTCTAAGCACTCCACCAAAAATAGTTTGCAAACTCTAACAATCCTTTTACGGCTTCAAACAAGCAAGTTGCTAATGAAGTTTAAAGCTCTGTTCAGTTCTACTTCAATTGGGTTATACTTAATCGAAGGCAGACCATTCCTTATTCACCAAATCTACTACAACAGAATTCATCTCAATTATCATCTATATAAATAATTTAATGCTAGCAGGGGACAACATCAATGAAATTCAAACCATTAAAAGAAAGCTTGATGACCTCTTCAGGATCAAAGACTTAGAAGAACTTAAATTCTTCCTAGGATTGGAAGTAGCTCTTAGGAAATAGGGCATAGCACTATATCAACGAAAATACACCTTAGATTTACTACAACAATATGGACTGCTACTTTGCTAACGTGCTAGCACTCCAATGAACTACTTTGTGCAACTATCGAAGACTTTTGGGACATTTTTAGAAGATGTATGTTAAATCTTATAGAAGACTTATAGAAAGACTGATCTAACAAACACAAGATCTGACATATGCTATGCTGTCAGCAAACTAAGTCAATTCTTAGATTGTGCTACTGATGAACATTTTAAAGTTGCCCTACACATTCTGCAATACCTAAAATAAGTCCCTTTTAAAGGACTATTATTTGACTACAGCTATGATTTATTTCTAAGAGGCTTCATTGATTATGATTGGAAAACTTGTCCTGACACTCGAAGATCAATTTCAGGGTATTGCTTCTTCATAGAAAAATTTTTAGTCTCTTGAAAAAGTAAAAAATAACCGACGGTAGCTCGTTCCTCATCCGAAGTTGAATATCGAGTCATGGCACTAGCCACTTGTGAAGGCATTTGGCTCGCTTATATCCTGAGTAGCTTTGGAATTAAGTTGGACAGGCTAATAATTTTATTCTGTGATAGTCAATCAATAAGATATATTAGCACTAATTCAATATTTTATAAAAAAATAAAACACATAAAAATTAATTGTCACAAGGTACGAAAAAAATACAAAATAGAAGTCTCAAGTTAATGCCAATCCCTTCAAAAAAATAAATAGCAGATATTTTGATTAAATTTCTATCTTCAAGACCTTCTGAAACTTTGTGTGGTAATCTAGGCCTATAAAACATATATGGTCCTAACTTAAGGAGAGTTATTGGTGTATAAAATATTTTGACTTCTTACATTAAAAGTTTATCACAAATTTATTAAATTTGCTATATAAATATCACAGTTGTATATTAGTTAAACCAATTAATAGTAGATTCTAAAATTAGTTAGTCATATATATATATATATATATATATATATATATATATATATATATATATATATATATATATATATATATATATATACTTATTAGTTAATTAATTGAGATCTTTCATTTAATATAAAATTTACTTTACCTTTTTTTATTTATTTAATTCATCACAATTCTCTATTTTCTGAAATTATAATCTGTATTTCAGAACCAATTTGAATAATATATAATTATATTTGACTAGTTAATTCTAGAATTTATCACTAATTAATCTAACTAATATACATCGGTCATATTTACATAATACATTCAATAAATTTGTAATAAACTTTTAATATAAGAAATAAAAATACGTTATATACCAACGCAAATCTCTCATCTAGCGCATATATATATATATATATATATATATATATATATATATATAATATAGTATCATAATTATTAATTAGGGCAATTGACTTATATAAAATAAAGCTGAAAAACGTCTACCTGATTACAATAATTGAAAAATGGTTACGTGCATGTCTTGTTTCAATTTTTATATAATCCGTAGGAGTTAATCACGGTTTTTAGATTACACATAAATCGTGCCTGGCAGTAAAGGTTTATATGCAAGAAGAGCTCAACGTAAATTGTGGTAGACAGTCACTGTTTATTCTTGGTAAATGCAAGATAGAAATCGTTGGAAGCAGCTACGGTTTATGAATACAAATGTGCATAAAACATGGCTAGCAGCAATAGTTTATGAAGAGTTTCGAATGGGCATAAACCATTGTTAGCTCCCACGGTGTATGAGGAGAGAAATTCTATATATATGTGAGTGAGATACAAGCTAGTGAAGAGATCATTATAGGAAGATAGTTTTCTTGTCTTAGTGCATTGCTCTGGGAAAATCAAAAGAAGCAAAAAATATGGTGTGAAGTTCACTGACAGAGAATCATTGAGTGTATTCATTAGTTCATCAAGCACTTTGTCAGATGTCAAGAACAGCATCTTGCAGACGCTTGGGGTATTTGGGAGCAAGTGGGTGAAGAAGCTATTCTACAAGATTTTCATCGCAGTAGTCTCGACCGATGTATGATACGTTTGTGCTAGCGGCTGATGAAGATATCAGGGTTCTGTTTCATTGTGTTAGGAGTTTTTCGGAGGTCAGAATACACGAGTTGTTTGCGAAGTTGGAGGTTGGCATCGATAGTTTTGGGGCATCAACTCTAGTTCATACTTCGACTACTGTGGGTGGTGCGTCTAGTTCAATGACTGCGGCCCGGCCATCTGTTTCGCAGGTTGCATCCCCTTCCTTCGCAGCTGATTTAGAACAAACGGAGGCAGTTGGTTCTGTACCGTTAGAAAATCCTGGGGTCTGGCAGCAGGCATTTAAGGGGGATACAGGTGGTGGCATAGTTCATGAAGTTCAAGGCTTCGGGGAACCTAATCGAGTAGAGAATGCAATGCGCGACGATGATTCTGACCAGGAGCCTGTAGATATCATTAGGGACAGTGATGATGACACAAGTGCTAATCCACATGCACAACACGCGCCTTTAAGTTCTGGCACACAGCAGTACCTTCCACACTTCTCCACTCTAAACTTGGAGGCTCTGGGTCAACAGGCGGACGGAGGTGCTACAATTGGGGGTTCTTCTACAGAATTTCAGATTGGGCAATCGTTCCAGAATAAAGATGAAGCTATTCTGAGTGTGAAGGATTATAGCATCCGTCGAGGTGTTGAGTACCGAGTGTTGGAATCGGATCATCTGAAGTATCATGGAAAATGCAAGGAGTTCGGCAAGGGTTGTAGTTGGTTGATTCGAATATCGCTCCGTGCACGAAAGGGAACTTGGGAGGTTAGGAGGTACAACGGTCCCCATACTTGCTTGGCCACCTCTATTTCCAGTGATCACCGTCAGCCTGATTACCCGTTATCCGTGCGAGGATTTTTTCGTTGGTTAGGGCGGATGTTGCAGTTACGATAAAGGTGTTGCAACAAGAAACAGAAGCTGATTATGGGTTCAAGCCTAGTTACCGGAAGGTTTGGATAGAAAAATAGAAGGCAGTTGCACAAATATATGGAGACTGGGAAGAGTCGTATGCCGAGTTTCCAAGTTGGATGCTAGGGGTACAGTTGACCATGGCCGGGACAGTTACTGTGTTGAAGACCTCTCCTATTCGAGTTGGGGATCAGCTTGATGAGTCTACAGTGTACTTTCATCGTCATTTTTGGACATTTCCACCCTACGTCGAGGCCTTCCGGCATTGCAAGCCGCTTGATGGTACCCACTTGTATGGCAAGTATGGAGGCACCTTACTGTTGGCAATTGCACAGGATGGGAACTCAAACATCCTCCCGATAGCATTCGCGCTTGTGGAAGGAGAAAATGTGGAGTCATGGTCATTCTTCTTGTCCAACCTACGAACGCATGTGACGCCACAGGAGGGTATCTTTGTTATCTCTGACAGGCATAATAGCATCAAGGCTGCACTTGAGAATCCCGAGAATGGTTGGTTGCCTCCACGTGCTTAACGAGCGTACTGTATCCATCATGTGGTAGCAAATTTTAGCCTTAGCTTCAAAGGTAAAGATGCAAGGAGGATGCTGGTGAATGCGACCTATGTAAAAACTGAAGCAGAGTTCTATTATTGGTTTGACATCACGCGGACTGAAAATCCCACCATGTGTGACTGGGCCAATCGGATGGAGTATGAGAAGTGGACCCAACACGAAGATAGCGGTAGATGGTTCGGGCACATGACAACCAACATTAGTGAATTTGTGAATTCCGTGTTAAAGGGAACTCGCAACCTCCCGGTCACTTCGTTGGTTAAGTCTACTTATGGGAGGCTCGCTGAGCTATTCGTGCTCTGGGGACAAATAGCAGAGGCGCAAGTTGGATCTAGCCATGAATTTTGTCAGGCGTTGGTGAAGGCTATTGATCGGAACATAAGAGACTCAAGGTGCTTCACCGTCACATTATACGATAGCCACCAGTCGGAGTACACGGTGGCTGAGACGACACCGACTGGAAACTTCTCGCTAGGTAGCTATCGAGTCTTCCTTAAGGATAACACATGCAATTGTGGCTACTTTCAGGCGCTCCATTATCCATGTTGTCACGCCATTGCATGTTGCGCCCACTCGCGCCTGAATTTGGCATTATATGTTCACGAGGTGTATCGTATGAGTGAGGTGTTCAACGTTTACAAGCACGGGTTTGTTCCGCCCATCCCAGAAGGTCTATGGCCCCCATATGCCAGACCAACTGTCATTCCTTATCCTAACATGAGGCGTGCAAGGGAAGGTCATCCGAAGGCAACCAGGATCTGCAGTAACATGGATAAGTCTGTTGAGAACCAGCCCAAGCGTTGTGACCTCTGCCGGCAGCCTGGTCATACGTGGAGGAACTGTGTCCAGCGAAGACATACTGCTGGCGGGGATGGTTAGATGTTATGACGTTTATTATCTCGTTGTAATTGTTGTCTAAGCTGTATTAGGAAGTCTTAATTTGCGAAATGTAAGGTTATTGTCTAAGTTGTATTACGAACCCTTAATCTGAATAGTCTTAATTATGTTCTTAATTTGCGTCAACGAATGTCGTTTCTTTGTTTAGAGTATTAAGTTCGCTTATTTAACTCATTTTATTTTAGTTGTTCAATTGAAACACTTTGGTATGGTTATGAATGCACGCAAATTGTTTTGACAAACTACTTCGTATCCATACATCATAAAACATATATAATTATCACATACATTTCAGACAGCATACAACAGCAGCCAGCAAAATAAAATCCTAAACATGATTCTAATAACATAATCAAACATAGTTCCTACAAAATGTAAAAAGCACAGATAACTAATCAGAATCATCGATGGTGTCACTGTCGTCATCGTCGAAATGACCAAGCAGGTGACCTCCGGTGCCACACAAAGGAGGACGCCTAACCCTCCTCGGTCTCTGCTCCGCCCCTGGTGCCGATGGCTGTGGTGGAACGGCGCTGAATGCTGATGTTAGGGTCCCTCCTAACGCAAACCATGGGTCAGATGGAGAAGCTGCAGGCTCGTTTAGGTCAACCGGCAACTGAGGCTGAACATCGTGACTCGGTGGCTGGTACTCGGCAAACTGGGAATGAACCTCAGACATCTGTGGCCTATAATGGGTAGCATTTTCGTCCCTCAACATGTTTTCTATATCTCTAAAGAACTCTGACTGACTAATAGGATCATCAATGTCCATGCCGACGGCCGCGGTAGTAAAGTCGGCGAACACTTGTGACTCGACACTCCCGAACATCTGAGAGGTAACCCCTACATCGTAGGTGGGCTGATCCATCCCTGTGGCCACACCACCAATATGCTCACCAACAGCGTGCTGAGCACCGTTATTTTTAGTGGATGGTCCTCTACCTCGAGCCCATCCACCACCATCCCGCCCACCCTGTCGTCTGGCTCTGTGTCAAGGAACACGATAATCCACAACACCTCCATGATCAGCACCAGCTACGTCCTCATCCAAACGGTCGGCAAGCCATCGCCACTCACGATCGGTGGTACGTGTACCTATACGCTGACGCCGATCCACTCGCCGGTTATCCGGTCTGTCGACAACCTGCACCTTGGGAGGTGCTTGTGACGACCCTCTGTGACGAGCCTCCTCCGTCAACACAATCGGCCTGGGATCCTGAAATGCAACCTCAGGGGATAAGAATCTGTGGGCCACACGGCACCACCAGTCCAAGTACTCAGCTGATGGACCGGGGTCAGTGACTTGGTCGACCAGTATGACTGTATCAAGCCGGTCCTCCCAATGCTGATGCCACTCCCGATAATATCTGGGGAACCATCGGTCTCCACCCGTCCCATCCTTCGCATGGAGTCAATCTATGTTCAAAGCCAACTGAGAGAGATGTTGAACCCCGCCGAACTGCGGCATCACCTTATCCACCTGGTGCCACTCAATCGTGGCAAAATAAATCAGGCTAGTAACCGCCGTCCATAGTCTACGGTGCTCGTCAACTAGTATCTTTGGATGAACAACAGCCGCCACCTCGGGAGAGGAATAAGGCTCCCACACGAATTGTATCGGAGAATGTAACGTTATGTAAAAGTTTAACTCTATACAGGAAGAACTACTTGTAAGAACGATAACTAAATGACTCACATCATGGACACGCAATCTATCTAGACAAAGGCGTGCAGCCACCACTCTTTGATCCACTGCATCGTTTATCAGTAGATACTCAGCCCACCTACAAGTTTCATTCAAAGCATGTCATAACGGGTAACAACACATGTAATTGAACAAGTTATGGACCTAAAATAATATATCCATACCTGGATGCAAGCGGAAACCCGAAGATTTTGAAACCACTAGGCCTCAAACTCGGAAACCTCCAGACAATCCAAGACTGTAGAAGCTGAAGTGGCCCCACCAAGTTAACAACGTTTCTGTTTGTCCCACGACAAAGACATCTATACAACCAGGCCAGTGCCGCGGAGACCCAGCTATATCTACCCAAGTTATCCAACGATGCCAAATTAGGCAACCAGCGAAGGTGGACCCGGTTTGCGTTCTTGTTCGCAAACAGCTGAGACGACAACAACATCATAATATAGGCACGCGCATATATACTCACGGTCTCGTTAATAGCATCTGCTGGGAGAACCTGAAACCGCTCATGGAACCATGTGTAGCACACTGTCATCTGCTTGACTTTATTCTGCGGAGGTAACTCCCCAAACAACTTGCGGAACCACACCCATGCCAGTCTTTCATTTTTCATCAGATTCTCAAAGTCAGTCAGACACCCACTCACGGGCTCCTCATCGATCGGCAAACCCAGCTGATAGGCCACGTCTTGTAAGGTGATAGTACACTCCCCAAAGGGCTTATGAAAGGTGTGGGTCTCAGGATGCCACCTCTCAATGAATGCGCTTAGAGGCTCATCAACCTAGAACCACTGACTGTTCAGCCTAGCCAAGTGATACAAGCCCGCAGTCTCCATATATGGTATAATCCAGTCGTGTAAAGGCATATTATGTTGTCTCCTTACACCGCTAATAACCCTAGTAGGCTGCAAAAATATGGATAAGGAAATCCTCAACAGACGACCAATACTAATAACATCTAATATAATTTTAAAAAATTATTATACACCAACATTGGTTTTCTATGTACTCTAATGATGACAACAGTTCTAATAACGACAACAATAACAAAACTAACAATACCAACAGGAATCACAAAAGTAACAACAACAACAATAATAATACTAACAACTCGCAATAATAACAATAATAATAATAACCATAATAACAATAACGATAATAATAATAACAATAATACTAACAAGTCACATTACTAATAATAATAATAATAATAATAATAATAATAATAATAATAATAATAATAATAATAATTAATAATAATAATAATAATAATAATAATAATAATAATAATAATAATAATAAAGTTGTTTAACTAATCTCTTGGTCGATATATCCAGTCACATGCGCAACGCCATTTAACCGGTATATGCGAGCTTCGTCTTCCATCGGTCCACTACTCAATTGGTTCAAAATCTCAAACCGGATCCTAAACCATAAAGCTCTCCGAATTCTCTCTTAGCCATCCAACTTCACAAAATTTTGAATGCTCAAATGTGACCCGTCCTCACCAACAACGGCTTCTATATTTATAGTTGCTCATGCATAAACCGTGGCTGCTTCTAAAGTTCTATGCACACACCATCTTCTTCATAAACCGTGGCTGCCACCCACGATTTATGTGTTACATTCTCCAAGAGTAAACCGTGACTGCCTCCCATGATTTACGTTCAGCTGTCCTTGCATGTAAATCTTTGCTGTCAGGCACGATTTATATGTAATCTGAAAATCGTAGTTAGCTCCTACGGATTATATAAAAATTAAAACAAGACATACACGTAACCAATTTCTAATTGTTGTAATCAGGTAAAAATTTCTCACATTTATTTTATATAGGTAAATTGCCCTATTAATTAACTACCCTAAGCTAGCTTCGGTTAATTACCAAATATCATTTTCACATATCATTTTCAAAACTTTTATTCCTACCACGCACTCATCTATATATCATTATTTTCTCAATAATATATTGGGGTTGGATCAAGGAACTTCACATACCTTTAATTTTTTTCACCTAATTACTAGTTATTTAATTAATTTGTTTATTGATCTTATTATAATTAATTTCTCTCTTAAGCTAGCAAAGGTTGTATATATAAATAAAGAATAAAGAAAATTATTGGCTAGCTCATGGATGGGTTATTTAATTTTTATTTGATTATTAATTAATTAAGTACTGCAACTAATATATATTCTGGACACATGTTAAGATGAACTATCCTTTTCAAGAATTCAAACAGTTCTGAGCAAAAGGATTAGAAGAACTTTCTTTTAAGAAAAATCTCCCAAAAAAAAAAGAAAAAAAAATCTTCTAAGCCAGGTTCCATTTCCTCCTCTAACATATGTGAAACTCATTTTTATCTTTTTTTTTTTAAATATGGTGTCACTTTTTTTTCTTCTAAAGTTAGAAGTGAGACTCAAATTCAAAACTTTTAGGTAAAAATAAAAATATTATGTCATTTGAGTTATATTTCATTGACTTAAACATGATGTCATTTAACCTAACAAATAAGCTCCAAAAAAAATGTTACCTGATACAATTATCAATTACTTGTATCATAAAATTAAATCACTTTTTTTTTAAATTTAAATTGATAGAAGAAAGTAACATAAATAGTAATATCTTTAATATTTTTTTAATCAAATAAATTTTTTTTAATTTATTTAATTTTTATATAAATTTTTTTTATTTGTCTTATATCATTCTTTTATTTTTTTGGATTCACCAAGATTTCATACTCTAAATTAAACTTTTCAAACATAAAATTTTAATATCTATAAAATTATTTTTTTCTCAAAATTTTAAATTAATAAAAAAACAACTAATTATGAATCGCCCTATATATTGGCCCCAAATATTATATTAATAATTCAAACAACTCAATCCATACCAAATGAATAATGATTAAATGTTTCCATGTGTTTGACCATATACAAAAAAAAAAAACTAATATAAATGTTGGGGCCACTATTGACTCTTGAAGTTTGAAGTTAGCAAATTATTGAGTCGTATACAATAATGATGAATATATATATAATATAGGACAAGTAGAATGTCCTTTCTATTCTCTTGACTTTGAGATAGTCCAACAGTGTGAGTGTCCTTCATTTCAATACCAACAAGTTCATTAAAACCTATATGAAAACACAGCGTTGAATTTTTACTTGTTCAAGCTGGTTTTGATTGCTTTTTGAAAATCCAATTGTTATACTAAAGTCATGATATATAGAAATGGAAATTAGTCCAACGGGTATATGTGGTTAACTTCTTTCTTTTCTAAAATAATAATGCAATAATGCTGAATAAAATATGTTGTTATAATTTAAGAATGAACACATACACATTATTTATGGTTATCCGACCATATCAATAATTCAATATATATTTATTTAATTAGGGTTCCAAAATGTAAATAGGGATAAACTCGAATAATATTGATTGAAAGGGTTCCATCGGTACTACTTTATCTTTGAAAATTAAGTATAGGATCACTAATCAACCTCCATGGTAAGATAAATTACTATCACTCATGTTGCATCATACTATACCTTATTATTATTATTATTGTTGTTGTTGTTTAATTTTATTTAATTTTGTTTTTAATATTTTTATTAATTTAATTTAATTTTTAATATTTTTTATTTATTTTAAAATTATTCCTAAATATTTTTAACTTTGTCCTAACATTTCATATGGAGTTAATATTCAAAGATAATTTTGATACAAACAAAAAATATTAGAAATAAAATTAAATATAATTAAACATTAGGGATGTTTTTTAAAAAGATTACAGACGTTAAAGACAAAAAATATATTTATTATTATTATTATTATTATTATTATTATTATTATTATTATTATTATTATTTAACCAAAAACAAAATTAAAAAACTTATATGTTATGAAGGAATAAGTTAAGAACAAAACATTAGAATGCGATAAGACAATACTAAAAAAAGCCGTGATGCTTCTTATATTATCTTATCGCATGGAACTAAAATTTCCAAAGCTTAAAAAAATAATAAAAAAGAAAAGGATGAAAAGGACTTAGATAGATAGACAGATAGATACTAATGTACATGAACACACATATCAAAGTTATAACTACTTAGAGTGAGAGATAGCAAGAAATATACCAAAGTGTCGAATCCGATCCGAATTAAATGCATTGCAATTCTTTTTAGTATTTATTATACGAATAAAGTTTGTATAAATTAATTACTATAAAGTTTATAAGGAATTGATGGCTAACATATATTGAGAGAAAATGAGACTCTTCTTAGTGACACTACTTATTCTCTATTATTTGTAAAATCTTTATTTTTTGCTCCACGTGGTTAAAATATTTTTTATTAATAATAATTATTTGGTTGATTCAAATAACAATGATAAAATAAAAATAAAAATTATTACAATAATAATAAATATATATTACATTATTCTCTATTATTATTATTATTTAAATATAAGTAAGTCGTAGAAAAGGCACAACGCAAACTAGTTGCTTTATTTTACGCTTTTTCGGATTTTTTCCCCCCAAAAAATCTTCATATAGGGTTTACTTTAGTATCTTCCATTAAATAAGTATTACTTTTCCTCTTAATGCCACAACTTATGAAAAATACTAAACAGATTTTAAATTTGAGAAATATTGGAGTATATTTTGCCATCAAAACCACTGTACTAATACTCTTATCATTTGATGATTTTCTGTCTATCTAAATTAAGTGAGTTAATATATTTCTTTTTAATTTGCCCACCCATTCACGTCTCTTATTTATAAGAAAAAATATTAATATTTTTAAAAAATAAGATTTAATTATACTTTATTAATTTTTATAATTTTATTAAATTTTTAATTAAATTTTTATTTTTTTTTATACTACAATCTTTTTTTTATCTATTACAACATGTTTAAGACAACACTTTAAAAAAATTGCCTAAAATATATATAGACAACTTTATACTAGTGACAAAAAATAGAGCTATAACAACACACTATAATAATATTTTTGATAAATTAAAAAACACTTATCAAGTGTTGCCCTATCAAATACACATAAGCAACTATTATCAAGTTAATATATTATTTTTTTTAAAACTTTATCTTTAAATTTATTTTAAACTTTACTTTCTAAGTGTTGTCTAAAATTTTAAATACCTCCCTCAAAAAATAACAATTCGTATATATTTTAACTTTGATTTTTAATTTTTACCAATTTTAAAATAAAATAACAAGTATAAAATGTTGCTTAAAATATACTTTAAAAAATGTTATCTGTTTTAAAGAATAGGCAACACTTCTAAAAGATTGATTTAAGAAATGTTGTTTTTGAAGCAAAAAAGGCGTTGCCTCAAATCCAAAAACGTTGCTATAGATCAAAAGCAATTTTTTTTCAATCTTTAGACAACATTTTTTAAAAAATATCTCAGCCCTAAAATATTATAGTGTTAATTGGATATCTATATTGCTTTTAATTTTGTAAGGTTCTTTTTATATCAAAAACGTTAAAATTAATCGAAGATTTTTTTTCAAAATATTTGCGTTCAAAGATCTAGTTAGATTGTCAATTATGAATACCTTTAATTTGTATAGAAATATTCAGTTAATTCTAATATTTTTTATACTAAAAATAATCTAATTATAAAATTAAAAATAGTGTAAAAATTCAATTAAAAACATATAAAAATTTAATTAAAAATTTGGTAAAACTATAAAAAATAACAGAATAATTAAATTTAAAAATAATAACGACAATAAAAATACAATAAAAATAATACTACTAGCTAATTTACTCCATGATATTAATTAAAAAAATTTTATTTTTTACAATATTTTTTAATCAAACAAATTAATAATTAATTCGTTACAAATTATAGCTTTATTTAAAAATTTAAACCCAACTTACTTATCATATTAATTGAGACTACTCAGTAGCATAAAGTGGCAATTGATTCTAAAAGATAATATAGTGGGACCAATAGCACTTACATATATAGTCCATAGGACATTAATTTATATAATAAAATAATAAAATATATCAAATCCAATGAAACTGATCCAGTCAACCATGGTGTCTTAGCACATTTCATTTTTTCCGCATTATGTTTCTTATCCTAAGAAGCATATGAATTACGTATTAGCTAGGTATATAATTTTATACATAAATTCAAAAAACTATATATATGTGTGAGATGTTCTTATTCCCATATGCAATTCTTTGATGATAGCAACTTCTCACTGCTTCTTTATATGTTATTTTTTTACGGCCATCCCCTAATAATAGGTCATTCCTCTAATGCGAAAAATAAAAAAAGTTCAAAATATATCGCACGCATGTTGACATGTTGTTCACAAAAATGCCTTTTTCACGTCTCTTGCTTTTTATTATTCCATTCGGAAAAAAAAAAGAGAGAGAGAACTAGAGATATAATATTAACAATGAAAAACTCTAATTATATTTGTTCTTTTTTATAATTATTTATGTGATAATTAAAAAAATTATTTTTATTAATATAATAATATATTATTAAATAATTTATGCATTTTTTTGCATTAAGAGTATATATATCGATTAAGTAGTTCATTTGTTATTTAAATAAGTATCAAAAGTTCAAATTTCGTATTGTACATACAATAATTTATTAACTAACGATAAATTTTTAAATAAAACGTCTATTTGTGATAGAATAATTTTTTACCTACTGAACTGAGAGATAATAAACATAATCAAAGGATATCAAAAATATTATTTATACACTAAAATTAATCATTATGTATTTATATATAAATATATATATTATTTAATTTATTTTAATATATATTTTATATTATTAACTGATTTTCGTGTACATGTCATATGTCGAAAAGATATATATGGTGTGGTTCTATTGGAATAATTATGGAAACATGTTCAAAACTATCTAGAAGGAGAATAGTTAATACAGATAGATAAGCATCAAACAATCCTTCATATCTTAAGAGAACATGTTCAATCATTCTGTTTTTGTATATAGTAATATTAGTAATTTAAAAAAAAAAATAGTACCATTGCATATAATACAACCTAACTAACTATTGACGTGAAATACTATTCTAGACACATATATAGATGGATACTTTTAAAATGCCTTTATATGTGTCTGATATCAGAACTTATATTATTGGGGGTACTTATAAATGTGTACTAATGAATTTTAATTTATTGACTAATAATAATTTTTTAAATGAGATTTTAATTGGTAACAAATTAATACTTAATTTATTAAATTAAAAAATATCGTTTATATATATATTAGTCTTCTAATGAATACTTAATTTATTACTAATAACTGGACATATATTATTAGTCTTCTAATGTTATTTTTTTAAACTCCATAAGCCCATATAACTTATCTATATATATTTGGTACTAAGTATATATATTGCGACCCTTAAGTATAAACATCAACTTTTTTGTTTATATAATATTGTTAGTGATATTAACTAATTTGTAGCAACAATATCTTTTGCTTTATTGGCAACTCAAAAAGAATCGTGATGAGAATAGTAATGCTTTGATGAAAAATTTTCAGTAGTGCTTGACTAGCAAATAAATAAAAGACCCATGATGACAATAAGATTTGTGAATGACTACTACCAATTTAGAATATTTGCACATTATATTTTGTCACAATGTCCTATTTACCGTAGTACCCCAACACGTGTTTCTACCTCTCATGCTAAATGACCAAGTTGACTTCATGACAATGAGGCAAATAAAAAATGATCAAATTCAAACGCATTTTTTCTACTAGAGTATGATTGTTCTATAAGATATAAAATCCTGATCGTATTCTATTAAATTTGTAAAGAATTTTGTAAAAATCTCTCTTGTATTTAACAAAATACATCATATATATATATATATATATATATATATATATATATATATAGAAACATTCATAAAAAAACGTTATTTACCCTAATTATTATACATTTTAGCTTTGACAACAACTTAATTAATTGTCAAAATTCTTTGCAGGTATCATTTTTTATTAGGTTAAAAAATTGCAGTTGATTGAAAGTTTTATCTAAAAAGGATAGTCTCTTCAAGTTTATCCGACATCTTTAAAGAGGTCGGATACGGTAAAAAAATCAACTTGCACTTATCTAAATGAGTAATTGTTTCTCCGAATCTCTCATACTATTTCTAACCTCGCTAAAAGACGGATCCTAAGAAACTCCCAAGATAAAGGGAATAGTTATTCATCAATAAAGGTGGAATTACTTCAACAAAGTGGTTATCAACTCTACTATAAATATACTGATACTCCTCAGGTATACACATGTTCTATTCTACTAAAACCTGTTTAAAGTCCTTTGTTAACTTAAGTATCAGAATCTTTTACAGGACACTGCCTTATAAAGAGTCTAGACCTTACGCTCAGACACACATCAGCGTTTCAGCTAACTCTAAGAATATTACTGAACACATATATATCGTTCTAGCAAAAATATCTAAGATTTTAAATTTTATTTGTTTGTTTATTTATTTGAAGTAATTAAGTAGTAGGGTCATAGTAGCATTAATGGAGCAAAGAAGATGCATGGTGAAGAGATAGAGTGAGCTGTGTGAAACAAGACAGCACCAACACTAAAAATGGCCATGTGCATTGGTTTATAGTTAGTGCATTAGGTTATATATTGACTGTGTTTTCCGTGTGGATAATTAAAGAATAAAGATTAAAATTAAATTTTTATGTAACAAGGATAGATAAAATTTTAATGTTAAATTTTATTTTATAAAATAGTTTTTATTATGTATTACCCATAAAAAAATTAATTATTAAAACTTGTCTTAAACCTTTTATTAAATCATAAATTATTTAATTATCATTTTGATTAATAATCTCATATTTATTATTATTAATAATATACATTTAATTTATAAAAAAATAAATTGATAATAAGTATGTTTGTACTTATGACTAATTGAATTTTTCTGTATGTGTTTAATTTGAATTGTGTGAACAAGAAGCTAAGTGATCTAATCAATAAGTATATTCAACTATTAGTGTAGGTTTCTCTTGGGGTAAACTTTAATTATTCGATACATCTAATATCAGTTCTTTAAGTAGAATGTTTATCGTCTATTTCTAAGAATGCAAAAATATCTTTACAAGAATTTTTATATCAGAAAGAAAAATAAAATAAACAATAATTAAAAATATTAAATAAAATAATTTTAAGCTATTTTAGACTGATTTTTTTTATTATCTTTCAAACATTTTTATTAGCTAAAAGTCTAAAACCCAATGTCATCAAACGTTCAAATTAACACATTGAAGTCCTATAAATAATTAGCTACCATAAGTCTTAAATTGTTCAATGTGATTGATAAACTCTCGTGACTTTAAGAGTTTATTAGGTTTACTATTCTTGTTCCCTAAATTCATCATGAATGCCAACGAGCTATAATTCAGGCAATTATTTTTGGAACATATAATGTATTAAGTATGTTAAGGATAACCAAGATTTTTCAACGTGAAGTTGAAACTTAGTAGCATAAACCTGTCTAGAAGAGTACAGAATAGATAACCAAACAATGCAGTAGTTATACGCCTACGGTTAGCTACGATTTAGGAATTCAAGACCACCTAATTAAAAAGTTATTTATTTATAGTCCTTTTATATGAACATACATTGATACATATACTAATGTCTTATAATGGTACATTCAAGTCCAAATCATTGAAAATAATTCAACTAATATAATGTTTTAAACTTGCTACTTCATTGAAAAATTCTTATCATATTCATATACTATTTATTCACAAGTTTTCACGATATAGTTCCGTGTTATTGAGGCAATTTTGTTATAGTAGAAACTCCACTTCATATAAAATTATTTAAAAATTATTAAATAATTTAATAAATTTAATCTACACCTTTTCTTATTATAATGATATATTTTTGTCGTTTTTTTTTATCTATTATGATGGTGGTATGTTTTACACGGAGTAGGTGTTTTGGATTCGATTTCTTAAATATCGTCACAAAATGCCAAGTAAAAATTCTTGTTTATAAGAATTTAATATTACTAAACTACAGTACAAGAAATTGCATAAATATTTTTTTTTCCTTTTTACCAAATACGATCACATGATCTTGTACTCAAAATTATATATAGGAAATTTAACTGCTAAATTGTGAAGTCAAGTGTGGATAAATAATATCTATGATTTTATTAGGAAATTAATTTTTTGTAACCAATAATGATCTGTAATAAATTAGTGGATGGACAAATATTAAAGGAAAAAAAAATTCAGAGTCTTTCTCTTTAGAATTAAACCTTTGTGAGTTCATTTACCATAAGATAATAGTCTAAACTCCAATTAACAAACTTTCTGTAATGAAATAATTTTTATAATGACTATCATATTCGATAATATGCTTCGAATCAGCATCAAGACAAAGGTTAATGTTAGTCTATGTCTTTAACTAGACATTTGAGGAGGAGCACAACATCGTACACTCAAAAAAGCACATCTTAAAGCATTATTCATTTATTATTCCAATCATAATTATTGAAGCAATTTTTGGCAAGATATTTTTGTGGCTATTTCTAAGAGATAAGAGTAAGATGTGGTAGTGGATGGTGCAAAAACAAGGTAGTGCAATCTTGTTTTTCCTTCCTTCATTGGAATTGCATGTTACTAACTTTTCAAAGCGTGAAACATTAGAGGAGCCAATTAACGGAAAATGACACCACTAACCAAAATTTGCACAAGTAGATAGAATTGGTTTTGATAAATTCTTCCCTTTATCGAACAACAAAGACATATTTATATTCCAAGCAATCCAAATCCGACCATAGATAAAAAGTTAAAAGGATTTTTTTTTTTTGGCAGCAAAGTCATTCAAGTAAAAAAGAACATGACACTATAACAACTAACAAGTATCTTTCACTTATGCCATAGTTTTGAGCAAGATTCAAATAATTCAATACTCCTTTCCACACTTTTCTTTTTCTTTCAATGCATATAAACAAATTTATTATGGATAATACAAAAGAAATCAGATTCCTATAAACAATCAGCAATGCCATGCTCAAACAACAATGAACCAAGCAGGAATCACATGAAATATTTTTTGTTTGTTTTTGTGATATTGAAAGAGATTTGGATGTAAATGGTTCGGATATGAATGTGATTCCTGTTAGAACACTATGGTGTTGTCTAATACGTGTGGCCGACTTTACCTAGTGAGACAAGACTTAATTGTTTCATCCAAAGGAAGAACAGAAGAATGAAGTCTCACTAGGGGTATTTGAGTATCCAAATGGCAGTTAGAGTTAGCAAATAATATGATTCAATAACTCGGATATAACTCTTCATGGAAATCACATGGAGGTAGAACTCTATTTCCTGCAATACATCTCCAATTGATAATGATATGTGCGTCAAATGTTTCTTGGTCTGTGCCAAGACATGACATATCTTCCGATAATATTTTTCACAGGAAGTGGTCCCCTGTTCATTATTAAGGAAAATAAGATTCATGTTACAAAGAAGAAAAAGATAATGATAATAGGAGAAATTGTTTAACATTAAGAGATCCATCATTTGTCCTAACAGAACAGAGATTAAGGGAAATGATTCATATATTGTTAAGTACAACAATAGCTTCTGTAAAACCATGTTTCCTCAAACATTAAACAAGATACTGATGTAACTATACATCAAGAGAACATATCAAATTGTGCTTCAAATAAACGACTTAAGAAAATGAGGTGAAAACTTCCATAGATAACTTGGCGAGTATTTATACAAAGAGCTTTATCCATCAAACCTCAAACAAAACATAATCTTAATGTAAAATATATAACAAAAGGGCAATAACTAGTAGCAGGAGTTACTCACCACATATGGGAATCATTGCTGATGTTCCGATTATCCCCCAAAACATAAACATGGCCTTTAGGCACACGCTGCGAGGATAGAAATAAAGTGAGGAAAAGGAAAATATGAATCAACAAAGAAACAAGGGGAAATGATATCCAGCCACAAAGCAAACATAAAAGGGAAAGCGAGAACACATGATTCTCCATAACAGAACATTGTTAATCCGGAAGCTACTAAGCAGACATTTGTTGAACTTGTGAAAGAAGCATAGTTTGAGATTTTGTGCAACGACTCTACCTCATAATGTTCACGAATATGAATTGTGGTCACAGCATAATTCTTGAATGAAGGTTAAAAGTAAAAAGGACCATAGCATTAATTAGGGCCTCACAGTTAACTCCAGTGTGTATGATGGTGGACCTGCTATGAAATCTTCATCCCGTGCAACACCATTGACATAGAGTTCCCCATTACGAATCTGCAAATTTTGCGATTCAGGATAGGAAGACTTGATGTGTTAGTTATATTTCTCTCTGCTCGTGATTTATTTTACCAAAAAAAGAAAATTGAAGCACATTTATACCTCAACTGTGTCTCCGGCTTTTGCAACAATTCTCTTAATGAAAACACCATCCATTTTGTCTCTAGATAGCTGTACAGAATACCAGCACAATCATATAATTGAATTGTGTCATGAGTTGCGTCCTAGGAATATGCAAGTAAGTCGCAACTTGTCCCATGATAACATACCTTTGTTGGATCCCGGAACGTTACAATATCATTTACAGCAGGACTCCTGAGGTAAAATGAAGCCTGACAAAGTTTGCAAAAATAAATCAAAATTCAAATATTAAAAAGATGATAGAAGTAGAAAAACAGAAATTTATCAGAAAATATTTGTTGACCTTATTTTTGAGTGTGTTTCTCACCACAACACAAACAGTCAGTATGCAGAAACAAAAATGAAAAGAGTGTAAGACAAAATATAAAAAATGACCCCACTTTTAAAATTGCATCATAATGAAGCAGAATTTCAACGAAGCTAAAGTTTATTTCCATCAACAAAAATCAACACGAACTACAGCAACGGAAAGAATCATTAACCAAACAATATCTGCTATTTATACAAATTATTCATAAAGCCAATTGACATACTCTTTCTGCATCCTCTCTTTCATTACATATCAGTTATTGCTACATCTCCCACGACCTAAAACTAAGATCCCTTTGACCTAGATTATTATTCTCTATCTTTCTCCCTTTTATAGTCATTTACCCTTATGCTGTATTAATGTTTGTGCCATTTTCAAACATTGTTTAGATGGTCTTGCTAAATTGAGTTGATAGGAGGGCAATGTCTAAGAACTCGTACATTTCTTGTTAGTCAAATTTCCACTTCTTACTTTCCAGACGACTCATGTCACCCCGTCCCCCCCAAAACCACCACTAGGGCTGGCAATACATACCCTACCTGCAGGTATTTAACTTGGCCCAACCCGTTCGAGTAGGGTAGGCTACTCAACCCTAGGGGTGTACATGGCCCGGCCCGGCCCGAAGACCCGATCCGGCCCCGAACACTTTAGGGGGCTAATTTAGTGTGATTTCATTGGGTCTAGGACCGGATAAAAGTCTCAAAAATAGATCCTGTTATTATTTCGAGTCGACGGGTCGGGTCCGTGCCACAGCTCGGGTCATCCGAACTCGGTCCGGTGACAAGGTCATCATACACAATTAATATTTTGTGTTATTAGCGATAGATGATAGCTATTCTTATGTGGAATTTAAATATTGTAAACCTTAATATTTTTTGTTATTAGTCATTATAAGATTATAAGTTAATATTTTATGTTTAAAATGCATAAGACTTTAGACTAATGCATAATATTGTGTTATTTGTAATGATTTAAATATTTGGTGTTATTAGACAATATTAGTATTGATTATGGTTATGCTTTAATTTTAGAAAAGGAATGGTTCTTATTATATTTTTTTAAGTGAATTTTATTATGTGAATTATGAAATAATAGTTGGAGATTAGGTGATTTTTACATGATAAAGACTCGGTTTTCACCCGGTTTTTACCTGGCCCGAAGGTAGGTTTCATCAGGTCTAAGATCGGGTTAGGGTCTAAAAATTAGGCCCAGCCTATATTTCGGACCGGATCTGGGTTAAGCCAAAGCCGGTGTAATTTAGAGCATTTGTATATTTATAATATGTATGTTTGTAATTTTATGTTAAGTTTCTTTAAGATTTTATTGTTTTTAATTTTAATTTGAATTTAGTTTTATATTTTTTATTTTATTAATATGTGTAAAATTTGGAATGATTGAATTTTTATATTTGCTTTGAAAAAGTTTGATATTTCTACAGGTAGAGTAGGATAGGATAGGGTTTAGAACTTTAGGATGCAAGTAGGGTTAAGGTCGAGAGATTCTCAACCCGCGAATAGGATAGGATAGAGTTTTAATGAAATTCTCAACGGGCGGATAGGGTTAGGGTAAGATCCAAACCCTACCCTACCCTACCCTACCCTATCCATTGCCAGCCCTAACCACCACCCAACCAAAAAATTTACTACCAAAACTAGCAGAATTCATTGAGTATATCAAGTAGAATTCACTTAATCACTTCAAAGATAAGTGGTTAAACAACTTTGTTATCACCAAACGTAGCTTATTCATACAATACTGAAAACTATATCTAGATGTCTTGACCAATTTACACCCTCTTTTACCAAACATACATTTTCTGACTTTCACCACCCGATGGTAAAACACGAAGTACAACTTAAAATGTCAAATCAACTTGCCATTTGTAGAACTTGTAGTTTCGGACAGACTTCGGATTTCAGAGTATATCACTTCTAAGGAGGGTATTTATTTAAGGGTATATACTCCAATGGAACGATTGCCATGATAAAAACTAATCAATACATACAAGAACACCAACTCCTAAAAAGAAATATCAATGGGATCTAACTAGAGCTAGCTACAACCTAAACAGCAGAAAAAATTGTATTACGAGTAAATTAAATCTACACACAACCATCAATTGGAAGGTTCTGCCAACATAGAACAGGAATATGCTAAAACATAGAAGTTAGATAGATAAAAAGAAAAAGAAAAAGAAAAGGGGCACAGATTTAAGAGAAAAGAATGAAGTTAGGAGGTACCTTTTCGACGAGAATTCGATCACCAACACGAAGGGTAGGGTACATAGAAGAAGAGGGTATGTAGTGAAGTTCAGAGAACATGGTCCAGAGAAGCGCAAGCAGAAGGAGCCTCATGAACCCATCAAGACCAGGCCATCGGAAGAAGCCTCCACTCTGACATGGCATCCATCGCATTGAAGGAGAAGCCACAAGGAAGTAGTACAATGCACTGGGCCTCAAGAAACTCATGGTTACTCCAACTAAACCAAACAAACAACAGAATTCAGTTAACCTAATTAAGAATTTAGAACAAATGAGAGAGTGGATCGATTATCATGAATCATGCATGATCAGGGTTTTGTACCAGGATTCGTGAAGAGATCGGAGTTTTGACTTTTAATTTGAAATCGGACAATGAATCCAGAGAAAGAGTCAAAATTGAGAGAAGTGTAACAAGCGATGAATGAATGTGAGAGAAGCCAGAGCTTCAGACATGAAAGTTGAAACTTGAAAGAGAGAGAATGAAAATGAGGAAGAAGTGTATCTGTATTAGTAAATGGTGAAGTTAGGTGAGACTTACTGATTAAGTTTCTGCATCCAACGCGGTTTTCTGACACGTGAGTGTTTGTTTGTCTACGGTTACGTCACACTGCAAAGCCGTTACTGTAACTAACAAAACATAAGAAACAGTTGTGTTTTTTTCTTTTTACAATTAGAGCCCAATTCATCTAGAGCCCAATTTTCAAATCCTTCACCAGGCCCAGTATTACCTACAACACCAAAAATATCGTACTCGTAAGTTCGTATCAAATTTCCATTTTTCCAACCCCAAGGCCCTGAAGTGAAAGCTCTTCGACTTCCCCTTATTTTCCAGCCACAATAAAATAAATAGAAAAGGTAACTTGAAAGGGAAATATGCAGCAGACGTCATTGCTCACGAAATTCTGAAGAACATTAATATATATATATATAGAATTTTTTTTATTTACAGATGTTGCTGCCATGAAGAGAAGGGGTTTCTGGATTCTGGATACTTATGGTGATAAAATGACTAATGATAATAAGAGTTGAGGCATTTTGGGCCAAGAAAAAAGTCCAACAAGCCCATGCATAAAGCAGTAAACGACAAATTAGGGTGTTATCGTATCACATCGCCACACGTACACAAATTTTGGACCTCACCTCGTTATCTTCTATTCCTCTTCAATTAATTTATCACACTGCTCACACTCGCACGCACGCACTCACTCAAACACTTGACAGTGAAGAAGAAGAAACAGAAACAGAAACGATGAAACTTCGGCAGTACTTACCTTTTGTATGGCTTCTACTGTCATGGAGATGGTCACTATTACCGTTATCTTATGCATCTGATGAAGAACAAGGTTCCACAAGCATAATCTTCACCACACTTGGTCGACCCGATTACGCCTTCGACATCTACTCCGTCCCAGTTAATAATATTCCACTCACTCCCAATTCTGAACTTCGACTCACCGATGGCCACTCCGTCAATTTTAACGGCCAATTCGCTCCCCCCACCCTCCTTCTCCCTACAGACCCACCACCGCCCCTTCAACTCGTCTACGTCACTGAACGGAATGACGGCCTTTCCACCATCTTCTATGACGCACTCTACCTCCAACAACAACCCCAAACCTCATCAAGAAGATCCACTCTCGAATCCCAAACCATCACCAAAAGAATCCAACTCCCTCTGCTACCCAATCACTCGCAAAACGATAACAAAGTCTCCATGAAGGATAAACCAACCCTCACGGGAGAATATCTTATCTACGTCTCCACACACGAGAACCCCGGCGTGCCACGTGTCAGCTGGGCAGCCGTGTACTCTACCCACCTCAAATCTGGTAACACTCGAAGGCTAACCCCTTACGGCGTCGCTGACTTTAGCCCCGCCGTGTCTCCTTCCGGGGAGTTCACGGCCGTCGCCTCCTACGGCGAATCTGGATGGAACGGCGAGGTGGAGGATCTTACTACTGACATCTATGTGTTCTTGACTCGGGATGGGACTCAACGAGTCAAGGTTGTTGAACACGGTGGCTGGCCAAGCTGGGTGAACGATCGCACCATCTATTTCCACCGGAGGGGCGACGACCAGTGGTGGAGTGTTTACCGTGCTATCCTCCCCGCCGGGAAGGGATCCATATCCGTTGACTCGGTCCGAGTCGAGCGAGTCACCCCGCCGGGTCTCCACGCGTTCACACCCGCAACCTCGCCGGCAAACCACGAATTCATCGCCGTCGCGACAAGGAGGCCGGGTTCCACCTATCGCCAAATCGAATTATTCAACCTGGTCAAGAACGAATTCACCGAGTTGACTCGTTTCGTCTCACCCAATTCTCACCACCTTAACCCGTTCCTCTCGCCCGATTCAACCCGGGTCGGATACCACAAGTGCAGGGGCGAGCCAAACTCAAACGAATCCCCTCAGCTATTACTCGAGAACGTTAAAAGCCCGGTTCCCGGTCTATCCATCTTCCGGTTCACTGGTTCGTTCTCGGTTTTTTCTCCCTCGGGTGACCGAATCGCTTACGTCGACATGCCAGGGATCTACGTAGTGAACAGTGATGGTTCGAACCTTCGAAAGGTTTCTGACGCGATGACATTTTCAACCGCATGGGACCCGGTTCGACCGGGTATAATCTACACTGCACTCGGAGAAGGATTCTCCTCAGAGAGCACGCGTATTGATATCATTTCCATCAACGTTGACCAAAAGAGTAACAACATCAAGCGGTTGACACTCGGCGGAGGCAACAACGCATTTCCCTCGGTTTCGCCTGATGGGAAATGGATCGTGTTCCGGTCAGCTCGGACGGGTTACAAGAACCTCTATGTGATGGACGCGGCCGAAGGCGAAAGCAACGGGCTGAGACGGTTGACGGAGGGGCCCTGGACAGACACAATGTGTAACTGGTCACCGGATGGAGAATGGATCGCTTTTGCTTCGGACCGGCACGCACCCGGTAATGGAAGTTTTGAGTTGTACTTGATCCACCCCAACGGAACCGGGTTAAGGAAACTTATTCAAAGCGGGTCGGGTGGGAGAACAAACCACCCGTACTTTAGCCCCGATGGAAAGAAGATTGTGTTTACTTCGGATTTTGCTGGCATTTCTGCTGAGCCAATATCTAACCCTCATCAGTACCAGCCGTATGGTGAGATATTCACCATTGGGTTGGACGGGTCGGGTTTGACAAGATTGACCCATAATTCGTATGAGGATGGTACACCTGCTTGGGCCCCCAAGTTTCTGAAGCCCGTTAGTATTGAGAAGCCCAAGGGTGGCCCGTACTGTGCCTTTGAGGATTTGCATTGGCTTAGCAATATGCCTAATGGTAATGGAAGTGTTGTGTCAAATGCTCAGTGTGGTTTATAAGGTCTTAATGGCATTTTATATTGCAATTTTTATCTTTTGGTAAATGCCTTTATCATTTGGCAGATGCATAATAAGATGCTTGCTACTGTAAAGTGTGAACTTTGGGTTATATGTATTATATATACTTTATAATTATTATGGGTTATGATTGGCGTTGCTTTCTCATGATACTTGTAGAGCAAACTCAAATTCATTGGAAATGATACTTTGTAACTATTGATTAGATTAAAAGGCCATAGTAAAAAAGGTTCAACAAATTAATCATGTGCTAATGTGCTATTTCTGTTTTACTGCTTACTACATATTTAAAATTGGGCAGTTATGTGGTAGCCATAAAAATGATGGAGATGCAGTAGTAGCCAATGATTCAAGTAGATTCTTTGAAGCTTGATTTTTTTTGTCAATTTATGGCCGAACCCCCACAGAGCATGCCACATCAAATGAAAAGCAGATACAACAAGAACTCTTCTAATCAAGGTGGGAAAAATGGTAACTACATATACAATGATAAGAGAAGAATGGCCTTCTCTCTTGAGTAACGGCAATTCAACTGTATTTTTCCTCAATTCTGAAAATATTCTGAAGGTATTGAGGAAGGGCAACACTTCTTGGCCACATTTTTGTACTGAAAACACAAATTCAACATATCTATGTTAAGAGGAAAATATTATACAAGGGAACAACAAATCATAGCAGCAACCACTCAAGAGGCAAAGATGTTTATGTTTATACCTTGTGCTGACTATACTTTTCCCTAATTGCAGGCAAATTGGAGTTAGGATTGTTGCAACAAAGTCGATGGAGATCCCTTACACAACTACACAAATCAGAAGGCTGGTATTGTGTATAGTGCTTCAATGTAGCATTCTGTTTAAGGAGAAAAAATAATATCAAGCACAAGCATATATACCCTTAAAATGAATACATTAAGAATCTTAAAATGATCATAGGCTTTGTTGATAGTACTGTACCCATGGTTTGGTTGAGGGGGAGAGTATAAACTTGGCTAGAAAAATTGCAGAAGCAGCTATTAGTGACGGAGCATAACAAAGCATACTGTACTCCAACAAAGACAATTCGGCAATGTAGTTTGTCAAGCACTCTAGTTGCAACGAAGGGGTCTGAAAAAATAAAGACATGGAATCATTTTTCTGTTAGAAGTGGAGTTTAATTATAAAGAAACAATACAATTAAATGCAGTACAAGAACTACAAATAGAAATAACCAGCTTAAGAGAGGAAGATACCTCACTGACTCCTTGAGCTGCACGAACGAACCGTCTGATATCACATGAAAAATAAAAGAGGTGTTGAATTAGGCCATTGAGAAACCATAGAACTTCAAATGATCAGTATAAGATAGCAATCACTTTAATCACTACCTTAAGAAACACTTAATTGTTGGAGCTGTCATTTCAAACTTCAGATAATTCAAGACAGCAGATTCCATTTGCAAAACCTGCATTGAATAATTTGCATTAGATTGGCACACTAAATGTACTATAAACAAGTAACTTGAAGCTGCAAAATTAAGCCAATAAAATGTAAAAGCACAAACCTCTTCTTTGAAGTATGTGTTGTCGGTGATGTAACAAAATTCCTCTACCTGGGGTGCACAAATCTCCTCATATTTACTGTCAATAATAACCAAAAATCAAAGTCTATTATTATGTGTTTTTGTCAATCCAAATAGATAAAAAGAAATGGTAGAAATTTCATCAATCAGAGACATAACAGGGACCCTTACGAGGCAACCATCATGGAAGCAACACCAAGTAATTGTAATTTTTGCCTGTTCATTGGATTCCCTGAAAGATACCTATCTATGTAGTTCACTGTCAAATACAATGTATCAGGTACCAATCGATACTCTTCGGCTACCTGAAAATCGAATACGGAAGTTTAGCATACAGCTATAAACCCCCAACCCCCCCCCCCTGCACTTGATCTCCCAATTGCAATATAGTAAGATAAAAAGTTCAATATCATGTGCCAAAAATTAGGTGTGTTCATATTTTTTAACACTATTTTTTTTTGTTGAATATCAAGATTACCTCAACAAGCCAATCAATCAATATAGCACGCATGCTTGGATTTATGTCCTTCTGAACAGTCTCCATGAAGTCCGTGGAAGGTCTTTTCTTTGCCTAAGATTCCATATTTAACAAAGAAAAAGAATTTAGAATAAACAAATCAAATGGTATTAATTTTAATGTTTTGTAGCAGATAGGTATTGATGGTGAAAAGGTTAAAAACTAAATAAAATAAGAGGGACTATCTGACTAATAAAAATAAACTCTCATAGTTATTGAGGATGACTAAGCCCTCAAATGCAACTTTATGAAGCCAAATGTGAAAGAAAGCAGAAATGAAGGACTAAGGTGCAATCCGACAAAAAGGTCATTCTACCACTATTCAAAGAATAATGGCATTCTACTAAATTTTGAATAAAGAAAAGCAGTCAGAAATTTAAGTTGGGAATCTAACAAAGCAAGATCCACTTACTATTCAAAAAAAATTCAAATAGTCTTACAAAGTTGCAGTAGCTACAGTGATTCTAAACTAATAACACATCAAACACATAATATGAGGTATGCATTTTTTACCTCAGATGCACGCAGGTGCTTGTATATATCACAAGCAAATGTTGCACAAAGCTGGGGATCCATGAAGTTGTTATCAACATTCACAACTTTGTCATCTTTCTCCAACTCAACAAGTATGTCTCTACTGCATATGTTCCCTGCAAAACATATCCAATCATGTACTGCATTAGAAGACAAGGCACTGGTACAGACAATATGATAAAAAATAAAACAAAATCAAACCCCACAAAGATGATTTACAAAATATAATAACACAAATAGCATATTCATATCCACATTCATATTCATATTCATAATCAATTTCAACCTGCTGGTGGCTCTGGAGTATCAGAAATGTTGAGGGTGCTGAATGTCTTCCTCTGAATTGAGTCAACGGCCGGCGCGATATCATTGTTGTCCAAATACTCAATGTCAGGGCTCTTGAAAGATTCACAAGAAGACATGGTCTCATCCAAAGACATGGAAACAGATGCCCCATCTGATTTACAAGGAGAAATATCCATTTTTGAGATATGAACACTAACAGGGGCAGCAGCAGCAACAGCAACAACAACTTTCTTAGCATCACCTTCTTCCCTTGCAGAGACATAACTAGGCTTCGGAAAAACAACAGCATTGCACTTTACAGCACTCTGCAAAATCGGTATCTTGTTGCTTGAAATTGAAGAACAAGTTGTAGTAGTGTTACATGATGAAGCCTCTTTCTTCGTCTTAGCAACTTTAGTAGCACAAGGTACCTATCAAAATTAACAATTGATCAATCTATGAAACCCTAAACCTAAACCTAAAGCTTGAACACGTGAGGAATGAAAGAATACAGAAGTGGAAAAAATACCAGAGAAGAGCGTCGAGAAATGTTATTGGTGAGGTTTGTTAGCGGCGCTCGCTTCTTCGCAAGGGAAACCTTTCCCGCGTTGTGGTTTTCGGTTGACGACGCCGATGCATGGCGTTTTGCCAAAGACGACGTCGTTGAGGAAGAAAACGATGAACGACGGTTCGACATTTCAATCAAATTTTGAACCGTTGAAACTCCTTTTCTTCAATTTGTCTTTGTTTTCTTGAGAACAATATACTCTAAATTCTGAACGAGAACCAAGTAAAGAAAGAGAGAAAACGAAGACGCAGAAACAAAGAAAGAAAGAAAGATTGTTAGTGGCACTATTTGCTCTGATTTTCAGAGAGAAATCAATTACTACCATATAAAGGGAAAAGAAGGGGTCTTTTTCTTCTTCAT
Organism: Arachis hypogaea; assembly: GCF_003086295.3. Lineage (NCBI taxonomy): Eukaryota > Viridiplantae > Streptophyta > Magnoliopsida > Fabales > Fabaceae > Arachis > Arachis hypogaea. The sequence continues at coordinate 10,198,262 of NC_092043.1, forward strand.
TTGAAAACTTTTTAGAGTTAAGAGAAAAAACAAGAGAGAAAATCGTGAGTGTGCATTAAATCAGATTATTTTATTGTTTTATTTTTTTTTTAATTTATTTGTTTATCATTTATTGTGAATTTTCCTTTTTGATAAAGGTAGTATTTAATGTGGTTTTTGAGGGCGGGGAAAAGGGTTGGTTTCAAATGTGGGTCAATCTGGACCGTTGATCTGGCACATTATTCGTTACGAGTGTGGTCCCCTGCATGGTTCTATACTACTAGAGCTTATTTTTCAAAAATGTGTTTCGAGACGACGCCGTTTGAGAGTGCAGCTTCATACATGATGCAGGTGCAGCCTATGGTATTATGAATTGTCGTTGGCACGTGAGTGTGGAGGAGCTTCTATTTTGAATTTGAATTGTTTCAAAGTTTCAAACGGTCACTGGATCTGTCGTTTGCTGCTGCTTTGAGGAGCCAAATACTGATCCCAATTCCCAAACATAGTCCTTTCTGTACAAAACAAGTTGATAATATTAGTATTCATGTTTTAGTTTTTCGTATTTGATTAATGCCATGCACAACACCAATTCAAATCTTTGCACCAAAAAAGAGGAGGCTCTCCCCCACTACGGAACCTATGCTAATTAAGAGAAGAAAATATTCAACTTCAAATGACTTTTTAAAACACACATGAAAAAGGTTTGTTCAGCATAGCGCAAACAAACTCCTTCAATTTGGTGAATCTAGTCATTCAATTTGTCTTGTTGTAGAAGAACTATGTTGTGTAGTTAGTAGTTACTAGTGTTAAACTCGTTAATTTGAATAATAACGAAATCATGTGTAAAATAGGGTATAAAAATATGTCTTTTTATGAACTATATTTAATTATATATTATGAATGAGTTATGATACTCACAGAATTATGATCAAAATAATTTTAATGAAACTCTTTTTGCAGAGCAAAGTCTTAAATTTGTTTGTCTTACATAAATGCTTATCACCAATCTTAGCTGTTGACAATTATATAAGAGGGACAAAGTTCCTTTGAATTTTAGGCTTTTTGTTTTCATTCTACTATAATTGAAAAAAAAAAGATTTTGTCTCTTTTTAGACAATCCTATTCTTTGAAAATAAATATAAAAAAAACTTCTAAGTAACAAATTAAAGTCTAATGCAAAATATATGTACTAAAAAAATAATTTCCAAATCAATGTCCATTAATAAAAATACTTTATAGAATAACAGAACTTGGTGCTTCAACAAACAAATTTGGATATGAATTTTTTTTTAATATTATTTTTGAACATAAAGATGTGGGGTGTTAAACATTGGGGTGTTGTTGGATTTACCTTCTTATAATGAACAAGAGATTTTTTTATTTTTTTAAAAGATAAAGTATACTTTTTATTCTTGAAATTTGGTAAAAGTTTCAAAAATACCCTTAAGTTTTATTTTGTTTTAATTTTGTCTAAAAAATTTTCGATTTACATTAAATATACCCCGCAGGCTAAATATTAAAAAAATTTAAGACCAATCTAACAATACTGCATGAAAATAATGCTTGATTTGCTTGTGTTGATGGTTATTCTTATGAAATTGTTGTTGAATTGGTCTTAAATATTTTGAAAAATTAGTCGCGAAAGGTATATTTGATACAAATCAAAAAATTTTGGGACAAAATTAAAACAAAATAAAACTTAAGGATATTTGTAAAACTTTTGTCAAATTTTAGGGACAAACTTTTGTCAAACTTTGTGAAAATCTGATTTTTTGCCGAACTTTGGCAAGACATAACTCGACTTCCGGACTCCCACCATCAGCATCTTCTTCTCTCATTATGCGCACACACGCTGAAAGAGAGATTGGAGGGAGCAAACCCTAGGTTCCAATTTCAATTCAACTTCAAATCCTTGCAACTTTCAATTCGGAGCTCCGATCGCCGCACCGTTTGTGGCCACGCGTTCACCACGTTGAGCTCTACAAAGTTCATAGAACAATTTGGTAAGTACCTCAGTATTTTTTTCTCAGTTACGCTCCCCTAATTTCGAACATTTGAGGATTTATTTTGAAGAATTATGTGATTTTGATGCCTTAGGATCAAATTAACCTTGTAGGCTTGCCAGGTATTATCCCAAACTTTCGTTGGTAAAGTGAGAAACGTTTAATCCTTGTCAAATTACTGAATTTGTGAATCCTAAGGTAATTCTAGTGTTGTTGTATGAAAATCTAGATTGAATTATGTATTTGGAAACAAATTGGTGGAGTTGGAGACTTGATATTGGATCTTGGGGAGACGAAGACCCGTTTGGTGTGACCTTGTAAACTTGGATTTTGTGGAACGGGTGGTGACATTCTGGGTTTTACAAGAAATCGGCCAAGGTATGGTTTTGGTTTCTCGTATATAATATGTACGGTATCGTGCAAACTTAGGCTAGATGACTATAGGATAAGTTGGATATGTGTTTGAAGCATATTTAATCATTTTAGTTATCAATATATGTTAAAATGATAAGGTATGGTCAGATTAATGATTCATTGATGTGAATATAGTTGGTGTTGGTAAAATAGATTGGTGAATGATGATTTTGATGCTAATAGATGAGGATTTTGAATGTGAACATATGAATGTTAATAAATTGATAAATGTTGGGCAGGAGGCCGTGAATTAGGGTCGGAGGCCGTGAAATTGGGTCGAAAGTCAAAAAAAGGTAAGAAAGGTGAATGATGCTTGTATAAGCAATGATAACGATGATACTGAATTTATAATAATGATTCTTGTATGAATGATGATTTATGTATGGCTTGAGTTGAAGATGGTTAAGAGAATTGATAATGAGAATTGATTAGGTATATTTTGGGACATTGAAATGTGACTTGGTATGATTAGATATTGTCAAAAAGGCTTAGAGTTTTGATGTTGAGATATGAGATTGGTGAAAATAGAGGTTTGATAAGCTTTGTGAAAATATGATTTTTTGTCGAACTTCGGTGAGGCATAATTCGGATTCCAAACTCCCAAATTATTTCAAACTTATTTCATATGAAAATTGGCTCTGTGAAATTTATGCTGTTTGAAGAATGGATGAAAAATATTTTAAAACGAGAAAGTTATGCGCATCGAAAGTTTGGAGTGCAAAGCAAAAAATTTTGCAGCATTCAACATTTTTGCCAAATTTGCAGATCTTGCATCCACGACCACTGCACGTGACGCGACTAACCCTTTCGGATTGGGCATATCGCTTACGCGAGCAGGGTGCTTGCGTACACGAGCGGAGAAAAACTCATCCATGCGTATGCGTGGTCCACGTGTACGTGTGACCCCCTGTTTACAGCAAAATAGATTTTTTGTTTTAAAACCTAATTTTGAACCTCTAAACCTCTATTTTTATTCTTTTAGCCCCTAGACCTTAGTGATATGCTTAGTAGTGAGATAAAATTAGGAAGGAGAAATAACTTGGAGTTGAAGAAGGGGCTACTTGATTTGACGAGGATGATGGAGTAAGGATGATGTGCAATTAAATGAGATATATGTGACCGGGTAGTAGGCAGTGGCGTTGTCCACTTGCTCCGGATATGAGATGAGGGAGAAGAATTATGAATCGAATTTAATTATGGAGTTTTGAATGAATATGAAAAAATTGAAATGATAACGAAAATAACAATGAACTTTGAATGTGATACCTGGATAGTAGCAAGGATTGTGGTTTATCCCACTTGCTTCGGGTCTATGTCTGAGATGTGATAATAATTGATAATTGATTAAGAATGAATGAAAGTATGCTTGAGATACCTGGACAGTAGCAAGGATGGTGATTCGTCCTGCTTACTCCAGGTCAATGTTTAAAATTTGATAATAATAATAATAATAATGATAATTGATTTAGATTAAATGAATGTGTGTTTGAGATACCTGGGTAGTAGGTAGGATGGTGGTTCGTCCCGCTTGCTTCAAGTCAGTGATTATGACGTCTAGGTAGTAGCAGTAGTAGTGGATTATTCCACTTGCTCCAGGTTGAGCTTTCAAACACCTGCCTGGGTAGTAGCCGCAGTAGTGGTTATTCCACTGGCTCTGGGTTAAGCAGGTAGTAGTAAGAAGGTTGTAGCTCAAACCCACTTGCTCCGCAATGGATGTTTCTGTCCATGGTTAGCTACCAGGACGTGTCGGTAACCGACAGATGATATCATCAGCCATAGGTCAGGTATGCATCATGTGCATTTGTATGTTTTGTTTGAGTGTGCATTGTCTTGGCTTGCTTAATTTTTTATTCGTGTTAATTGCTAATTGCCTACTTGTTATATATGATTTCTATATGTGCTTGTCTTGTTTGTTTTGCTTGTCTGTGTATTGGAATTCAGGAGGTTTGGAGGGAGGTGGGAGACCAAGAGGATAAGTTATGAATGAGTTAGAACTTTAAGATCCTTAGACGACCTATCTTACTTGTGGTTTAAAATTATAGTTTTAAAATTTTATAATTTGAGTGTCGGAGTTTTAAGATTGCCTCTGGCTTTCCCGGGATCTTATTTATTATATATGTGGGCACCTTAACCATACTAATAACTCCCGGTTCTCATCTCATACAATATTGTTATTTTTCAAATGCAGGTTGAGAAGTATCACTCTGTGTATTTTGGAGACTCTGAAGAAACGAAGAACTCTTAGGATTCAAATGCAGGTTGTATTTTATGTTTGTCCCTCTTAGAGGTTGACTCGGAGAAACAAGTTGTCGGTTTTCTATTTTGGGTTACTTTGGGATGTATATATATGTATATGTATATGTATACTCTGGTCGGTCTTTGCTTTGCAGGCCGAGCCTAGAGCTTGTTAATTGCATTTTTGGAACTCTGATCTTATATATTTATATTATCTTTTCCGTTCAATCTTATCCACCTTTCTACTTTTATCCGATCGTGAGTGTTGTGTTATTCTGCTTGTATTCGTTTAATAACTTTTCTTCAAAGGCTCCTAGATAAGATCTTTTCCACCTATATTATATATATAATTTTACTTTTAGAGGTCGTAATACCTCGCCACCTTAGTTTTATGACTTAAGCATAAGACTCTGAATGGTACGGTGTTACAAGTTCCGTCTACGCTTCCTTGTTTTAAATAAATTTCAAACTCAAGTAACAACTTGAGTTTGAAGGAGTAGATGTTAGAATATATTAGGATCAATTAGCATTTATTAGAATTCATTAGAATTATTTAGTATATATGACGTCTTTATTATAGGATATGACGTCTTTATTATTTCGATTTTCTTAACACATATAAATACTCTTTTATATTGTATCATTCCACAACAATTTAAATACACACAATTCTTTTTCTGTTGTTTTTTTTACACTTTCTAACCATTCTAACTACTATAAAATTTGTGTGTATATAATAATTGGAATATATGTATAGCATGATGAGTTTGTAGTGTTTATTGATGAATAATATTGACTATAAAATAAAGCTCAATTAGTTTAATGTAGAATAAAAGAGGTTACAACTTTTTCAAATAATATCAACCAATTGAATAAAATGAAATTAAAAAAAAACATATTATTTACCATTTAATTTAAAATTTTATATTTTTAAAATTGAAATATATTTTTCTAATATTTAGATTTTAACATTTATTTTTTTAATTTATATATACATTTAAATTTGAATATAAAATTTAAATATTTTTATAAGATTTACGTATAAAAATTATTTTTTTCATAAACTGCTACAACTATCAAGAATCTTCCCTTCTAAAGCAGTTTATGTTACAATAATCTTTCAACAAAATTATATTTTATTCTACTTTTAAATATTTTTAAATAAATATTTTTTTATCCTCACTTCAAATATTCATATTTCATGAACCTTTAAAATTAACACTAATAAAATGCATAATATTTTTTATCATGTTCTAACTCAATCTTGTAAAAAAATATTTTATAAATAGTTAGAACATGAGCATAATTCACCAAAAATAATATATTAACGTCGTAGAACATGGGTGCCTGATCACGTGACGGTTCAAGAACATCTCATAGTAAACGAAATTATAGTCTTGGTTTTGGGTTGATGACGAAATACTTACATGCACAACACCCACAATAAACTAGTATAATAATTAATTTTTAGTAAACTTCATCATCATTTTATTTATTATTTTTTAAACAACTACTTTAATTTAAGGAGCAAAAGTTACACATTATATAAAATAGTTATTTTAAATTTTTAACATTATCATTAGTCAAATATAATGAATCTTCGAAATGCAAGTATATTATTAACGAGTAAAGCTCTACATTCATGTAATTTTTTCGTCCAAACTATTTAAGTAATTTCAATCAGATGAGTCTCCTCAATCTCTTTATACATTTGTTATACACATGCCTCATATAACATATATAACGTAAATCTTCTGCTGCGTGATAAACCTTTCTTAACGTAAACTTTTCTCAACGTAAACCTTGTTCTCTTCTCGCGTTTTCGTTCTTCTTCTTCTTCAACCTAATAAAATTCGTCGTTCTCTTCTGTTCGCATTTTTCTTCTCTGCTCGCTTCTTCATTATTGATCGGCAATGAATTCAACATAATAAGCTCCGTCGTTCTTCTTCTTCTTCTTCATTTTCTTCTTTGATCTACACTTCTGAATGGAAACAATGATTGATTCAACTTCAAATCAGTTCAATGAGGTTATTACGTTGAGACAACTAGAAAATGATTGCTGCATGCTATCACAATAATCTTAAACACTGAACAAAGTAAAAGGAGGCTACCGAACCAAACAACATTCATTTGGTGAATCAAAATCACAAAGGTCACCGAACCGAACAATGTTCATGTGGTGAATAAATGGTGATCAACTTTCAATCAATAAGAATAGTATTTCTTCTCCTCTTCCTCCTCCTCCTCCTTCTTCTTCTTCTCACGTTTTATTCAGCACGTGATTGGTGTTCGGTTCAGTGGTGTTGACCATTTCAGTTTACTTGATTGTTATGTGTTTACTTAACTTCTTTTGCATGGAAAAATACTATTCTTAATTATTGAATATTTATGACGTTTTATTTAGCACATGAATGTTGCTCGATTCAGTGGAGTTGCTCATTTTGATTTACTTAATTGTTAGTGTGTTCAATTTAGTCCTTGTGCATGTAAAAATATTTTTTTGATGATTAAATGTTTATGACGTTTTATTTAGCACATGAATGATGTTTGGTTCAGTGAAGTTGGCCATTTCGATTCATTTTTGTTCTGCACAATTCAAAACTCTTCCTCCTCACCTTCTACTGCTTCTTCACCAAGGAGAGAAAGAGGAAAAGACAAAAAAATACAACAGCAATAACAACAAAATAATGAAGATAAGAAAAAAATACATGAAGAAGAAGGAACGCGAAAAAGGAGGAGAATGAGGAGGAGGAGGAAGGCGAATCTCTGTTGCTGTTTTCGTTCATTTCTGGTTGTTCCTTGTTAAATCTTCTCACGATCCTTCTCCAGTAGTGGTTTTCGCAGAGAACGTGACTGAAGTTTGAGTGATTTTGAGAGAAATTCGAAGAGAAGGAGCGGTTTCATGTAGTGGCTTCATATTGAGGAAGAAGTAACGCTTTTTCATAATGAGCGCGAAGTAACGAAGGATTTTCAGACGCGTGTTTTCACTCGTCATTAATGCGCATAACTCTATTTAGATTTGGGCCACTTGGTTACACGGTTACATGGATGTGTAGCGTGTCTATTATTAACAATTTATACCACTTACGAATGGTAAAATTTTATAAATTCATTCGAAATTGGCCCTAATCAAATTTTAAATAGTAGAATCTAAAAAGAATACAACCAAATTTAACAATGCATAATTAATAAAATAAAAAGAGAAAGTATGCTGCTCACAAAGTTTGCCTAATAATAATGCCAAATGCCAACCAAAGCAATAAATATAATGGAAGTTCTATGGTGGCATTGATTTTGGTGGTTAAGGGTAGCATAAATTTGACCAACAAATAAAATATTGATATATGACAAAAAAATTAAAATTAAAATTAAAATAATTTTCTCTCTCTTATAATTTTTTATGATTATTTTTATCAAAATAATTTCTTGTAATTATTTTCATAATTATAAAAAATAACACCAAAAAATTTTATAATTATATTTATAATTATTATTTTTATTTTTAAAAAATAATTTTTATAATTATTTTTACTAAAATAATTTTTTATAATTATTTTTATTTTTTAATTATTTTTATTATTATTTGTAATAATTTCTAAAAATAACACCAAAATAAATTTTTAATTATTTTTATTTCTAAAAAATAATTTTTTATAATTTCAAAAGACTAGCACCAAAATGATATTCTCCTCTTGTGTTAGTTTAAAAATAATCATAAAAAATTATAAGAGAGAGAATATTATTTTAGTTTTAGTTTTTCAAAATTACAAAAAGAAAAATTAATTATAAAAAAATTTATTTTGATAAAAAATAATAATAAAAATAATTAAAAAATAATTTTGGTATTATTTTTAGAAATTATTAAAAATAATAATAATAAAAATAATTATAAAAAAATTATTTTAATAAAAATAATTATAAAAATAATTATAAGAAATTATTTTTTAAAAATAAAAATAATAATAAAATATTAATTATAAATATAACTAAAAAAATATTAAATAATTTTTTTAAATTATTTTTATAATTATAAAAAATTATTTTGATAAAAGTAATTATAAGAAATTATAAAAAAGAGAGAATCATTTTAGTTTTAGATTTAATTTTTTTGCCATATATTAATATTTTACTTGATGGTCAAACTTATGTCACCTTAAGTCACTAAAATCAATGCCATCATAAAACTTCCTTAAATATAATAGTATTACAAATATCCTAATGCGGATGCCAAGGCGTTATCACTAAAATGTTAACATTAAATATTACATTCCCCGTCGAGCTAACATGGGTTCAAATTCATAATTATTCATATTGATTCATAAAGTTTTACTAGCATCTCAATTTGATGGATTTAGATTCTCTAAATATTGAATTTCACTTTAGAGGGTAAAGTGTGATCTCTCACTATTTATTTCATAGGTAAAACTAAGAGAAAATATGAAAGAGAAATCATTTAATGATAAGAAACTCTCTAAAGTGAAAATTCAAAATTTAGAAAATCTAAATTTTAATTTGATAATTGAAGTTTTAATTTATTCAATTTCGACTTTAAATTTGACCTACGAATTCATATTTGTCTCTAACCCAATTTTTGTTATAAAAATATTAACAACTTATTAAGATGAATTAATTACTACCAGGTCTCTCTAACAAGTGATGTGATAATTGAAGATTTTTTCGCTCAATTTAATTTCTAAAATTTTTAAATAATTTTAATGCTAATTTCACTTGTAGAGCAATTCGCACCATTTAAAGTTTTTCATTTTTTCCGCCTCATTATCATCTTCAAGGTTCTTCAAACTATTATAAGAACCCATTGTTGAAGGGTCTGGCAAGCTATATACTTCAATGTGTCCAATAAATTATATAGGAAATAATTATTTATACGAATTATTCAAATAAAAATATTAAAAACATCTTTTTATGAAGATATTTTATATAAAAGTGTGATTTATTTATTTAGTTATATTTTAAGTAAAAACAATACTTTTATAACATATCAAAATCTAACCTAACAATTTATCATTTAAAGATCAAAAAATTTTTTTTCACATAAAAACAATTATAAAATCTTCGTTAGAGTATCCAGTATTATTTATTAGTAACATTTGACATTGAGGTATGAGAATAAAAATAACGATGAAAAGAAGTGGGTAAAGAAGGAGAACCTTGTGGAGTATAGAGATTGCGTCCATAGTAGCACTTTATAGAGATTACGTCTATAGTAGCACTTTTCTCTAGCTATGTAAACATAATTTTAAATTGGTATATAAAGAAAAAACAGATGTAATTGAATAGTGAGAAAATGGAGAAAAAAAAGTAACTAATTGATTGTAAAAGTGATAAGAAAGTCCAAATGAGAGCCGTGAAGAAGAGGGGAGGGAGTGTTTTAGTAGAATCAGAGAAGTTTGATAAGCTCTGAGTGATGTTTTCATGGGACCATCTGTTTATTATCTTTCAGTAGTATTTCTTGTTTTTCTTTGTGTTCATTCCTTCTATTAATTAGACTTAATATTACATCTTTAATCATGAGTTCAATTCTTTCACTGCATTTCCAACATATTAAAAAGTATATGAATTTTAAAAAATAATATTTATTAATTAGACCTAGATCCTGAACTAGGCTAGTATGTTATGGTCTTCTGCTTTGGAAATACTATTGAACAGAGGTAAAGAAATAAAGAACAAGGACTTCTAATGGTGTAGGACTAATCTGATAGAAGGAAAGAGAAATGGGGCAGTTGGCATAACAACTCAACTAGCAATATGGAGGCAACAAACTTTCCGGAAATGACAACAAATATATAGGAAGAAAGGCACCATGGAAATGGCATGAAAGTTGTAAGTTCTGACCCTCTCACCCTCTGAAATTGTCCTTCTCTGTTAATTCTTACTATTGGCCATTTTGACTAATATCCCCTTCTTCTCTGCTGCAGGAAGCTCTCCCTTCCTCAACTCTACTTCTCAATTCTGTTACCTGTTAAGTGAATTGGTTCATCTTTTTTTTTTCTAGTTGTTGAACCTTTGTACTACCCTCGTACTCCCTTCATTCAAATTAAGTGCCGAATTTCCTGCATAGTTATATCAACTGGTGCTTTCATTTTGCTTCTATTTTTATGGCCGACAATACTCGGCTGCAAACAATGCAAGCCGCTATCAACAAACTCTCCGAGCGCTCCGAGGCCCATCAGGAACAACTTGCTGCCATCAATCAATCCCTGGCTTCACTTCAGGCTCATGCTGCTCAACGTGCTGAGGGTTCGGTGTCGGCAAATCAACCGCACTCGATCTTTGCACCCCCACGACACGTGAAGCTTGAGTTTCCCCGTTTCTCCGGCGGCGATGATGTGCTCCAGTGGATCTATCGAGCCAACCGTTTCTTCAAGATCCACGACATCCTGGAGGACCAGAAGGTTGACCTCGCCGCCGTGAGCTTGGAAGGCACTGTCCTGGTTTCAATTGCTCGAAAGAACAAGCCCGATCCAAGATTGGTTTACCTTATCCACCGCGATGCAGATCCAGTTCGTCCCAGTTCGACAACCCCTGCGAGGATTTGCTGAAGTTGAAACAATCCTCTACCTCATACTTTGACACCTTCACCGATCTGGCCGCAAGGGCATACAGTATGGATTATGTTCTTCTTCTTGACCGCTTTGTCGGTGGGTTACACCCAGATCTAAAACGCGAAGTCAAATCGCATTCACCGAATTCATTGCTACAGGCGGTCGCCCTGGCCAAGTTATTCGACGAGAAGTTCTTCCCAGCCTCATCCAGATCTCGAACCCCAACCATGCCTTTCCTCACCCACTCCCAGAAACCCCCTTTTACTTCGGCAAGCAAAGCCCACGCGGACACCCCAACCCCAACCCCACGCACGCCTTCAGCACCCCCGCTCCTCCCAACCCCGCCCAAATCAAACCCCCTCCGTAAACTCTCCCCCATTGAGATTCAATTTCGTCATGACAAGGGTTTGTGCTTTACTTGCGACGAAAAATTCTCCCCCTCCCACAAATGCTCTTCCAAACACTACTTCATCATCCAGTCAGTGGAGGAACTCCCACCGGACCAAGACTTGCCAGAGGAGCACCTTAGCCCACCCGTTTCCACCCCTGATCAGGATTCCACCACTGAGGAACCTCACCACTTATCATTTAATGCTCTGTCGGGAGTACCCTCTAGGAAGTCGATTCAGTTCACGGGCTCTATTGCAGGGAAACAACTTCGGATTATCATGGATGGCGGCAGTTCTGACAACTTCATCCACCCTGAACTCTCAACTATGCTTGCTCTCCCCATCTTTCCAGCCCCAAAATTTGCAGTGGAGGTCGGCAACGACGCCTTACTACACTGTGAAGGCGAAGTATGCAATGTTCCATTCACCATCCAGGGTCATACTCTCTCTATTTCAACCTTTGTGCTGTCAATTGCTTCAAAGGAGTTGGTTTTGGGTGACAGTTGGTTGGAGACACTAGATACTCACTTGGTCAACTACAAAGATAAATTCATCACATTCTTGGCTGGGGATCGGTTGGTCACTCTACAAGGCGAGAAGTGGCAAGGTCCAACCCAGGCTCACTTTAGCCAATTTCGGCGTCTCTTCTCGGTGTCTGCTATTGCTGAATTATACACTCTTCAAGTCCAGTCGCCCGAGACTCCTGTTCCTTCCCCATTGGATTTTCCCTCCACCATGCCGCCTGAACTGGCCTCACTTCTAACCGACTTCACTACAGTATTTCAGATCCCGCACAGCCTCCCGCCACTGCGTACCCATGACCATAGTATCACCCTATTTCCCAACTCCTCCCCGGTGAAGGTGCGCCCATACCAGTATCCACATAGCCAAAAAGCCAAAATTAAATGTATTGTGGCTGAGTTAGTGTCAGAAGGCATGGTGCAGCCCAGCACCAGCCCTTTTTCGTCCCCAGTCTTGTTAGTTAAGAAGAAAGACGGGACATGGCATTTTTGTATGGACTATCGGGCTCTCAACGTTGTGACTGTAAAAGACTCTTTTCCCATGCCAGCCGTCGACGGGTTATTAGATGAGCTCTTTGGAGCGCAATTCTTCTCCAAATTGGACCTCCGATCGGGCTATCACTAAATCAGGGTCCGTGAAGATGATCGTCATAAGACTGCCTTCTGGACACACCAGGGATTATACGAATGGATGGTAATGCCATTCGGGTTATCTAATGCACCAGCGACCTTCCAAAGCCTCATGAATTCCATTTTTGCGACGGTCCTAAGGAAGTTTGTGCTAGTCTTCCTCGATGATATACTCGTCTATAGTCCTGATTGGGATTCTCATTTGCAACACTTGAAGCATTTCTTGTCCATTCTTCAGGAGAACACCCTCTTCGCTAAGTTGTCAAAGTGTTCCTTTGGGCAGCAGAACATTGATTACTTGGGACATGTAGTATCCAGACATGGGGTCCAGGTAGACGGTTCAAAGGTCACAGCTATTAGGGAGTGGCCTGTGCCGACCTCGGTGAAGCAACTTCGTGCATTCTTGGGCCTTGCTATTTACTATAGAAAGTTCATCCGCCAGTTTGCTACCTTGGATGCGCCACTCACAGACTTACTGAAGAAGGATGCCTTCACTTGGTCTGCGGCCACCAATGATGCCTTCATCAACCTTAAATATGCACATACAACAGCGCCGGTGCTGGCTCTACCGAATTTCTCGAAACCCTTTGTGCTGGATACTGATGCTTCGGGGACCAGACTTGGTGCAATCCTCAGCCAAGACAACCACCCTATTGCATTTTTCTCCCGAAAATTCCCTACCTCCAACCAAAACTGGTCAGCTTATGCTCGGGAGATGCATGCCATCATTTTGGCTGTGGCCAAGTTTCGCCACTACCTTCTCGGCAATAGGTTTATTATCCGAACAGATCATAAAAGCTTGCGGGAGCTGCAACAACAGACCATTCAAACCCCAGAGCAACAACAGTGGATGTCGAAGCTGTTGGGCTATAATTTTTCAATTGAATATAAGAAAGGGTCCGATAATCAGGAAGCAGACAACTTATCCCATGCCTTTATGTCTCTGACTACTATGGAGAGTGAGTTGATGGCTCAAATCCGACAGGGTCTCAGGGATTTTGATCCCAAATCAGAATTATCTGAGTCAGTGGCATCCTCAGACCGGCTGCACAACAGGCAAGGGTTCTGGTATTAGGACAACTACATTATCATCCCAGCCGATTCTCCATTGGTGAAACACATTTTGCGGCATTTCCACGATTCACAGTTAAGTGGACATGCGGGTATTCAGAAAACCTTGGCTAGAATTGCAAGTCAATTCTTTTGGAAACACATGGCAAGTTCTATCAAGGAATACATATCATCTTGTGCCATTTGCCAACAGGCAAAGTACTCCACCCGCCCAACCCCCAGGCCTCTTAGTGCCACTCCCCATTCCTTCCCATGTGTGGCAAGATATCTCCATGGACTTTATTACCGACCTTCCCCCTTCTCATGGCTTTACGACAATCATGGTGGTGGTTGATCGTCTCTCTAAATTTGCTCATTTCATTCCCCTTCCATCAGACTTCTCGGCTTCTAAGGTCGCTGATGCTTTCATCAAGCACATCATTAGCATCCATGGGGTTCCCCAGTCCACCGTCTCCGACTGAGACAAGGTATTTACTTGTAAATTCTAGGAACACTTGTGCAATGCACAGGGCATCAAGTTGGCTTGAAGCTCAGCCTGGCATCCGCAAACTGATGGCCAGACCGAAGTCCTCAATAGATGTCTCGAGATATATCTACGCTGCTATACTCAGTAGAACCCGAAGGCTTGGTGCAATTTACTGCCTTGGGCGGCATTTAGTTATAATACCACAATCCACTCAGCTACAAGTATATCTTCATACAAGGCCCTATTCGGGAGAGATCCCCCCTCTTATTCATTACAATGTTGAGGCCACGGACCCACCAGTGGTACAAGAACTCCTCCAGCAGCGTGACCATATACTGACAGCCCTTCTGAGCCATTTACAGCGAGCACAAGCTCGCATGAAACTGAACGCTAATAAGAAGCGCAGCGAATTGGATTTTCAAGCCGGTGATTTAGTGTATGTGAAGCTCCAATCGTATTGACAGCAATCGGTGGCGTTGCGCCGAAATAAAAAACTTAGCATGCGCTATTTTCGGCCCATTTCTAGTGATCGCAAAAATTGGTAAAGTTGCATACAAGTTACAGCTCCCGACAACTGCTAAAATCTACTCAGTCTTCCATGTGTCATTGCTTAAGAAGTGTACCGGCAGACCCCAGAATCCAGCATCCCTTCACCGTTGTTGTTGCATGGCCAGGGCTCGAATTGCAGCCTCAACTGGTCTTAGGTCACTGTATGGTTAAGAAGGATAACCGCTGGCATGAGGAGGTATTGATCAAGTGGCAAGCTTTGTATGTGGAGGATGCTACTTGGGAAGTTTATGAAGATATGAAACACCTGCACCCCAACTTCGACCTTGAGGGCAATGTCAATTTGAACGGGGGGACTGTTGATAGAAGAAAAGAGAAATAGGACAGCTGGCATAACAACTCAATTAGCAATATGGAGGCAACAAACTTCCCAAAAATGACAACAAATATATAGGAAGAAAGGCACCAAGGGAATGGCATGAAAGTTGTAAGCTCTGACCCTCTCACCCTCTGAAATTGCCCTTCTCTATTAATTCTTACTATTGGCCATTTTGACTAATAACACCTTCTTCTCTGCTGCAGGAAGCTCTCCCTTCCTCAACTCTATTTCTCAATTCTGTTATCTGTTAGGTGAATTGGTTCATCTTTTTTTCCTAGTTGTTGAACCTTTGTACCCGCCTTGTACTCCCTTCATTCAAATTAAGTGTCGAATTGCCTGCATAGTTATATCATAATCTTTAAGTTAAATTAGAATTTGTGTATTAAAAGGTTGTTATTAGGACCAAATTGAGTGAAAAGAGTTTCAATTGCTAAAAAGAAAATAGAGATTATATTGTCTGTGCATTAATTAATATATATACAAAAATTTCCTATAAAATGTACAGCTCACTAAAATCTTAAGAATTTATGAAATCTGAGGAATATAAATTTGGTGCTAACATAATGGTAAATCATTATAACTAAAAACTAGAATGTGTAGACAATAATGTACAACAAAAAAAGGTTAAGTACAATTTTAGTATCTAAGATTTAGGCTGAAAATTTTATTCGTCCTCAATCTTTTTTGCATTCGAATTTGTCCCTAATGTGCAACTTGGTTTTAATTTTTTTGGATAAAAATACCCTTCTTCCCCGATTGAAATTAAAAAAAAAAGAAACTCTCTCCGTCTTTGACTCTAGAAAAACGCAAACCTCCAAGAACTCTTTGCCTTTCTGTTGCACTCAAAATCGTGCCACCCTCATCATATCGTTTTGGCCATCGCTCCATCCTATTGTATTGCCTTGCGTGTGGTTCCCCCTTTCAATGCATGTTCAGTCCGCTACTACTCACAAATCATGCGAATGAAATCTCCCCTCAATACACCACCCACGGTAGAAGAAGGTGGCAAAGATTGGAGCAAAGAAGAGAGCAAATATGTGGCCAGAAAGAAGAGCAGAAAGGCGAGTAGACAAGTGGGTGGCAGCGACGTGGGTGGACAGAGACGCTGGACAGCAACAGAAGTGGGACAGATACGTTGGTGGCTGCGATACGGGCAAACAGAGATGTTGGCAATAGAGATACACTAGCGGCAGCGACACGGAAAGGTAGATACATTGGCAGTAGTGGTCGAAGTCATCCT